>NC_133143.1:18365713-18687856 GCF_048418815.1 Hemitrygon akajei | reverse complement strand
AAAAACATAAATCATCATTGCATTGGTCCGATCTTACTGTGTCCACATAGCTGGTCTGAAGAGACGAACACAACTGGATTTCAGACTTGTAGAACTTTTAGAAGATTGCTATATGAATCTTAAGGTGTGTTTTCTGTTACAATTTCTGGTCAAGTATTTATTACAGATTTTTATTTAGAGATGCAGTACGATAGCGGGCCCTTCCGGCCCAATGAGCCTGCGCCGCCCATTTACACCCTTGTCATCTACTGATCCATACATATTAGGAATGTGGGAGGAAACCAGAGTACCAAGAGGAAAGCTACACAGTCACGGGGAGGGTGTGCTAACTCTGTATAGGCAGCTGTGGGAATTGAACCCCAATCACTGTAAAATGATGCATTAACTGCAACCTACTATGTACTGCCCTTTATGTTAAGTAGTTCTTCATTCTGGGGAGAAAAGTGTATTTGATTCAGAGTTAATACCGTAACTTTACTGTCATGTGTTACAGCAATGATGTAATTGCTTGTGAATTAAATGCAATATAATAGTGCAAAGTTTGTTTGTGAACTCTAACAATTAATTTATTATGGGAAGGATTAAGCAACTCTTGATGGACATTACTGTTATGGGTTAGGGTAGAAATCCAGGCAACCAGTATGGTGACATGGGGAAACTTTCCTCTGCTGTCTTTGTGTCGCATTTGTACCTTCTGATTGTCAGTTCTTGGGAGCCATCACTTTACTGATGCCTTTCCTAAAGTAGACGCTTGCCATTCGTCTCACTGCCAAGCCTGAAGGACCAGCATAGTCCCTGAGTCTGGGAAAGCTCTACTCTTGTTCAGGTAGTGTCATGGGATCCTTGTGTGAGAAATGCAGGAGTGCTTGAAATGGATAAATGGATAGTTCCCAGCTTACAACACAATTGACCTCCTAAACTGTTTCAACTCAAACTGAAATGAGTAACAACGAGATCGTAGAGACAGCAATAGAGAAAGTGCAGGAAGAACAGCTGCCAGCTGGCCTCGCTGAGCAAGTTTTTCTGAGAACTTCCAGCTCTGCTTGGCCTCAACCAGCCTGATTGTTATAGTTCTGCTGTGGTTGGGAGTATAGAAGGCAGATGGAAGTCCCGTGTTTCCACCTTGCAGATGGAAGTCCGACAGACCAGACCAGCAGTAACTAGCAAATCCATCCCCATCCTTCCCGCTGTTCTCCCAGATATTCATTTGTGTTCATGGTGTGTCTGTAAATCAGATGTTTGTTACCTGGGGAGAAACTGTAATATCTGGTCCACCTGATACTACAGGCAGTGCTTTATCATCTGAAGCAGCGGACAGCATCTCCAACAGTGTCACCCACCCTCAGGTTGACTGGGTAGAAGTACATCCTGATTTTGAGTGTTGTGTGATGAGGCACTCAGGGTGTCATTGCCATGTAGAAGAGGCGCCCACGTCAAGGAGGACTGGAAATCTGCCCATCTAGATGATGGAGAGTGATTGATTATGCTTGGCCTCCTGCTTTGGTCTAAGGTGTCCTGGGAAACCACACTGTTGGACAGGAATGGTTACATTATCTTGGACTCTAAATTGAGTTTTCTTTTTGTGCACAGGGGCGATCGGTATCGTTGACTACATTTTATCGGACAGCTAGAAACACGATGAACATGTGCTTTAATAAGGAGCCAACGGCAGCTGAAGTGGAGGTAGGACCCTGTGGCAGTTATACCTTTGCTTCAATGCTTGGTTAGTATTTGGCACAGAGAGGCAGTTATTGTGTACATTCTTCCCAGAAACAGTGTTGTTCTGCTTGTTATACCGGTTCTGTGATTATAAAATTTTAATGTGTCTTTTAGAAGTGAAGTTTGGCCTGTGTATTCTGTGGATTGGATAGAATCGTTTGCCCATTTGCACTTCCAAGAGACCACAGACGGCCATGTAGTTCCCCAAGCCAGCTCTGCAGTTCACTTGAGATCAGGATTGTGGCTGTCCCTGTTACTCAATCCTACCTCCCTGCTTCAATCTCACACCCCTGAATCCAGAATTCACTGATCACAGTCTCAAATCTACCTCAATTACAGAAAATTTAGTAGCTGTCTTGGGTGAGGTGTTCCATACATTCATAACGTCTCTGAGCAAAGAAATTTTCTATCATAAACCTCAGCGACTGCCCACGCACTCTAGTCCTAGACTCTCTACCCTGAGGAAGTAACCTTTCAGCATCTGTCAATCTTCCTCAGAACCTTGTATCTGTGAATGAGATTACGTTTCCTCTACCCTCCAGTCAGTATAGTTCTGTTCCATTCTACCTTGTCATTGGACCATTAGTAAGTCAGCATTACCTAGATTCCAAACCTCTTGAGGGTATTTCGACCAAAACTGCATATAACATGCCAAGTGTGCTCTCATCCAAAATTAATACTATTGCAGAACAACGACCTCATTTTCATAGTACAATCCACATGTTGCAGAAGATCAGTGCATCGTTTGACTTCCCACCTGTTTACTGCAACTTCTCCTGCCATGTTCTTTTTCCTCCCTCCTCTTCCCATCGAAGTGGATAACTTTTAATCTTCCTGCATATTTCACCGTGTGCCGCCTGAGTGCCTTTTCTACTTTTAACCCTGGTCTCAATCCCTGTAAACTTGGACATGTTGCACTTTTCACAGTATTTTAATTATCTTCTGACGTCAATGCAGATTGTAGAAAGATTACGAATAATTGCAGGCATGGCGGCAACCCACTGGTAAAATCCTGCCACCCTGAAAATGATTGTTTATTTCCACTCGGTTCTCTGATTAACCTGTTCTCTACCCACATCAATGTATCTCCAAACAAAAGGAATTCAGTTCTGTATGACTATCATTTATATTGCCACTCCACAGGTGCATTCACTTGTTCCCTTTACCTAGCCTGCTAGATTTCTCCATTTAAAAAAATACTGAACTTGGGAGATACAATTTCTGCTTCTTAGAACCATGTCAACTGTACTTAATGATTCCCGAGGTCTTGAACCACATTCTTAATGAGCATTTTTCTGACTGACGTCAGACTGGGCTCCTTTGTTCTGGTCTACCATTCGATCATGGCTGATTTATTTTCCCTCTCAGCTCCAATGTCCTCCTGCCTTCTCTCCATATCCCTTCGTGCCCTGACTAATCAAGAGCCTATCGTCCTCTGCCCTAAATATTCCCAGTGACTTGGCCTCCACAGTCACCTGTGGCAACAAAGTCCATAGATTTACCTTCAATGTACCGACTGTAACATGTGACCTATTATTAACACAGAAATAAGTAGCAATGGGCTATTTACCCTTAGAGTCTGCTTTGCCAATCAGTACACTAGTGGCTGATCTTCATCTCAATACCCCATTCATGCCCCTTAATGTCTCTTGCATTTACAAGTAAATCCATCTCTGTTTTCAGTGCACTAATCTCTCCACGGCACTGCATCCCAGAGGCTCATCATTCTCTGAGTGAAGAAATGTCTTTGCCCATCAGTTTCAAATCACTTGTCTTGTTACCTTGTAAGGCATTCGTCAGAACGCTTGGAGTATTGTGAGAAGTTTTGGGCCCTTATCTAAGGAAGGTTGTGCTGGCATTGGAGAAGGTTCAGAGGAGGTTTGTGCCTGTACCCAGTGGAATTTAGAAGAATGAGGAGAAATCTCTTTGAAACCTATCGAGCATTGAAAGGCCTAGATAGAGAGGGTTTCTTAAGGTTGTTATAGCTGGGGGTGGCATTGGGGATAAGCTCCCACTACCTATTGTACGCTCCCAATGGTAAAACAGTTGCTTTGCACAAATGGGCTTGTCAGCCATGTTTGGCAGCTCACCTAGGAGAAGGAAATCTCTGATTTCAAAACTCCACTGCCTTACGGTTATACCCTGTCATGGGAAGGCTTCGGGAGTAAACCCTGAGGGAAAAATCCAGAGGTAGACTCCTTAAGGTAGTCGTACTTTAAGAGTTCAATGCTGCCTGGCGGCTTCTGCGACGCTGCTGGTACCAAACCATATCAGTCTCTGACATTCCTTTGGTTTCATTAGCTGTGTGGAGATGGGGACCCTGCCCTGGTTTATGTATCAAATAGACAATAGACAGCTGGGACGCAACATCAATGGTCAATCCCAACCATCGGAGGTCCTCAAGATAGAGTGAATATGGAGAGGGTGGGGAACCAGAGAGCGCTGCCTCAGAATTATGTCCCTTTAGAGCAGAGGCGAGGAATTTCTTAAGCCAGAGGGTGATAAAATAAACTGCCACAGATATCTGTGGAGGCTAAAGATACTTGAAGTGGAGGCTGATAAGTTCTTGACTACTAAGGGCCTCAAAGATTGCAGGGAGAAGGCAGGAGAATGGGATTGAGAGCAATAATAATTTGGCATTGATAAAATGACAGAGCAGGATCGATGGGCCAGATGGCCTAAATTTTTACCTATATCTTATGGTCTTGTAGACTAACTTGAGTCTATGACCCCTTTCCCTAGATCACTCAGCAAGGGGAAATGTACTCCCTGCATCCAATCAGCTTAGCCCTGTCAGAATTATGTTTCAATGAGATCCTCTCTTATTTTTCCAAGCTCTAGTAAAAGCAAATCTAGTCAGCCCAATGTTCATGTTACAGTACTACCTATACAATAGTTGCTTTGAGTCTGATTATCTTTAATTAACAGTATGGATTTCAATGAGTGCACCCCATTTGTCATTGGCCCAACCTTGTAGGTTGAGCCTGTTTTATCTGAAGTTGAGCAGTGAAGTCCCATATCGTGAACAGTGTACTCAAGTGGGTTCACAAACATGACTCCTTGCAATACTCTTCTGGAAGCCATTGGCCAGCAGCCCTGACGTTTCTCAAAGCTGTTGATGACATTCAGAAATTATTGGAAAATAACTAATTGATCCCTTTAATTATTCCAGACACTTAATTGGATGAATGCCAAGAGAAGCTGCTGTCAAAGCTTCGAGCCAGTAGAGGTTTCTTACTGTTTGTGCACTCACCTTGTTCTGCATACAAACAGCAATATCCAAATCCTTGCATTTCAATCCAGCCAATTCCATTGCATTAGAGATGAAATAGCCAAAAGGTAGATTTGGAAATTAAAAGGCTTGTCAGTCACATTTTCATAAAGAAATACCTATACTTGGACCACTTTCTTTATTGAACCTCATAATTTTGTCTGTTCTGCCTCCAAGAGGACTGCACTTACTACTTTCTACGTAACAGCAGTTAAAGTATTATTATCTGTTTCCTGGTCATTTGCAATCCCATGCCACCTTTCCCCAAATTAAAATTTTACTTGTTTCTAAAGCATTTCCAGTCTCTTTGTACTATGTTTTAATCAAATGCCATACAAAAACATGAATAGGTTACTCTCCCCCCTCCCCCAGAGTGTTTATTTCTTATTAGAATATGTAATTGCTGAGAATTATGAAATATTTAAAAAATGTTAGCATTGTTATCTATGCTTTGCCTTGTAATTTATTCCCCAGTGTGCTTTAATCAATGGAGCCCAAATATTCATAATTGGCTTGACCTTTTTTGACTGAACATTGTTCCTCTGTAAAGCTCTGCCAAGTAATTCATGTGTTCTTCTGCCATTAAACCTTATTTAGGGCTCAAGTTGATTGGCAAGCAATTTTGAATTAGGAACCCAGAGATTAGAATACTTGCCACTCCAGACTGAAGCCAGGTGGAGTATGAATCTAATGTTTGCATCCAAACTGGTTCATGATATTCTTAGTGGTTTGGAAGGTGAATGTATTCTTGATTTGGCTCTTCACCCAAAGCGCTGTAAGTGAAACTGGCAGGATGCTACCAGTCCTGAACTCAGAAACCTAGCCAGGTTGAAGGCATGTAGTATCTGCACTAATCATATCAGGAATGCTGCTGCATTCAGTTCTGGTTGCCATCTTATTCTGGGTGGGATATTTGACTTGACTTACTGTCTGTTAGGCCACTGGCTTTTAGTGCAGCAATGAAGGTCTTCTGTCTGTGGCAGTGTTCTTTGTTGTGTCTCTGTTGTCACTGCTGTCAGTTGTGCAAGTCCCAGGTGGAGACTCGGGGATATTGCCACACTCAGATGTAGAAGGATTCTTCATTGCTATTTCCGTAACAGTTTTGCTTTACCAGTCAGGGTTGTTAGCCCTGAGATGAACCCCCGAACCTAGATGACTGGTGGACCATTCTTAGTCTGTCCTCTACCCTTTGACCTGTTTGGCATGGGTGACCCTACCAAGAGCCAAAGCAGAAAACCCTGATTCCAGCCAACGTAGCTCTCCAAACCACAACATGGTTGTGGTTCTCTTGATGGATTCTGGGTGGGATAATGTAAACTAAGTTGATTCCAAGTGTCAGAGAAGCTCTGAAGATGCAGAAAGCTGACAACATTTGAAAGTAGTTTATCAGAAAATATTCTGTGGAGTTCGTGTTTGTGTGTCTATGACATTGGCTGCCATTTAGTGGAAGAATAGGAAATTATATTGAGGTTCAAGAATTACAGAGCCAGTGATAAATGGTGGGGGGACTTCAGCTTTTCAAGCACATTTTGTGGCAATAACATAAATGACATAAAGGGGAACAGATTTATTTAGTGTGTCAGAGGATTATGGTGAAACGGGGCAGGATTTTGGGAAGTGGTGATTTATGGCATAGGTGAAACAAGGAAAAAAACACAGTGCCACCTGAAGTGAGAGCAGCTGAATGGGAAGAGGGGTGATTACAATGGGCAGAGAATGGACCTGGTAAGAGTAAATGAAAATCCATGGGCAGCTAACAAGAGTAATTTAAAGCTGAGGTGAGGGCTTGGAGAAGAGTAAATTTATTAACTGCTGTGGGAACATGAAGATGAAAGAGCAGAATATTGACATGGTTGAGCAGATTGTATTAGGAAGAGTTCAGGTTTAATGAAGTCTTTCAGCATAAAGGATCCAAGCAGGGGAATAATTGTAAAAGGTCAAGACAAGATGTACTGGTAATAAACTTCCTCCCAATTCCCAACAATGTGCTGGTTTGAGAGTTAATTGGCCACAAAATGTTCTCTACTTGGGAAGTATTGATGGCAATGTGTGGAGAATAAGCTTGGACAGGTGTAAGTGGGTGTATGATGGTTGCATGGACTTGGCACGTTGTAAGATGTGAATCTAGTACTGAAGATTGGTTGGGATGGGGGATGTATCCTCAGTGATAGAAGATAAAATGAGTAATGAAATGCTGGAGACAATCCCTGGCTCGGAGAACAAAATATGGGTACAGGTAAGAAATTGTTTAAAGAAAGGAACGTGTTACAAAACAGAAAACTCGGCTGATGAAGGTGGGTTTGTGAAAAGAGGAACGGTTAACACTTGTCATTTATTCTGAGGACACTCTGTCTTGTGATGGTTAGTAGTTTTTGCTCTACAGATGCTGCAGCATTTTCCAGAATTTTCTGTTTTCTAAATTTCAATTTCCCAGCATCTGTAGTTCCTTTTGATTTTTGGAGAATAATAATCTTTCTAATAGTTCCTGAATTGAACAGAATATTAATCAACAAAAAATAATAAGTTTGGAACATAATTATGGGAGGTTTGTGCTATGCAGTTAAACAAGACACAAGGCATCTTAGGGAATGAAACCAGCTCACTTAGTATCCATCAATGAGACATTTTGTGAAAAGTTGATAGTAATTTAGAATTTCACTCTGAATTTGACAGTGAGCATTGTTGAACAGGAGTCGGCAGGTGGTGTACTGGCATCTGCACTGGATTTTCAGGCGAGTGGTCAAGGGTTCAAGTCCGGCTAGCTCCTTGCAACTTTTTCCGTCTGTGCTGGGTTGAGCATCGAGCTGGCAACTCAGCCTCATAAGAAACAAACAGAATGCTAAAGAAACAGCAAGGTTGCCGCCCTTGCGTGGACAACAATTATTGTTGAACAGAGATGAGATGTGACCTCAGGGTGAATTGTGAAATCAGAATCAAATGCCAAATGGATTGAGCAATGGCACAAAGGATTTGAAAAACCTCAAAAAAACTGAGAAATAGAAACTCCAAAGGGAAGGTGTTTCACCAGAGTCTAACATTAGAATTCAAGCAGAGTGTTATTTTAAAAAAAAAAGATGATTATTGCAAGAACTTTCTTTAAAAAAAAATCAGAGTGGGTAAAAAATAAAATAAAAATAGAATAAAGAATATGAAATCAGAGTGAAATATTAAAAACACCTTTAGAAGAATTTGCTCAATATAAAAAGGGCAGGAGAATGAAAAGTAGACTGATTATTTGGACACCAAGGCAGGTGAATTTGTAAGTAAAGAAAATGACTGAGACAGCAGACAGGGATATACTGAGCATTAGAGGTATGACACGAAGCATGGCTATAATTAGAGGAAAGAACAGAATAATTTACATCAGTGAAATAAAAGCTGCCAAAGCACCTGAAGGCTTTTAAAGTTTGTGACTTCCATCGTGGGGTTCGAAAGTGTTTCATCTAACAAAATTCCCCAGAGCTTTTTTCCCCCAAATCAATTGAACAATTGGAAATGTAATGTTGCTGTTTAGGGATTGAGTGAAAACACAAAATGATGAATTGCCACAGTGTGGCGACCCACTTACTGCGCAGGCGAACCGGCTCACAAATAGCCAGCGCGGGGGGGTGGGGGGGGAGAGACTTTAGTAATGCACCTCTGATGTCATTTCTGCCCGGAGAGGGCGGGCACTAGGGATTAAATGCCAGCGTTGCGAAGTTTGAATAAACTAGTCTCGAAACGACTTACCAACTGCGTGTCGTTATTTCAGTGATGTGTGTAGCACATCGCTACATTGGTGACCCCGACGGTCCAAACGGGATTTGGACCAAAGATGACCGACTCTTCATCTGTTCACGCAGTTTCGCTAAAACTGCCGACTTTCTGGACGCTGCGACCAAGCAGAAGCCCAGTTCCAGATTCGACAGATATCTTCTGATTCCACGTGTTACTATCACATGGTGAGCGCCCTTGACCAGGAGACGGCCGCCCAGGTTGCGGATTTCATACAGTCGCCCCCGGAAGAAGGTAAATATGAAGCATTCAAAACGCTGCTCTTTGGGACCTTTGGCCTCTCGGCGTGAGCGGGGTGCCCGCCTGCTTCACCTGGACGGTTTGGGAGACAAACTGCCATCAGCATTGATGAACGAGATGCTGTCCCTGGCTGACGGACACAAGCCCTGCCTCATGTTCGAGCAAGCGTTCCTAGAGCGACTGCCCGAGGACATACATCTGCTGTTGGCCGACGCAGATTTCAGCGACCCCCGGAAGGTGGCAGCCCGGGCAGACGTGCTGTGGAAAGCTAAGAGGGAGAGCGTGGCGTCCGTCGGTCAGATTACCAGGCCACGCGCCGAACAGCAGACCAGACCAGGCCTGGCAACTACACTGAGGCAGGAGTGAGGAGGACAGTGAACAGTGGTGTTTCTACCACCAGCGGTGGGGCACAGAAGCCCGCCGTTGTCGCCCGCCCTTCAAGGGCCAGGGCCAGCTGCCGCTAATGACTATGGCGGCTGGCCACCAGGACAGCCTCTTGTATGTCTGGGACAGTTGGGACGCCGCTTCTTGGTCGACACCGGAGCGGAAATCAGCGTTTTGCCCCCGACGGGGTGTGACACCCGCAACAGGAAGCCAGAACCCACCCTGAGGGCCGCAAACGGTAGCATGATACGGACCTACGGCACCCGCACAGTGCAGCTGCAGTTCGGTGCCAGCCGGTTCACATGGGACTTCACACTGGCCGCCGTGGTCCAACCACTCCTGGGGGCGGACTTCTTGTGAACTCACAGCCTGCTGGTCAACTTGCAAGGGAAAAGACTGGTACATGCCGAGACTTTCCAGACGTTCTCCCTGCGTGAAGCCAAGTTGCCAGCCCCACACCTGGACTCCATCACGCTGTCGGACAACGAATTCACCAGAATCCTGGCGGACTTTCCATCGAATCTGGCACTGCAGTCTCGGGTTTGCAGCTGCAGGACTTTCTTGTAGGCCCAGGTGAGACGACCCTCCTGTGCGACGTGGCTACCGGCCAACCTTGCCCCATCGTCCCGGCAGCCCGGAGGCAGCGAGTTTTCGACTCCATACACGGTTTGGTGCACCCATCTATCAGGACAACAGTCCAGCTGGTCTCTAGCAAGTTCGCGTGGCACGGACTTCGCAAGCAGGTCAGTGAATGGGCCAGAACGTGCGCGCAGTGCCAAACAGCCAAGGTGCAGCGGCACACTAAAGCCCCACCGCAGTAGTTCGAACCCACCCACCGGAGGTTCGACCACATTCATGTGGATATTGTGGGCCCCCTACCAGTGTCCCGAGGAGCGCGGTACCTCCTAACTATGGTAGACCGGTTCACGAGGTGGCCAGAGGCCGTCCCGCTCACCGACAGATCTACCGATTCCTGTGCCCGAGCACTGATCGCAACCTGGGTAGCACGCTGCAGGGTACCGGCCCACATTACCTCCGACAGAGGCGCCCAGTTCACCTCCAGCCTGTGGTCGGCTGTGGCCAGCCTGCTGGGAACGCAGCTACACCACGCAACTGCCTACCACCCACAGTCGAACGGACTGGTGGAACGCTTCCTCCATCACTTGAAGTTGGCTCTCATGGCCCACCTGAGAGGACCTAACTGGGTGGAAGTGCTTCCCTGGGTCCTGCTTGGAATTCACACAGCATCCAAAGAGGATCTGCACGCCTTGTCGGCCGAGTTGTGTACGACGCACCCCTGGCCGTCCCGGGAGAGTTCATACCAGCCCCAAGCAAGAGGAAGAACCCGCAGCAGTCCTGGACAGGCTACGTGAAAGGCTTGGCAAACTGGCCCCCGTACCAACTTCACAGCATGGACGGACCCCGACCCATGTACCTAAAGACCTGCAGAACTGTAAGTTTGTGTTTGTACAAAGGGGCGGACACCGGGCACCGCTACAGCGGCCATACGAGGGGCCGTTCAAGGTGATCAACAACAAAGGGGTTCATGTACGTTCTGGACATTGGGTGGAAAGCGGAGGTTTTCACGGTGAACCGACTCAAACCAGCCCATGTGGACTTGGCGCAGCCGGTCGAGGTTCAGGCACCGTGGTGCAGAGGCAGACCTCCCAAACAGCGGCTGATCCAGATTGGGGGGGGTGTATCGCCGGTTCAGGTTGTTTGAATTGCTTGATAATATTTGCAAATAGATGAGGCAGGAGTGCAGCATGCAGAGGACAAGAGATCACTTGCCTCTGTGTGCTGTGGGCTGTCTAGCAGGTATGTAACCCTGTTGCAGCCCAGGCCTAGGCACAGCCAATGCTCTATTTTCTACTCCTGGCAGCTTATGTTGGTTGTCCTTGAGACACTGAGAGCAAACTAGAGCAGGTACATAAACGAGCAAAATTCATAACCGCATGATAATGGGGGATATTTTAAAGTAGGTTAATTAATCATGCAATTAAATTTCAAATGCAGCCTGCTGTTAATCAGTTGTAACCATAGAAATAATGAAGTAAAGGAAATTAAAATCTTGGCTTTATGACAAAGATAGGTGACTTGTGGTTTGATAGAGCTGATGGGCCAGATATGAAATACATCCAGCTCTTTAGCAAATTATAGGATGGTCTTGGATTTCAGAGTAGGGCGAATGTTTAGGTGTGCTGGCTCCTGGCCGTTGGTGCATTTGGTATTTCCGAGACTGCAGTATGCTGACGCAGACAGTGTGGTTGTTTGTGGCATTCTGTACAGCTAACCATGATTCAGTTTGTTAAGACCTAAACCCGGTGGGAAAGTTGTTTACACCTTTGTCAACCTTGCAAAGTCCACCGCAGAACTTGCAGCGACTGGGTGCTGTCCAGCAGACGGGTCAAGCAGCAGTGTGTGAGCACTTGCCTCACTGACATAGAAGTGAGTTCAGACTTTTACCTATATCCTTAAATGTCAGCTCTTTAAATCATTTCAGGTTGCAGTGGTTAGCACTGCTGCCTCACAGCCCAACAACCAGAGTTCAGTCCTTAATTCTGGTGCTTCCTGGGTCGAGTCTGAATGAGTTTCCCCTCATACCAGAGATGTGTGTTGCTTGCCCAGTGTGTGTGGCAGGAGATTAAAGTTAAGGGAGTGAGCGAGGCAGTGAGGATATGAGAGGATTGGCAGGATCATATAGATGGTCAGTGCTAAAAGAATAGGCTGAATGACTGATCCTGTGATGTTCCTAAGTAGTCACACTCCACAGAACTTTGCTCCTCTATCATGATCCAGGGCTTTAGTATGTTCTTTTGAGATGTGACCTCTGCTGTTCTTGTTTACAGTGCCCGTTGAGCCAGAATTGTTCCTGGGCTCAACAGCAAGCTGAGATGTAGATCATGAGATTTTGTAGGAATTGAGTTCTGCAGCTGGTTCACCAAGCATAATAGATGAGCTGCCTTAAGTTGGTCCTTTTTAATCAGATGGCTCCCTGTGTGGTAGGGAAAGTTTGCCCTTTCTGTGAGGGGGTACGCCACAAGAATTTGTTAACAGACTGACTACGTGGCAGAGCGTAACATTGCAGCTGCAGGGCATGGTTCTGAAACACGAAAATGGCCCTGCATTAACCTGCCCTTTCTTTCCCTCCTCACCACAGCAAGAATATTGGAGGGCAGTAGAGCAGAAAGACTCCCATGTCGCAGTGCACTCTGGGAAAGTGGACACAAAAGCACACGGGAGCGGATTCCCAGTCGCCAAATCCGAACCCTTTTCAAGGTAACACTTTCTGTATGAATGGCTGAAAAGACAGGATGGCCACATCCAGCCCCATCTGTCTGTCGTTAACATGCCACGCAATCTTTTGTGGGGATGGTTGGTAAGGGTTTTTATTCACCAGGTTTTCCTTTCTGTCGTTAGGCATGGATGGAACCTTACAGTCCTTCCAAATAATTCAGGGTCCATCCTGCGACATTTTGGTGCTTTGTCAGGTAAGGAATTTGCTGCAGGATATTTGATTGGGAAAGGCGGCTTGCTGCTTTGTAATTAAATAATGGCTGGAGACCTAATATTCATAAAAGTGTGCAGATGATGAGGGTAGAGAATATTCCTGTAAAAATCCTCAGCAGATGTTTAGATTGGATGTCAACACGTATTGCTTTGTGTAGGAACTCATAATGTAAGCTTCCATTGCATTTGTTGAAGTAAGGGAGTCATCACAGTCCTTGAAAAGGAAATTGTACTGTACTATTTCTATTCCCATATATAAAAAAGAGAGTACTGCTTATCAGTTTGGATTGTGTTGGACCATGGCAGCTGTTGTTTCCTAAGTCTGGATTACCTTTGGAAGCCGGGTGGGAATTTCCTAGGAATTGCTTCCTCAGTGGGGCACAGCTACCTTTCACCATCTTATTCCAGGAGATGGTTACCATGTTTAGGAGGATGCCCTGTGATGCTTCTGTGACCCAAAGAATCTTCCTTGCATTTTTGATGTCTCAGCCCTTTTACAGAACTTGTCAGGCTAAAATATATTGGATCAACCAGCTACTGGTTCACGTCCAGGAATTTTGGATGAAAATCTTAAATCACAATGTTTAACATTTTATTTTGCTTTCTTTTCTCTTACTCTGTCTAGGAGTGACAATTCCTTGGCTAAACATTGGCATGGTTTTCACTACCTCATGCTGGTCACGAGACCAAAACCACCTTCCATATATTGACTACTTACACACTGGTGCTGATTGCATTTGGTAAGTACTTGTCCAGGGAGGGAGGAGGATTTGCTAATGCTACCTAAAGTAAAAAAAAAGACTTTGGATCAAATTCTGGCTCTGGATTTAAAAAAAAAAGTGAATTGGTGTCCTATCCTTTTTCTGTCACCCAACACACACACGTAGGTTAATCCTGGTTGAGTTGCTCAGTGCCACAATGCTGGGTACCAGTTCAGGATAGAACTTTTTTTGGGGGCCATTTACGGAGTCATGATTTGCATTTTCATTCATAGAACTGATTCCGGAAATAAAGTCATCGTCCCAAATGGTGCATGTCTTTTTGTTTTGTTAAGAACTTGATTCCCTCTGAGATAAATTCATCTTTTCTGTTTGTACTGGATTTTTGAAAGAAAAATCTCAGTTGTAAAATTTGGATTCTGACTGAATCCTCGCTATAATTGGAGCTTCTGTGACAGGTCCTCATCAGTCATCTAGTGTCACGAGTACTTTATTGTTAAGATAATAGTTTTTTTTAATTCTTCCACCAGATTGAACTGAAGACCTGCTTCACTGACACAGAAGTGAGTTAAACCTTTTGTCCATATCCTTAAATGACCTTTAAAATTGCTTTAACCAAATGACCTGTTAGTCAGATGGACAGAACTAAGCATATCTGTGTCAGACAGGCAGTGTATTCAGAATGGCTAACACTAATGAAATTTGCATTGGTTTAAATTACCTCCCCAAAAATCCCTTCCCAGTTTCAGTATCTGCACTTTTTTTAGTTGTTTTTTTTGGCAATCGTGTCTCATTGGAGTTGTCACCATTTTGTCTTAGTTCATTGCATCTTGGGATGCATGTGGGTGGACAGAGGCTTCCTGGTCAGACCTGACACCATAATCAAAGGGTCCAATAAAGCTCAATGCTGTGGAGGTTTGTGGATTTGAGTCTAGCAAGATGCAAAACTGCAAACCCAGGCATATTTATAAATCCTTGCCAAAAACAAAATGAATTGTATTTTTAAGCAAATTATTTAAGTTGAGATTCCCCCATAGTTGCTATTAAAATCATGAATAGTTTCGGCAACTTGAAAGCTGAATCTGAACAGTCAGCTTTTTAATAGAAGTATTATTGATCACATGTTTGGCACAAACCACTCTCAGAGAAGCTGAACACTGTGATCATCTCCAAGTGGTATGAGCTCACCGTTAAATACAATTGTAGACCTTCTAAACTGAGTTCAGCAAGCACTGGTCTTGGCCTTCGTTTGCTCTGTAATTCCCAACAATCGATGGGGTATAGTGCTTTAGTGAACTCCACCTGTTGATTAATAACTGGAAGATTATTTGCTGCTTTTGTGAAATATGACTTGAACGCTTCCAATGCTTTTGTAATTAGTCAACCAAGGCATTTCTGATAATGGGATAGAGAAATTTTCACCTGGTTTTCTCTCAATTTGTTGTTTGTGGATGACACACCAACTATGTGCTTATTTTCTTTACAGTGTGGTGCAGGGAGTATTGCCAACACCCATAGGGTGTGAGCAATACTCTAAGATGCAGACCCATAAAGTTTAAAAGTATGCTTGACATTGTCCAACTTTTCTGGATGACTGTGAGCTGTCGTTAGTTCTGATCTCATTCTGTAGGAATGTTAGTTTGAAATAGTATTTCTTTAATTATAAATGCACGTATAAATATTTAAATACTTATTCCTTCTAAACAAAGTAGAAAATATGCTGTGTGGAGGGAACACTTACTGTTCCAGGGACAAACATCATGTCATCCCGAATGATGTGGCAATATTTGTCATTTCTCATGGTCAGCTCGACCTTGCAGTTCATAATTAATTTGTAATAAACTATTAATTTAGCAGCAATGACTCTTTTCAGTGTATTGGTTGATAAATTTAGAACAGTTATTCTTTTACTAGCTGACTATATTCAATATTTATGTAAAATTAAGGGCAGATTTCATGTGTTCATTAGTAAAAGTCATATTTTACACCACGTACTGAAAAGCTAGTGAGCATTTTTGTTTGAACCGCAATTAATTTATTTTTAAATAAAAAGAAAATGCAATAAGAACTTTCTTAGTACTTGGCAATAAGTCACTTCTTAAAATTTGAACATAAATTTATATCTAGCATGCAATCAAACATTTCTCCATGGACCTTTAGCAAGGTTCTTAGGGACTGCAGATTGTGGAATCTGCAGCAACTGTTAGCTGGAAAAGATCAGTAGGTCAAACAGCATCTATGGGAGGAAAGGAATTGAATTTTGGGTCAGAATCTTGCATCAGTATATTGACGTACATCATTTTTGAAATGGGGTTTCAACCCAAAATGTCAACAGTTCCTTTCCCCACCACAGATGCTACTCAACGTGTCAGTTCTTCCAACAGATTGTTTAATGTTTGCAAGTTTCTTTGAAGACAGAAGTGAGGGGCAGAAGAAAACTGCAGCTGAATTGGAAGCTGCTCTTGCCAAAATATGGTTATACTTGACTTTGTTTTATCATTTCCTTCCTCCTCACAACCCCAACCCCCACCTTGCACCAACCAACAACTTTTTTTATTCTGGAGTGTGACACATCATCACTTCCTTTAAGTAACATTGCACAGTTCAGGGCTTGAATGTGGGAAGCTCGTGGTCTGTGTGACTGTAATCAATTTTTAGCAAAAATGGAAATTCTTCAGCTGCACTCCCTGATGCATGAATACGGAAGACTGACTTCAGGTTGAAATTAAGCAAAGAAAAATTTTCTTGTACCTCGTCTTGAAGGTGGTGTAGAGCTTTGTAAATGTGGTCTAGAGTTTTCCCAAAGAGGTGCTTTTTTTTAAGATTAAGATAATTTTTAAATTAGGGAAAGAATGGTGAGTATTTTCCTGTGGAAGGTGAAGTCTTTTGAAGAATTTTCTCTTTGCATGTTTCTGTGCTCTTATAAAATAGCCACTTAATAGAATAGGCTGAAAGAATCAGAAACATTCTTTCACTTTGAACAAAAAAACTGTGTGTGTTGGGGTGACGGGGTTGGTGATAAAATGAGGACAAAATTGTCATGATTCTTCAAGTCGAGACGCTTTGGGAGATTCTGGGCTATTTGTTGTTGCTTAGTGTTTCTGTAAACTTTCCACAGGTTTTAATAGAATCAGTGGAGCTGTGTGTGGGGGCGGTGGGGGGGGGGGGGGGGGAGAGAAACTGTGATCTGTGCACCATCACAAACTGCAGCCAGGTAAGACCATAGAGCACTTGTGCATTTGTGTCCTGGTGTCTGCAAGTTTTGGACCAGGGTATTTTCAGCTATCTTCCTTTCCTCAGGTATTGTATTCCTGCTGAGGAGAAGACCAAACTTGATGAAGTGGTGCACACCCTGCTACAGGCTAATGGCACATCAGGGCTTGACATGCTTGAAAGTAATATAATGGTAAGAGAAGATCTATTTGTGGCAAGCAACTGCAACCATTTTACCTAATACAGGCAGGAAGGTCGAGCTCAGATCCAGGTTATTGTTACACTGTACTTTAATGGCAAGGGGAAGGGAGGAGATCAAAATGGCTTTTAGTCTCTCTCTGGACAAAAGGAATGTGTAATGTCTGGTTGGCTCCAGTTGAATTGCAGCCAATAGAAGTGGAGGATGAAATCAGTAAAACAGCCAAAAGATGGAATCCCATTTTTTTCCTGAACTAATCAGAGAGGGCATATTAGATATTTTAAAATATTCCTCAGTTGCTAATACCTGGACATTGATTGATACATCAAGATGGTGATACAGTACAGAAACGTGCACCTTGGTCCGCTGTGTCCTGCACAGTGCATCAAGTACCCACTGATGTTACAGCAACCTCTGTTTTGTTCCCCCCCCATCTCCCCACTCTCCACCCCCTCAACTCCACACGCAGTAGGCAGCAATTACAGCAGCCCGTTAGCCTGTCAACTGCACGTCTCCGCGATGTGGGATTGTGCTGTGGAAAACGTGGTTGCAGGAGCAATATGCGTACTCCACGCAGACAGCACCAGCTTGAATCAGGGTTGCAGGAGCTGTGAGGCATTGGTGCTACTCACTGCATTAGTGTGTCCCTCCTGACGATGACCGAGGAGCCAAGTTGCCTTGGCTGGCAGCGGAATTGAGCAATTAAAGTAACAATTTAAAATAAGGTGCTTGGGTATAGAGGTGATAAATGCTTTTCCTCCTATGCAGTTAAGATTGCAATTCAGAAGTAGTGTCTGAGAATTTGCTGTTTGTTTAACAGCAGAGATAGTGTTTGTTCTGAGAAATTGTGATTAGTAGAATTTAGTGTGGTTGGAGCAAAGATTAGAATCTGAAGTATATATTTAACCCACTGAATTTGCATTGTATCTCTTTCCTATGTTATCTCTTGAACCCTGATCTCCATCAGGGTTGCTTCCTCCATCTCCCCGGATAAATAAGAATGTTCATATCTTTTTAACTCTCAATCCTGCTTTGCTCTCCATATTGATCACCACATACACACTGCTGGAGGAACTCGGCAGGTCAGGCAGCATCTATGGAGGGGAATAAACAGTTGGTGTTTCAGGCCAAGACCATTCGTCAGGATTCATTTGTTTAGGAATTGCTGTCCACAGTGATTTCATCAATAAGGCTAAATCAGCTGCTTGCTTTAGATTTGAACAATGTAGATGTTGGAATTCTGAAATGCTCAGCCAATTACCAGCAGCATTGGTGCAGCATCGCAGTCAGGGAGCAAACCTGAACTTTTCAATTCAATATTCCTTCATCAGAATGATTTTGACCAGCACTTCTGGTGGAGTCTCATTCTCTAAACATTACCTCTGCTTCTCTCTCAACAGATGCTGCTTGGTTTGCTGAACATTCCAACACTTTGTGTTATTTCTGTTTCCTTTAACACATTGTGGTGGAAGGATTCTGGTGCATAGTTATTCCTATATCTTTGTTAATTTTTGCTGAGGAAGATTCATCTCATTGTGAGTTGAGTCTTTCAGTTGAGACATTTAAGCTTAATCTTCCTCTCCCTGTTGGACAAATTCTATGATATTGGACAGATTTCCTGTTGGAAAAGATTCCATGATACTGTTTAAGGAAAATCTGGGCAATCATTTGGTTTCTTTAAGCACATTAATCCATCCACCAAGGCCTGTGCAGTGAATTGCTTTGCAAATTATCTTTTTATCAATTTCTGATTTTTGGCTTGGGCTAATTGGCCAACATATTTGCACATGTAGGAGCAGTTATAAAGCAATTTGTGGCCAAAGGGCATTTTGGCATCGTCTGATCATTTCTGTGATCTCTCTTCATGCAAGAGTACAGGCTATTTTTCATTTTGTTATCTGCTGTTTGTGTCATCAGAATTTGCCCCATTAATCTCGTGCCTTTTGCAAACTGAGCTGGGAGTCCTTGTGCTGGAAGGATGGACAATAATTTAGGTGGAGTTATAAATGCAGCATTTTCTATATATCAGATTGCTGGTGACTTAGTCCAGCTCCAAAGCAGTTCTTTAGATCTTAAGAACCATCTTGAACAATCCTCAGTATTGTAGGATGTCATTTGAAAAGGCAACACGAGTGAATCTGCAGATGCTGGAAATAAATAAAAACACAAAATGCTGGCAGAACTCAGCAGGCTAGACAGCATCTACAGGAGGAGGTAGTAACGACGTTTCGGGCCGAAACCCTTCATCAGGAGTGAAATAACATGGGATGGTCGAGGGGGTATAAGAAGTGGGGGGAGGGATGAAGTAGAGAGCTGAGAAGTGATAGGCTGGAGGGAAATGGGCTAGGGGGAAGGTGGAGAATTATGGGAAATAAAAGAGAAAGAAAGTTAGGGCTGGGGGGAGATTATAGTGAGAGGGAAAAAAGAGAAAGAGAACCAGACTAAAATAATAGATAGGGATGGGGGTAAGGGGGGGGGGGGGGTGCCGGGGTATCAACGGAGGTCTATGAGTTGAATGTTCATGCCGGCAGGTAGGAGGCTACCTAGGCTAGATAAGGTATTGCTCCATTGACCTGCGTGTGGCCTCATCTTGACGGTAGAGGAGGCCATGGACAGACATGTCGGAGTGGGAGTGGTCTGTGGAATTGAAGTGTGTGGCCACAGGGAGATACCGCCACTCCTGGA
The DNA here is from genome assembly GCF_048418815.1 of Hemitrygon akajei. Classification (NCBI taxonomy): domain Eukaryota; kingdom Metazoa; phylum Chordata; class Chondrichthyes; order Myliobatiformes; family Dasyatidae; genus Hemitrygon; species Hemitrygon akajei. The sequence goes on along the minus strand of NC_133143.1, from coordinate 18,668,142 downwards.
GGACTGAGCGCCAGTGTTCGGTGAAACGGTCTCCCAGTCTGCGGCGGGTCTCCCCAATGTATAAATTGCCACATCGGGAGCACTGGATACAGTATATCACACCAGTTGACTCGCAAGTGAAGTGGTGCCTGACCTGAAAGGACTGTCTGGGCCTAGGATGGTGGTGATGGTATCCATGTTCCAAGCCTACACTTGTCTCCTCTTTTCTTACGTTATATCGATGACTCCATCGGCGCTGCTTCCTGCACACATGCTGAGCTCGTCGACTTCATTAACTTCACCTCCAACTTTCAACCCACCCTCAAATTCACCTGGTCTATTTCCGACACCTCCCTCCCCTTTCTAGATCTTTCTGTTTCTATCTCTGGAGACAGCCTATCCACCGACGTCTACTACAAACCTACAGACTCCCACAGCTACCTAGACTATTCCTCCTCCCACCCTGTCTCCTGCAAAAATGCTATCCCCTTCTCTCAATTCCTCCGCCTCTGCCGCATGTGCTCTCAGGATGAGGCCTTTCATTCTAGGACAAAAGAGATGTCTTCCTTTTTTTAAAGAAAGGGGCTTCCCTTCGTCCACTATAAACTCTGCCCTCCATCGCGTCTCCCGTATTTCACGCACCTCTGCCCTCGCCCCATCCCCCCACCAGGGATAGAGTCCCCCTGGTCCTCACCTATCACCCTACCAGCCTACAGATCCAACGTATAATCCTCCGTAACTTCCGCCACCTCCTACATGATCCCACCACCAGCCACATCTCTCCCCCCCCCCCCCCCCCCCCACTCTCAGCTTTCCGCAGGGATCGCTCCCTACGCGACTCCCTTGTCCATTCATCCCCCCCCCCCCATCCCTCCCCACCAACCTCCCTCCGGGCACCCATCCCTGCAAACGGAAGTGCTACACCTGCCCCCACACTTCTCCCCTCACCACCATCCTAGGCCCCAGACAGTCCTTTCAGGTGAGGCACCAGTTCACTTGCGAGTCAACTGGGGTGATATACTGTATCCGGTGCTCCCGATGTGGCCATTTATACATTGGGGAGACCCGCTGCAGACTGGGAGACCGTTTCGCCGAACACCGGCGCTCAGTCCTCCAGCAGTTGCGGGATCTCCCTGTGGCCACACACTTCAATTCCACAGACCACTCCCACTCCGACATGTCTGTCCATGGCCTCCTCTACCGTCAAGATGAGGCCACACACAGGTCAATGGAGCAATACCTTATCTAGCCTAGGTAGCGTCCTACCTGCCGGCATGAACATCCAACTCACAGACCTCCGTTGATACCCCTGCCCCCCCTTACCCCCATCCCTATCTATTATTTTAGTCTGGTTCTCTTTCTCTTCCCCGCCCCCCCCCACTATAATCTCCCCCCAGCCCTACCTTTCTTTCTCTTTTATTTCCCATAATTCTCCACCTTCCCCCAGCCCATTTCCCTCCAGCCTATCACTTCCCAGCTCTCTACTTCATCCCTCTCCCCACTTCTTATCCCCTCTCCACCATCCCATGTTACTTCACTCCTGGTGAAGGGTTTTGGCCTGAAACATTGTCACTACCTCCTCCCATAGATGCTGTTTGGCCTGCTGAGTTCTGCCAGCATTTTGTGTTTTTATGTCATTTGATAAGTTGTGTTGGTACATTTCTGAAGCAATGGTGACTGCACTGATCCCAAATGATTTGCCAGCCTCTCTCAGAGGAAGGGGGTCACATTTAAACCTTTCTGGTTGGCCTTTAAATAGGGAAATGTAACCAAGCTTATGGAAAAGTCCACTATAATATAGCAGCGATATCATTTGTCCTTGGGTCATGTAGACCTGCAAGTAGTCATAGGTCCAGTAGTTCAGTGTCTGGCTTGGAAATCAATCTAGTTTCAGCAAAATAAAGTTTATGGAAGTAGAAAAGTTACAAGTTTCCAGAATCATAGGTGTTGATGATTTATGGCGTATGTATAGTATCACCTGGTCAAGAAATGTGACACTACTTTAGAATATGCACCAGATTTGGTCCTTTTTCACTGCTTCAAACCACTGGATAAAATATCTGTACAAGAGCTAGTGTCCCTGTTAGATCAGCAAATCAAAAGGCTGGATTCAAGATCCCCAGGTTTGATATCGGCTGAAAATTCAGTACAGTGCTGAGGGAGTACATCAGGGAGATTCACAAGATTCTGAAATCCAGATCAACATGCAGAAAATGCCAGAGGAATTCAGTAGGTCGGGCAACATCTGTGGAGAGGAATAAATAGCCAACATACTGCATCAGTACTTTATCATCATTTATAGACTCTGTCTTACTGCTGAGGAAACAAATTAAAAATTAACTTTTTAAAGTCGGTCATTCCTTCCTCCATCCTTCACAGATGAACTATCCCATTGGTGATTATATAGTGACAACTACGCATCGAAGTCAGTGCGCAGGATTTTAAGGATATGAATTGTGCATTTTGCCCACCCTCCATAATACATTACTGAAACACATTCCAGTGTCTGATAGCTGTTTGTGTCCTGAATTTGTGTCTGTAGATGCAGTTTAATCCAGTGTTATAGTCACACACGTTTCAGTCTCGACACAAGCACGTGTGTTAGTTTGATCCCTGTTGGCTGATACATTACATACAGGTGAGTGACTCTGGTTAGAACAGATGTGACTGTGTGACTTTGTGTTGAGCAGTGTGAGTACTTCCCTGTGACAAGGTGGAGATGTGTCTCTTCTAAAGGAAGAGCAAAGCTCTTCTTCTCTCCACCAGCCTGCATCTCACCCTTGGGCAAGGTGTAGCACCTGCTTAGTCCCCCGATCAGAGTCATGTGAGCAGGTGGTGGCTGGTCCTATGAGCAGCTGATATATATCACAAGTCCTGGTTATGCGACCACTGACGCCAGGCAGTCAATCTCTGAAGAGTATTGATAATGGATGGGGTCACCCATCTTGTAAAGACACTGCCCAGAAGAAGGCAAAAGCAAACTGCTACTGTAGAAAAATTAGCCAAGATCATTATCACCCACATCATATAACGTGGCACATAATGATGATGGTGATTTCTTTGTAGTGGGACAAACGACCTCCTGACTAACTCCCCGCTTTAGAATGCTGCGTCAGATTCTAACTGTCCAATGTTTGCTTTGTTAGATTTCTCCAGAGGTCCTGTGTAGAGAGGGAATCAAAGTGTGCCGGACCGTGCAGCAGAGTGGCCAGTTTGTTGTGTGCTCTCCAGGCTCCTTTGTCTCTAAAGTGTGCTGTGGATACAGTGTTTCCGAAGCTGTGCATTTCGCAACGATGCACTGGTTAAAAACAGGCTATGAAGCTGCTAAGGTAATGAGCCCAATTTCCTGTAACCTAGTTGTCCCATGTAAAATAACCTGCTGATGGTGCATGAGGAATGGTGTGGGGAGAGTGACTGACACCTGAGAAGGGCAGGGATATGGGGTTAAGAGTCAGGTGGGAGTAGGAGAGAGGATGACTCTGACCAGGTTTGTAGTATTGGCCCTAGCTCTGGTGATGTGGTGAAGGGTTGGGTAGGTACAGCCCTGCCTTGGCAGGGAGAAGTCTTGTCCCATTGGGGATATGTTGGACCAGCTCTGGTCCTAGTTTGGTGGGACCAGGGGTTCCCAACCTTTTTTTATGCCGTGGAACCTTGCCATTAACCGAGATGTCCATGGATCTGAGGTTGGGAACCCCTGGGTGGGACAGTGACAGGGTGATGTGTTAGTGTGAGTAGGAGATAACCAGTTACCTCTTCAGTTTCCTGTCTCGCTGACGTTTAACCATTTAATTGGAAACTATCTTTTAGGGTGACCTGAAAAGTAAACACTTGAAAAATGTGCTCATGCTTCTGATTAATTCATTATTTATATTATAATGATTAATAATGAATTCATTATTCAATGAAGCAAATTATCAGATTGAATTTTTCGACATCAGAGCCCACACTTTGTTCTTCTTTCCCCTCTGTTGCCAAGTTCAAGGTTAAAGTTACCCTGTACCGCACACGACTGCATTCTGTGTCTAGGTTTAGCTGTGTTATTTTTTCTTCTACCTAAAACACTTGTCTTTGTTGTGCCTGGACAGGACTTGAAACGTCGATACATTGCTAATGCTTTCTCGATGGAGAAACTACTTTACCTTATAGCAACAGCGGAGTCAAAACGGGAGAGTGGGTCAACACTAAGCCACGTCTCTTCACTTTTGCAAGAACTCAGGTACATTTTGGGTGTTCAGCTGGAACCTTTAAAAGGCGGGTGACCTAATCTTCGCCGATGAGGAAGAAACTTCTGAGTTTTTCCCCTGAAGCTGATGGTTAGGAGGAGCACATCAGGGTGGGGGTGAAACTTTGATTGCTCTTCACTTCAATATTTGTATTACCTCTAAGGCAATGGTTCCCAACCTTTTTTTGGCCATGCCCCACCTAATCACCTCTAAAATCCTGATGCCCCCTGTGGTGATATATAATTCTTATTATTCAAAAAGTGAACTCCTATTCACCTGGAGGAAGCCTAAAAGACCATTAACTTGGTTTAAACAAGCTTCCAAAGAACATGGCATTCATGAAAGAGAAAAATAAAAGAACCAAAACACTGTTAAAGTTCTGAGGAAGAAATTACTAAGAAATTGTAAAAAAAAACAGAACATTAAGTGATATTAAAATAATAATAATAAATAAATAAATAAATAAAACAATGCCGATTCGTTTCTACAGCATACAAAGACAGATACACGGTTTAAAAGAGATGACGCAATGTACACACCTTCACACCACCAAGAACCGAAAGCTACTGCAAAAAGCAGCATTGGTGCGACCTCGTACGAGTTTCTTACGCGTTTGGACTTGTTCATTCGTTCCTTCCTACATCAGTCAATTCATTAATTTAATTATGAAAGCCATTTGATGGTTGTAATGATGGTGATACACTATATATACAGTACATATACAATTACACATGTACATACACACAAGTATTTTTATGTATGCATACTGTATATGCACATATGTATTAACTCGCACACATACTCATACTCACACAGACTTAATAGAAAAAATTCACTGTTAATAACTCATTCTCGAATTGTCCCCCTTAAAAATCAAATTACCCCCCTGTGGGGCGTACGTTGGGAACCACTGCTCTAAGGAGACGGCTTATACGGCAGGGTTAGTTACATTACAAGTTGAGAGATGTGAGATCAATGTGTCATTATTGGAAGGCTGACCAATTGGGTTGAAAACTACCTTAATAAAAGTCAAGCGTGTTCCCTTGGGCTCTTCAGATACTGAGGTAAAGCTCAATTGCATTTGTATTCAGGGAAGAAAAGTCAGTGTGGTTGTAGTAATATGTTTGCTGATAGGTATGCAGTGAATGGAGAGAAATGATCTTTCTGCTGTGTGAGTTATGTGAAAGCAAGTTTAAATGGACATCTTGTTTGGCACGGACGAGCTGGGCTGAAGAACTAGCCTCTGTGCTCTATGACTGTCTAGTTTTGAACGTTGGTGGACTATAAATGTCTATCTGGAGGAATTGTCTCTATTAAATATCCCCAAAGACAAGGAGGCCCAGCACGAGTGCTAAAGGAAAACTGAAGTACCTGTAAGTGTTGAATAAGTGATCTAACTCAGCTTCTGAGATTCCAAACATTACAGAGATAAAACTCCAGCAAATTCAAGTCACTCCACTGAGTAAACAGATCTGACACTGGATGTAGTGAGGGCTCTGAGACCATCTGTAGTGTTGAAGTCCAGTGCTCAGAATTAGCTGCCCAAGCCATTTAATTACAGCTCCAGCACCTGCTTGGAAATTTGCCCAAATGTCCCATGAACTTAAAGTGACCGACAATCAAGGTATGCCCACAATCTTATCTATGCTAACCCTACTCCAATTACACTTTATTCTCCCCCAAGTTCTCTTCAGCTTTCCCTAGATTGTAGCACTCAGCTGTACACTTGACTCAATTTTTAGTGGCCATTTGTGGCTTTGCAGTGAAACTAGAGAACCCAGGGAAGTGCCACATAGCCGGGGGAGAACGTGCAGAATCTGAGGAAAGTGCCCAGGGTCAGGATTGTGAGACATCAGCTCTGTTAGCTGCATCAGTGTTCCATGCTGTTCTTAGAAAGTACTCCCAAGCAGTCTACATTTAATTATCAGTAAAGTGATGGAAGTTGTTTTTGACAGTATTACCAAGCAACTCGTATTCATACATAACCTACTTGCCAATGTCTGGTTTGGATTTTGTGAGGACTGTTAGTCTCCAGACCTCACCATGACCTTGCTCCAAACATAGGCCAATGAGCTGAAAGTGACTTCCCTTAACATTAAGGTTGTATTTGACTGGCATCAAGGAGTCCAGGTATATCTGAAGTCATTGGGGCATCAGTGTGGAAACACTCCGGTGGCTTGAGTTATACCTCATAAAGGAAGATGGTTGAGGTTGCTGGACATCAATCAGCTCAGTCCCAGGACATCACTGCAGGAGTTTCTGGGGGCTGGGGGTGTCTCCTATCTTCAACTGTTGCTTTTATGTCAGTTGTAAACTTGCCTCTGCACGTACAGTGATAATTATAAACTTATTTATCTCTCTGTTGATGCTGTAAGTCCCCCTACTGGTGAGTAGTTTTACTTGCAGCAGGCCGTGTTTATACAATAGGAAATGGTGTAGTATTTTGTAAATCTACATAAAAAGTCTTAATATGTGTAATTCCTTAGAGTATAATTACTGTATTGTGTGAAATTTCCAAGAAGGAAAACTGCAGATACTTTGACAACTTATCTGAGTACGGTGTATTTGCCAGCTCTCTATTGCCGTACTTCAGGCTCACAGTCTTTAAAAAAGCAGGGATGGTTCTGGCTTTTTCACAGGAAAGCCACCTGCAGAATTATATTCTCCTTCATTCCTGATCTGAACTGATCCCATATTAGTCCATCAGCAAGGGAAATAATAAGCTGGAATTGCAAACGTTTAAAAGTTTTTGGGGAAAGCTGAGAGGGCCAGGCCATTCCTGAAAAGCCAAAGCAGAGGATGTAGAAGAGGCTCACCAGGATGCTGCTTGGATTAGAGGGCATGAGCTACAAGGAGAGACTGGACAAGCTTGGATTGTTCTCTCTGGAGCATTGGAGGCTGAGAGGGAACTGATGAAAATTTATAAAAGTATGAAAGTCATAGATAGTCTTTTTCCTTCCCATGGTGGGAATGTCAGATGCTAAGGGCTGTCTAGTATTTGGGAATTACAAGATATGCGTGGGGCTAGTTGTTTTTACACAGAGTGCATGGTGCCTGGGCCAGCCAGCTAAGAGCAGAGGTATGAACAGATATAGCAGTGGTACTTAAGAGGCATTTAGAGGGGCACGTGGTATGGATTATGCATAGATAGTTGGAATTAATTTGACATGATGGTCAGCACAAACATTGTAGAGCAAAGGGACTGTTCTGTGCTCTGAGTGGGAGATCCGCAATGGGTGGTTGCTGGGGAGTGTAGGAAAAGGGTTCAGCATGGTCAGGGCTGGTGAGCTTTAGCACCATGTTTCTTTTTACATCTGGAACCTGAGGCTGACTGTGGCCAAGCCTGACTTGCTAAAAGTTTCAGCCAGCTGCAAGAATCTTGCATCAAGAGCTTGAAAATCAATTAATCACAAAAGCTAAATGAGAGCAAGGCTTTGTATTTTGAGTTTTCCTTTTTGTGAACTGTTGGATCCACAATATGTAGTTTGCCCACTTTGTCGTTAATTAGATTTCTCCCCTTCCCTGTCCCCCCCCGCACCCCCCAGGTTGCAGAAAAGAAATGTTGTGCCTTCCCAATGACAATGTGAACTCTGAGTTGGTCTGACCCGTGTTGCATACAATGTTTACTCAGGGATACAGAGTCGAAACAGCGGCAGCAGCTACTTGATGCAGGTTTGCATTCCTCAGCTCGTTACGGTAGCCATGAGAGCCATTTGTCTTCGATGGAAATGAAGAAGAAATCACGGAAGTGGTTGGCATCTGAAACTTCAGAGAGGAGGTGCCAAGTCTGCCAGCAGTTGTGTTACTTGTCCATGGTGAGTTGAAGCTGTTAAATAAATGAGCACAGTTGTGCATTAATCACTAACCAACAAGAACCTTTGCATTGTGCTGTCTTCCTGCTGATGATCCTCCCGTGCCCATCCCAACCTGTGTACGAGACCGGGGAGGATGAATGCTGGGTGTGTCATATAGACACAAGATGGAATAGGATAGCTTGCAGCTAATCCCAACCCCCTTTATAACCAATAATTCTCCTGGATTGCTGAGTGACTCTTCCTCTCTGAACCAGCACGTTCAGGATGGCAGATGTGTCCCGACAGTGACAGTGTGTCCACAGCAGTACCGTTTGCCCTGTTTACTGATAGACCTGTCCTGTGTTATACAGTGACAAACTTGTACCCCAGTGTTAAAGTAATAAACCCGTCCTCACCAATTCTGTACCCTAGTGACAGAGCTGTCTGCACGTTATGCAGTGACCATATTATACTGTGATCTGTACTCCAGTGTGACCTGACCCCACCAATTTGTACCCCAGTTTGATAGGGTGATCGACCTGTACTAGACCCCTGTGTCTTAATGATCAACCTGCATCCAGTGTTCTAGTGACAGACCTATCCCTATCAGACTTGTACCCTGTGCTACATGGAGATAGACCTGTGCCCAAGAGTTGTATGACAACAGTCCTGTTACCACTCATATTGGAGCCCCTTTCTGAAGAAATGGATATGGTTTCAATCTCGAGACAGTAGTGGAAGGTGATTCCTGTCTAGTCAGTACCACTGCAGTACCCACGCACATACTCACAAGGTCATATGCCACTGCTTTGAAGATGTGGGGAGTCTAGATGAGCCGGTGGCCAGATGGGACAGGAGGGAGCTATGAACAGTGAATCCTTCTGGGCTTGACCTCGCACCCCTTGATGGTGCATCTGACTTCAGCGAAGTTGACAGCAGTTAGAGGTTAGGCAAGAATTGCATTCCCAGGGAATGGTCAGAATTCCTGTTATTTCAGGCTAACTGCAAAAGATTCCATTTTACAATTCAACAAAAGAGAGGCATATAATTCCACAGGAGCTGTGTGTATTCCAGAGGTTCAGCCAAGTTTCCTACCCTAATCCAAGCCCCTTGCTGTCATTGTCCATATATCAATGATTCACTTCAATTAAAACATATTCATTACAGACTGGACTGGAATAACCGGGAATGAGAAATGTGTTCCACAGATGTGAGCTCTTGGCTAGGAGTGGACTGGCCTTGTTTCTCAGTTAGTGACTATGACAATCCGGTGGAGAGCTGCCATTTTACCAGGCCACAGGAAAGAGAATCCAGGCATATTTCGGTGTTCTTGATTATTGATGTTTCCCTTGCAATCAGTGCCGATGCAGGCATTTAATCACTGCCAGCATTGGGATTTGGGCTCCTATTCCTACTGCAGGTTACCCGCTCAGGTTGGGTCTTAGTGCAGCACAATGGTACAAGAGTAATTAGAACAGAGTGAAACACCTACGACCCTCCTAAAGACCGGAAGTTAGTGGTAAACGTGCCCATCACAAATGGAAAATAAGTTTAACTGTGATTGTGATGTTTGTGGAGGGAGAGTGTTGTCATGGGAGATTGTTTAAATAGGAACTTTTTTTTGTAGATGGAGCTTTGATTGCTCTTATTAGTTTGACAGCTATTTATTGCTTTCACCTGTCTTGTTTCTTGACAAGTATTTCTCAGTCCATCTGTTCTGGATACCAGACTTGGACTGAGGATTTCCAGAAATATAGAACCAGAAAGGTTCTGGACGGTGAGAAAGTTCACCAGTTAAGATCTACTAACTCAGCATCCACCAGAGCAGTCAGAACCATTTAATTATGTTAATTTTTCAAGGAGGTAGTTGAGGTTTAAACAAAACATTTCTAAGAATCTTCTGTGACTGTCTACTGACCCTATGTTTGGGAGGTAACAGACTTTGATAGTGGTAGCCTTGTCTCCAACTCAGAGGGTTATGGGTTCAAGCTGCACTCCAGAGACTTGTATGTGATATAGGCCAACAAGGGAGACACAGCAGCATAATGGTTAGCATAATGCTTTACAGCACAGGTGAGCCAGGTTCAATTCCCGTCCCTGCCTGTGAGGAGTTTGTATGTTCCCCCTGTGACCACATGGCTTTCTTCTGAGTGCTCCAGTTTCGTCCCCCGGTTGTTAGGTTAATTGGTCATTGTGATTAGCCTAGGATTTAATTGGAGGATTTTTGGGCCATGTGGCTGAAAGAGTCTATTCTGCACTGTATCACTGCAGTGCAGAGGAAACCATACACCTTCAGGTGAAATGCCTCAAGGATAGACACAGAAGATCTCTCTGCATTTTGTAATGAAGAGCAAGCATTTGCTCACCAGGTGCTTGGTCATCTATTTCATTGCTACCTGTGGGAGCTTACTGAGTATAAATTGGCTGCAACAGTAGCGGCACTCCAAATGTCTTTCAGTGGCTGTAGGGCACACTGGGTGATGAAAAATGTAGGAAGGAGGCCTGTCTGTTGAGGGGAAGGATGACTGGGTGGTGAGGTGATGAAGGGCTTGGATTTGGAGGCGCAGTACATTCATGTAGCTACGTGGGGAAAGGCAAGCCCTCGCCTGGAATATAAATAATGAAAATCATTTATAAGAGAGCTTGACTTCTCAAAACAACTAGTGTAAAAGAGTTTAACAGATGTTTTTAAGATGTTATGAGCAGTCTCTGCTGATGAGAGAGTGATAGCCACAAAAGGGCTTTTAGCAAATTTCCCATCTCCACCAATACTAAATTTTAAAGCAGGGAGCTTCCAGCTTTTTTAATGTTTAAAAATGTAAAAATGAAAGATATAAAACTTATTTTAAATGTTTAATGTGTTACTATGCAATTTGAGAAAGAGTGATTTGATGGAATGTTATAGATTGTGCACATTTAAATGGAAAGGTTCAGGAAAGGAAATGGGAACATCTACTTAATCGACAGTTTGTGAATTGTGTACTTTAATTCACGTATGGTTTGTTTTCTAGTTTTTCTGGTTGCTCCTTTTTTGATGCTAGTTTGAGTGATTTTGAATCAAGTGGCTTGGATTTTGAATATACCTTTTGATTTTGTGTTTTTGTTTTTCATTCATTATTTTGTTGCCATTTGTGTGATTTTCTTTTTGTGTGTGGAGCCAAGGTTGAATTGCAGGATTCTTTGAGCAGGTTCCATGGTTTTCTTCGTTTCATGACTGTGGAAGACTAATCTCAAGAGTAGTATACTTAATATGTACTATGTACTTTGAACTTTAAAATGCTAAAGTAGGAGATTAAACAAATTATTTGGTTTGACAGAAATATCTTTATTAAAGCAAACATTGATTTGCTATGGGAAAGGATGGGTATGAATTTAAAACCAAATGCACACAACCAGTAAATACGTTTATTGTCTGCAAGTCACTTGGGTGTCACACTGAAAATGCAGCTCTCCCTTAGAACTTAAATTAAGTTGCTTTGTGGCCAGTTGCTGTACTGAACTAAGCTATTTTATATCTACCCAGGTCGTGCAAGAAAATGAGAACGTTGTCTTCTGTCTAGAATGTGCTCTTCGCCATGTAGAGAAGCAGAAATCCTGTCGGGGATTGAAAATGATGTATCGCTATGATGAGGTTTGTAGCTGGTGATGTCTTCATTTTCTGGACACTAACTGAATCTGGACCTTCCTCAGAGCATTTTGGTGGCACATTAACAAGGAATTGTTAAAAGCAGATTTGATATTGTAAAGATTTGGAGATGTTCAATATTAGCACCACCTAGTAACATATCAAATCTGGACCTTCGTCAGTGTTTCAATGCTGCAGGTTCTGTACTGTGTCAGGCTCTGAGCTGCTACCCTTCCACCTTCTTTATATTTTCTTACAAACGCTTGGAAAAACATAAAGCAAGTGTATTAAATAGGAGGCATTTTGTAGTCCCTCAGAAGATATGCTTGGTTGTCCTTAATAAAGCATTGTAGTATAGAAGAAAACTTTCATTAGAACCAGTCCATGAATGGAAGTAGGGTGCAGGATTCATAGAACATAGAGTCCAGGACATTCCAGTACACAAACAGGTCATTCAACCCACAGTGTCTGTGCTGAACATGATGGTCAATTAAAATTAGCAGATTACTTTCACAAGGTTAATTCCTGGGATGTCAGGACTGTCTTACGCAGAGAGGTTAGAGAGACTGGGCTTGTACACACTGGAATTAAGGAGATTGAGAGGGGATCTGATTGCAACATATAAGATTATTAAGGGATTGGACAAGATAGAGGCAGGAAATATGTTCCAGATGCTGGGAGAGTCCAGTACCAGAGGGCATGGTTTGAGAATAAGGGGTAGGTCATTTAGGACAGAGTTAAGGAAAAACTACTTCTCCCAGAGAGTTGTGGGGGTCTGGAATGCACTGCCTCGGAAGGCAGTGGAAGCCAATTCTCTGGATGCTTTCAAGAAGGAGCTAGATAGGTATCTTATGGATAGGGGAATCAAGGGATATGGGGACAAGGCAGGAACCGGCTATTGATAGTAGATGATCAGCCATGATCTCAGAATGGCTGTGCAGGCTCGAAGGGCCGAATGGTCTACTTCTGCACCTATTGTCTATTGTCTAAAATAAATTTCTTTTGCCTGTACATGATCCATAACCCTCCATTTCCTGCATAGTAATGTTCCTACCTTGTAAATTCTACTATTGTATCTGTTTTCACTACCACCTTTGCAGGAAAAACACATTTGAGCCTCACGTCTCCTTGACGCCTTTCACCTTAGATGCATATTCTTCAGTATTTTTTACCCTGGGATAAACATTATCGCTATCTACCCCAGTGGTCCTCAAACTCTTTTGGGTTACTGTCCCCTTGGCTCCCAGACCACATCCCCAGCTCTCTCCTCCCACCCCCAAAACCTCCCCCCCACCCCATTTTTCCGGCCATTACATAAAAACTATTAAAGATTTTGAATTACAATGCACAGTGAAAGAAAGTAAGATCTGTAAATTCAGAGCAAGATCAGTTCTTCCTCCATTCCTCCATTCTTCCTGTTAATTTCTAACTCCAAGTGTTCAGGAAAGAATTTTTTTTTTTTTACCCAGTCTGGAATTTAGATTGAGAGGAGATCCTGAAATCTCTCTGAATTTTGGCTAAGAGGTACTCAACCTGTATATACTTAAGATTTGCAGAGATAATTTAGTGAACCAAATGTATTTCGATTGCTGGAGACACTTACCTGATGAAGGGTCATCCATATCCTGTTTGTCTTTGTGACACAGGCTGGCACTATCCTATCTCCCAGTAAATTTTCCGGTACCTATTCTTCCTGTATTCTCATCAATTCCCTGCATTCTGAGAAATTCATCTACTTCCTGGGGGCAAATTACAGTGACCAATTAACCTACCAACTAACACATTTTTGGGATGTGGAAGGAAACCATTTCACGTGGTTGAACCCCATACAGTAACAGGGAGAATGTGTACTCTGTGCAAACAGCAGCTGCAGTCAGCATTGAACTGAGTCACTGGGGTTTAGAGGTACCTTTGTGCCACTGGTGACTTGAAATGTTAGAAAACATAGAAAACCTACAGCACAATACAGGCTCTTCAGCCCACAATGCTGTGCCAAACGTACTTACTTTAGAAATTACCTAGGGTTACCCACAGCCCTCTATTTTTCTAAGCTCCATGTACCTATCCAGGAGTCTCTTAAAAGACCCTATCGTATCCACCTCCACCATCGCTGCCGGCAACCCATTCCATGCACTCACCAACCACTCTCTGCATAAAAAACGTACCCCTGACATCTCCGCTGTACCTACTTCCAAGCACCTTAAAACTGCCCTGGGAAAAAGCCTCTGACTATCCACATGATCAATAACTATCATCATCTTATACACCTCTATCAGGTCACCTCTCATCCTCTGTCACTCCAAGGAGAAAAGGCCAAGTTCTCTCAACTATTTTCATAAGGCGTGCTCCCCAATCCAGGCAACATCCTTGAAAATCTCCTCCGCACCCTTTCTATATTTTCCACACCCTTCCTGTAGTGAGGTGGCCAGAACTGAGCACAGTACTCCAAATGGGGTCCGACAAGACTCCTATATAGCTGCGACATTACCTCTCGGCTCTTAAACTCAATCCCGCGGTTGATGAAGGCCAATGCACTGTATGTCTTCTTAACCACAGAGTCAACCTGCGCAGCAGCTTTGAATGTCCTATGGACCCAGACCCCAAGATCCCTCCGATCCTCCACACTACCAAGAGTTTTACCATTAATACTATATTCTGCCATCATATTTGACCTACCAAAAGGAACCACTTCACACTTATCTGGGTTGAACTCCACCTGTCACTTCTCAGCCAGGTTTTGCATCATATCGATGTCCTGGTGTAACTTCTGACAACCTCCACACTATCCACAAACACCCTCAACCTTTGTGTCAACAAATCTACTAACCCATCCCTCCACTTCCTCATCCAGGTCATTTATAAAAATCACAAAGAGAAGGGGTCCCACAACAGATCCCTGAGGCGCATCACTGGTCACTGACCTCCATGCAGAATATGACCCGTCTACACCACTCTTTGCCTTCTGTGGATCCACAAAGCAATGTCCCCTCGGATCCCATGCTTCCTTACTTTCTCAATAAGCCTTGTATGGGGTATCTTATCAAATGCATTGCTTAAATCCATATACTGTACACTACATCTACTGCTTTACCTTCATCAATGTGTTTAGTCACATCCTCAAAAAATTCAATCAGGCTCGTAAGGCATGACCTGCCTTTGACAAAGCCTTGCTGACTATTCCTAATCATATTATGCCTCTCCAAATGTTCATAAATCCTGCCTCTCAGGATCTTCTCCATCAACTTACCAACCACTGAAGTAAGACTCACTGGTCTGTAATTTCCTGGGCTATCTCGCTCCCTTTCTTGAATAAGGGAACAACATCCGCAACCCTCCAATCTTCCGGAACGTCTCCCATCGCTATTAAATATGCAAAGATCATTGCCAGAGGCTCAGTAATCTCCTCCCTCGCCTCCCATAGTAGCCTGGGGTATATCTTGTCTGGTCCCGGTGACTTATCCAATTTGATACTTTCCAAAAGCTCTTGCACATCCTCGTTCTTAATTTCTACGTGTTCAAGCTTTTCAGTCCATTGTAAGTCATCCCTACAATCACCAAGATCCTTTTCCGTAGTGAATACTAAAGCAAAGTTCTCATGAAGTACCTCTGCTATCTCCTCCGGTTCCATACACACTTTTCCATCATCACACGATTGCTCCTATTCTCTCACATCTTATCCTCTTGCTCTTCACATACTTGTAGAATGCCTTGGGTTTTTCCTTAATCTTGCCCACCAAGGCCTTCTCATGGCCTCTTCTGGCTCTCCTAATTTCATTCTGAAACTCCTTCCTGTTAGCCTTATTATAATCTTGATCTCTATCATTACCCAGTTTTCTGAACCTTTCGTAAACTTTTCCTCTTGACTAGACTTACAACAGCCTTTGTACACCATGGTTCCTGTACTCTATAATCCTTACCCTGTCTCATTGGAACATACCTATGCAGAACTCCACACAGATGTTCAGGGGATATTTGCAATATTTAGAACCATAGAACATTACAGCACAGAAACAGGCCTTTTGGCCCTTCTTGGCTGTGCCGAACCATTTTTCTGCCTAGTCCCACTGACCTGCACCTGGACCATATCCCTCCATACACCTCTCATCCATGTACCTGTCCAAGTTTTTCTTGAATGTTAAAAGTGAGCCCGCATTCACTACTTCATCTGGCAGCTCATTCCACACTCCCACCACTCTCTGCGTGAAGAAGCCCCCCCCCCAAATGTTCTCTTTAAACTTTTCCCCCTTCACCCTTTACCCATGTCCTCTGATTTTATTCTCCCCTAGCTTCAGTGGAAAAAGCTTGCTTGCATTCACTCTATCAGAATTTTATATACCTCTGTCAAATCTCCCCTCATTCTTCCATGCTCCAGAGAATAAAGTCCTAACCTATTCTGCCTTTCTCTGTAACTCAGTTTCTCAAGTCTCGGCAACATCCTTGTAAACCTTCTCTGCACTCTTTCAACCTTATTAATATCCTTCCTGTAATTTGGTGACCAAATTTTCTGCCATACATTTCCCTGAGAACATCTGTTCCCAATTTATGCTTCCTGATAGCCTCATATTTCCCCTTACTCCAATTAACATTTCCCTAGCTTGTCTGTTCCTATTCCTCTGCAATGCTATGGTAAAGGAGATAGAATTGTGATCACTATCTTCAAGATGTTCTCCCACTGAGAGATCTGACACCTGACCAGGTTCATTTCCCAATACCAGATCAAATACAGCCTCTCCTCTTGTAGGCTTATCTGCATATTGTGTCAAGAAACCTTCCTGAACACACCTAACAAACTCCACCCCATCGAAACCCCTCACTCTAGGGAGATGCCAATTAATATTTGGGAAATTAAAATCTCCCACCACAACAACCCTATTATTACACCTTTCCAGAATCTGTCTCCCTATCTGCTGCTTGATGTCCTTGTTAGTATTGGGTGGTCTATAAAAAAACACCTAGAAAAGTTATTGACCCTTTCCTGTTCCTAACTTCCACACAGAGACTCCACAGACAATCTCTCCATGACTGCCTCCTTTTTCTGCAGCCATGACACCATCTCTGATCAGCAGTGCCACGCCCCCTCTTTTGCCTTCCTCTCTGTCCTTTATGAAGCATCTAAAGCCTGGCACTCGAAGTAACCATTCCTGCCCCTGAGCCATCCAAGTCTGTGTAATGGCCACAACATCATAGCTCCAAGTACTGATCCAGGCTCTAAGCTCATCCGCTTTGTTCATATTACTCCTTGCATTAAAATAAACACATCTCAAACTATCAGTCTGAGCGTCTCTCTTCCCTATCACCTGCCTATCGTCCTCCTTGCACTGTTTACAACCTCCCTCTATTTGTGAGCCAACTCTCCCTTCTACCGTCTCTTCATTCAGGTTCCCACCCCCCAGCAATTCTAGTTTAAACTCTCCCCAGTAGCCTGAGCAAACCTCCCCGCCAGGATTTTGGTCTTCCTGGGATTGAAGTGCAACCCATCCTTTTTGTACAGGTCACACCTGCCCCAAAAGAGGCCCCAGTGACCCAGAAATCTGAATCCCTGCCCCTTGCTCCAATCCCTCAGCCATCCATTTATCCTCCACCTCATCCTATTCTTGTACTCACTGTCACGTGGCACAGGCAGTAATCCCGAGATTACTACCTTTTGAGGTGTCCTGCTTCTCAACTTCTTTCCTCACTCCCTGTAGTCCATTTTCAGGACCTCCTCTCTTTTCCTACCTATGTCATTGGTACCAATATGTACCACGACCTCTAGCTGTTCTCCCTCCCACTTCAGGATATTGTGGACGTGATAGGAAACATCCCGGACTTTGGAACCTGGGAGGCAAACTGCCATCCATGTTTCTTTCCTGTGTCCACAGAATCGTCTGTTTGACCCCCTAACCATAGAGTCCCCTATCATTGCTGCTGTCTTCCTTTCCCTTCTGAGCCACAGGGCCAGACTCTGTGCCAGAGGCACGGCCACTGCCGCTTCCCCCAGGTAGGCTGTCTTCCCCCCCAACAGTACTCAAAAAGGAGTCATTATTGTTAAGGGGACAGCTAAATGTTAACCATTTCTCTTTCTGCAGATGCTGCTTTACCTGAGCATTTACTGAATTTTTGATTTTCTATTACACTTTTGATATTTAGAAATAGTTAAGTTTCAATTCACTGTCTGGTAAAGGTTAGATTTTTAAATGGTGCATAAACTGCCTGGAATTGTAGCCTCATCCTCATAGTGTTCTATCTGTCTACCAGTGTGTTATTAACTGCACTTGAGGGTTTTTTCTGTGAAATGCGTATTCTGTACTATCTTAAAAGTTCGAGCCTTTTCTTGTTGCTTTTATTTTGTAGCAGACAATTGTGTCAGGTGTCCTTTAAAATCAAGCATAAAGTCAACATACCTTAAAACATTTGGAATAAATTGTATTTGGTTATCTTTATTATTACCATAACATTTTGCATGTTCAGTATGCATCTTCTTCAGAACCTGAGGCTGCATATTATAAAGTTATCTCTCTGGAAAGTAATCTGCCTGAGCTTTAAAGCTCCTGCTACACAAGTAAAAAATGAGCTACATACAGACTTTTATTTCAAGTCCCAAAAACTTGCCTCTGGAGCATTTCCAGTGATGTTTTTGTAGCAAAATGTATCTCACCAACCAAACAGAATCTCCATGGAGATTATTGAGGCCTTCGGCGCGTACGTTGTCCATCCTTGATTGTTAAAAGATGCAAAAACTTAAACTGGTAAACGAAGAGGATCATCCTCGACTGTCCTAGAATGTCCTCTCCATCTCTAAAATAAGTTGTTTTAGGGAAGCTGGAATAACACTTAGTCCTGAATCGGGAGCAGTTTTAAATCTAATTGCCCCCCTTGAATAAATTATTTAATCAACTTTTGTTTTATTAAAAGCTGTCTTTGCAAACAAATCAGATTTCATGTTTTTTTTCTCTATTGGTTCAATGCTACAGGATCAAATAAACAATCTAGTCGATCAAATCTGTGGAAAAGCAGCAGCCAAGAGCAGCAACAATAATATCAGTACCAGCAAGCCTGCACTGAAAAGAGGACCTCGAAAACGAGCGACCATTGATGTGCCAGCAACTAGACTTTCATCCTTGTCCAGAAGTGCTACAAGTTCCCCCTGAAGTTGCCAAGTCTTATACTCAGTTGTTATTTTTTGTACTATAATTTGTGAGTACTTGCTAGAAGAATGCAAGCTGTCTTTGCACTAGCTCTAAAGATGACTTCTGTTTTGTTTTTAGGAAAAAAAATAGCAGTTTGTTTTAGCATTAAAGTGTTGGCTTATTTCTTTTAGGAACACCAGACGCTGCGGTTGGCAGTATTCCTTGGAATGCAGTAGTAGTGTTTTCATTCACTGTTTTTAAAACCAAGTCAAAGGGCTGAACAGCAATCCCAAGTTTGCATTTGCCCTTCTGGCTGAAGCAAACCTCTTGCATTTGATTTTTGTTACTGTGAACAGTTGGGATGTTTTAAAGCCGTTTGAACTAGGTTGAAGTTGAGTGCTGTGTTTTATCTTGCAATTTCAGTCATGCCAGCAGCTTTTTTGGAGGAAGGAAGGAGATAAAACTTGAAAGAAACTGCTTCAGTTTGGCTATGTTTTTTTTTGTTTTTGGTTGTATAAGTTGAAAAATTTGCTTTACTATTTAGAAAATTATACTATTGTTTTAGAGTCATGGCAGCTGATACTTGATCTGGTTTACAAAGTATGAAAATGGTGATTTTGAAAAGTGAAGTAAAGGGGATATTTTTCTCCTTACCAGCACATCACTATGCATCTGTAATAATAAGGCTGCCTGGCTAGAGGAAACTGTGCCTGACTTTCATTAGCAAATTCGTAAAGTTTTTTGGTGCTGTCAATCATTTTATCAGAAAACCCTACAATAGTGTCCTTTATCAAATTATTGAAGCGGGTCTCACCGCTTCGTCTTTGTAGATGTGCAATCTTTGTAACATTCCATGTTAATTCCACTTTCATCTCTTGTGTTCCTTCTCCATTCTTCATTTTCAACACAGAATCAGCATTAATAGTTCAGTTCATTGGTGAGACAGTCACAATGGAGAGCCACTAGAGGATGTGCATATTTCTTTGTGAAATGTGAAAATGCATTTCCTTCATTTCTATTTTACTTTCCATATTTGTAAAAAAAAAAGATAAAAAGAAAACATAAACAAACTTGTACATATGCCTGTAAATTGTTTTAAATACTTGAGCCTTTTGTGGGGTGGGGGGGGGGAAGAAGCAAGAGATGAAGAAAAGCCTTATGTTTCAGTTTCTTCATCGGTTTTGGATGCTTACAGGGTTTCTTGTAACATTTAAGTGCTGCTTACATCACTGAACAAATAATGGTGTAGCTGTTGCCCCTTTCAGTGTATTTTATTAAAACAAAAGGGAAACATTGTCCATTATAATTAGTTTTTCATTGCTGAAAATGCAACATTATTTGTAGCTACCCATGTTGCACTGAGCTTGCCAGTGGTGACTGTCAAGAAGTCATTTTATTTTTTCCCAGTTGTTAGTTGGTTGTTGTTGCTGCAGAGGACTGAACTGGTTTGGAGTATTTAACAACATTACTGATTTCAAGTGTTTTTCAAATGTGGTTGTCCAGTTTTTATGGCCTTACTATGTATTTTGTTTCTTCTTTCAGAGCAGACATATTTGACTATTGCTTACTGATTGACATTTAATTTATTAGTGCTGCTCTGCACCTATACTTTGTGCGGAAAGAGTTCACATTGTAATTGCGATTTTTTTTTACTTTTCAGGTTTATTAAAAGTTTAATAAAACTTTTGAGCAGTCCTGGTAAAGTTGAGTTATTAATTCTCCACTAAATGCAATGGGGCTTGCTATTCTTGGAGGGGAAATGTGCATTTAATAACAAAGACCCAGATAAAGGTCTGAAGTGGCCTAGTTCTTGAAAACCAGGCAATAGACAATAGGTGCAGGAGTGGGCCATTCGGCCCTTCTAGCCAGCACCGCCATTCACTGTGATCATGGCTGATCATACACAATCAGTACCCCGTTCCTGCCCTCTCCTCATATCCCTTGACCCCATTATCTATAAGAGCTCTATCTAACTCTCTCTTGAATGTATCCAGAGACTTGGCCTTCACTGCCTTCTGGGGCACAGCATTCCACATATCCACCACTCTCTGGGTGAAAAAGTTTTTCTGCATCTCTGTTCTAAATGGCCTACCCCTTATTCTTAAACTGTGGCCTCTAGTTCTGGACTCACCCATCAGCGGGAACATGCTTCTTGCCTCCAGTGTGTCCAATCCCTTAATAATCTTATATGTTTAAATCAGATCCCCTCTCATCCTTCTAAATTCCAGTGTATACAAGCCCAGTCGCTCCAATCTTTCAACATATGACAGTCCCGCCATTCTGGGAATTAACCTTGTGAACCTACGCTGCACTCCCTCAATAGCAAGAATGTCCTTCCTCAAATTTGGAGACCAAAATTGCACACAATACTCCAGGTTGGGTCTCACCAGTGCCCTGTACAGCTGCAGAAGGACCTCTTTACTCCTATACTCAATTCCTCTTGTTATAAAAGCCAGCATGCCATTAGCATTCTTGACTGCCTGCTGTACCTGCATGCTTGCTTTCATTGACTGATATACAAGAACACCTCGATCTCGTTGTACTTCCCCTTTTCCTAACTTGACTCCATTTAGATAGTAATCTGCCTTCCTGTTCTTGCCACCAAAGTGGATAACCTCACATTTATCCACATTAAACTGCATCTGCCATACATTTGCCCACTCACCCAACCTGTCCAAGTCACCCTGCATTCTCATAACATCCTCCTGACATTTCACACTGCCACTCAGCTTTGTGTCATCAGCAAATTTGCTAATGTTACTTTTAATCCCTTCATCTAAATCATTAATGTATATTGTAAACAGCTGTGGTCCCAGCACCGAACCTTGCGGTACCCCACTGGTCACAGCCTGCCATTCCGAAAGGGACCCGTTAATCACTACTCTTTGTTTCCTGTCAGCCAGCCAATTTTCAATCCATGTCAGTACTCTGCTCCCAATACCATGTGCCCTAATTTTGCCCACTAATCTCCTATGTGGGACTTTATCAAAAGCTTTCTGGAAGTCCAGGTACACTACATCCACTGGCTCTCCCTTGTCCATTTTCATAGTTACATCCTTAAAAAACTCCAGAAGATTAGTCGAGCATGATTTTCCCTTCATAAATCCATGCTGACTCGGACTGATCCTTCTACTGCTATCTAAATGTGTCGTAATTTCCTCTTTTATAATTGACTCCAGCATCTTTCCCACCACTGACGTCAGGCTAACTGGTCTATAATTCCCTGTTTTCTCTCTCCCTCCTTTCTTGAAAAGTGGGACAACATTAGCCACCCTCCAATCAGCAGGAACTGTTCCTGAATCTATAGAACATTGGAAAATGATTACCAATGTGTCCACGATTTCTAGAGCCACCTCTTTAAGTACCCTGGGATGTAGACCATCAGGTCCCGGGGACTTGTCAGCCTTCAGACTCAACAGTCTATCCAACACTGTTTCTTGCCTTATATAAATTTCCTTCAGTTCATCCTTTACCCTAGTTCCTTTAGCCACTATTACATCTGGGAGATTGTGTCTTCCCTAGTGAAGACAGATCCAAAGTACCTGTTCAACTCATCTGCCATTTCCTTGTTCCCCATAATAAATTCACCTGTTTCTGTCTTCAAGGGCCCAATTTTGGTCTTATCTATTTTTTTTGCTATTCACATACCTAAAGAAGCTTTTACTATCCTCCTTTATATTCTTGGCTAGTTTACCTTCGTACCTCATTTTTTCTTGGCGTATTGCCTATTTTGTTATCTTCTGTTGCTCTTTAAAAGCTTCCCAGTCCTCTGGTTTCCCGCTCATCTTTGCTATGTTATACTTCTCTTTTATTTTTATACTGCCCTTCCCTCGTCAGCCGCGGCCACCCCTTACTCCCCTTAGGATCTTTCTTCCTCTTTGGAATGAACCGATCCTGCACCTTCTGCATTATTCCCAGAAATACCTGCCATTTTTGTTCCACTGTCTTCCCTGCTAGGGTATTGTTCCATTGAACTTTGGCCAGCTCCTCCCTCATAGCTCCATAGTTCCCTTTGTTCAACTGTAATACTGACACATCTGATTTTCCCTTCTCCTTCTCAAATTGTAGGTTAAAACATATCATATTATGGTCACTACCTCCTAATGGTTCCTTTACCTCAAGTTCCCTGATCAAATCCAGTTCATTGCACAACACTAAATCTAGAACTGCCTTCTCCCTGGTAGGCTCCAGTACAAGCTGTTCTAAGAATCCATCTCGGAGGTGCTCCACAAACTCCCTTTCTTGGGGTCCAGTACCATTCTGATTCTCCCAGTCACCCTGCATGTTGAAATCCCCCACGACAACTATCATTACCTTTGCGACATGCCAATTTTAACTCTTTATTCAACTTACACCCTACATCCACACTGCTGTTTGGGGGCCTGTCTCTTGTTATACAATTTTTTGTTATACGCTGTATAACAATTTCTTGTTATACACTGTGCCTTGAAGTATTCAGCCCCTAATCCTTTGTTCACATGATACTACAACCAGTGATTTTGATTAATTCAACTGAGAATTTTTATTTGTGAATCACATGCTCCTTTTTCACAGTAGAGTCCTAAAATGGGGAAAATTGTAAAGCATGAAAAATAATTCAAAAGCTGAAATGTCAGCAGTTCAAAAGTATTCATTGCTCTGTAGCTGAACCACCTCTTTCAGCTATTACAGCTAGTAATGGTTTTGGATAAGTCTATTAGCTTTGCACAATGTGATGGAGCAAGACTTGCCAATTCCCCTTGCTAAATTGCTCAAGTTTAGTTGGGGTTAACAGCAATCTTGAGGTTTTGCCAGAGATATTCCATCAGTTTAAGGTCAGGACTCTGGCTGAGCCACTCAAGGACACCGATTTTGTCCTGTTAAAAGATGAACTTCCTTCCCCAGTTGAAGTTTTCTGGCAGATGCTAGCAGGTTTTTATCCAGGATCTCTCTGTGTTTAGCAACATTCACCTTCCCATTAATCCTTGACCAGATTTCCAGTCCCTGCTGCTGAAGAGCATCCACATAGCATGACACCATCACTACCACACTTTACAGTAGGGATATGTTACCTGACTGATGCCACATGTACTGCTTAATGTTGAGGCCAGAAAGTTGCACTTCAGTCTCATCTGAGCACAAGACCTTCTTCCACATCTTTACAGTATCATCTAAATGATGCTTTGCAAAGTCTTTATGGACATGCCTTTTTTTTTTAGCCAGGGCTTCTTCCTTGCCACTTTTCCATAACTGTCCTTTTTTTGTGCAAGACAGAGTGACTCGGCTTCACAGTATCCTCTCTCACAAGTGCCATTCTTCTTTGGCATCTGGACAGTCTGGCCACTTTTTTCACTTCTTACAGAGAGGATGTATTTATTCTTATGAATTCATTGAAAATTGGTAATTCTCCAATTTTCTACAGAACAAATTGGGTGAGTTAGTATTGCACTTGATGAAAGTTAGCATCATTACAAAGGGGATGGATTCTTCAGAAGCCTCACGATTTTGGTTTTAAATTTTTAGTAAATTACTGACAGGTTTTGGAATTTTTCTTTTTATTTGACATGATGCAATGTTTTGTAGATTAGCTCAAAAATCACATTTCCATATATTTTAAATTTAGAAAACAACAATAAAATGTGAAAATAGTTGTGGGTGCTGAATACTTTTTCAAGGCATTCTATAAAGCAGGCACTGTTTTGAGTAAGCTCCTGGTACTTCACTTTCCCCATCTTTTTCCAGTGTTGCTAACTAGATTGTTGCTGAGAAAATCAAAAACCCCAAACTACTTCAACACTGAGAAGCATAGCTTCCAACCACCCTTGTGTTCTCTCCTGGAGGCATCTTTCAAACTTTGTCTTGCCTGTTCAAATTAAAAATTGAATAACAGCAAAGCAGTATTGTAAAACTCTTTTATTCACTGAATGTTAAAGTGCACAACATTTTTGTCAGAATTCTAACAATTATATTGTAGGGGGTGGAACACACAAGCAGGCAACTAGTATCTCTTGTACAATATGTACATTGAGAATGCATAACTGAAATGTGCTGAACAGGAATAGGGGAGAAGTCATTAGTCAAGCCTTAGAAAATGAGCTTTGTACTTGAAGAAAACGGGTAATCAGTTATAACTTGATATAGTATGTATATATAAATTACCAATGTTAATCTTCAAGGGCACTGGGTAATAGGAATTTGCTTATTCAAATTAGAAAAGGTAAAACGTTCTGAATTAGCTTTGTTAAATCTTTCTCACAGTAGAGCCGTCATTCTGTATTATTCAGTTAACTTTCGAGAACCCATGTGAAATAGTCTCTGTTACTGAGAGTCACTGTCAGAGTTCTCTTTTGGATTTGAGTTGATTGCAACCAGACAGGTGTCTATTTGAACTTCCTCTTCATCAGACTGGACTAGAGGTGTGTTATTTTCACTTGCACTGTGGCTGGCAGTATCAGCAGAGATGGAAGAGAGAGAGGATAATTTTAACCGTAGCTCAGCTTGGCTTGGCACTTGAAGCGTTATTTCACTTTGATATGGCTCAGACTCGGACCCTGTAAAAATACAATTTCACCAAGAGTGATGGCCTGTTGCTCAGCTGAAGGAAAATTGTTCCCACTGTTAGTGCTTTCAGGGAAAAGGTGGGTTAAGCAAACTCACCTCAGCAAACTACCCAAACATTTTATACCAACATTGCAGAATTCTACAAAAATATTTTAACATTTCAAAAGTTAACATCGCTAAATTACATTTGTAGATTAATTGTATCTTGTACATTTTAAAAAGGAAACCTAACAGGTGATAGAACTATGGCTCATTTCACAATCATTTGCCAACTGGTAGATAGCTCATCAATTTTAGATTACATTACATATTCTTTCAAAACCACAAACTAAGATGACGTTAGTTTTCAGAAGTTAATAGATGTTCAGTATGGTAATATAAAATGACCAATGCAAGAACAATGTGGCTTTTTATTAAATTGAAGTTATATTGTTAAACACTCAATCGTGTATACTGATGTCGATTTCAAAATGTTTAACAGGATAGAGATGTTTGGAACTCCCTGAACACTGAAGCACCTGTTACTTGCAATAGGTATCCTGGACTCCATTGTCAACATTGAATTAATTAATTAGGTGTAACACTGTCCAAAAAAAAGGGAGCAAAGATAAAGCTTTATAGTCAGTGGACTGCCAAAGGCCAGATTTTTTTTATCAAACAACAGGTCGCAAAGTATCCTGTGGGGAGACACCTGTAAAAACAGAAAACTAAACAGAAGGCATAAGTTGATAGTAATGTTACTATTTAGAGGTAAATACTGAAGAGTGAGACCAGCAGGGTACAGGATAATACTAAACAAAATGAGATGGAGATTTTGTATGAATTAATTTGAATGGCTGTCATCCCTAAACATTATGGGCAAGATTTACTGTTGGAAATCTGAAAGGCCTTACGAACCAGATTCCTGGAGAAGTGCAGATTTATTAGTTAGGGAAGTTACAAATGTTAGATGGCTTACCTTTGACAGTAACTCCTAGGCCAACATACGTTAATAAAGGAAAGGGCCAGCAAGAAATGAGAACAATGGCCATGCACACCAAAGGACTCAGTGGTGTAGGGTAAAGGACATCTTGAGCCATTTAAGGATAGAGGGCCAATGATGAAATCATTAAAAAGATAAACACGATTGTTTGCAGAGGACTTAGGGCCTTGAGGTAAGTGAGCAAAGGTGTAGAAGAAAGAAGGGATTAAAGACTGGTTAGCAAATAGAAGATTGAGGCAGTACATAGCCAAAGCAGGATAATGTCAGAGTAAGAATCGGTTTTAACTTTGATATAAACAGACCAGTTCATATCTGAAAGGTAGTGAGCTTCTAGCACCTATTTACTAGAATTAACATAAGAACAAGCCTTCTTAAATGTAACATTAAAAAGAATCTGGCTCTTTGCATAACTCATGTGGCAAAAGTTTTATGTTAGAGGAAAAAAACCTGGTAAGTTGACCTCACTGCAGTCTACTTCAGAGCAGTGCAAACTATTCAAACACATAGGAGGACAAGATTCATATCATCAAAGTAGCCATAGATAACTAACAGATAAAAACAGCCACAAATAACTTAAAGCCTACTTATTTTCCTGAAGTACTCTGGGATACCTTGAAACAGTGAAGGGTGCTAGAGAAAAGGCTTATCCTTTTTTTTTAATGGAAATTCTTCTGATCACCAAAGCCTATAGTATAGCCTTCCAGCTAGCAGAGAACGAACCACGGGAGTCTGTCTACTTTCTTATTCTTGCTGGGAAGTCTTTGCTAAATTAGCTTGGGGAAGTACATTGGAAGAAATAAGGTGACAGAAGAAAAATGTACAAAATAATGAGCATTCTACCAAGACATTATTTAATAACTGGCACCTTGATTTCGAAAACCAATTGACCTCAGGAGCTATCTGCTACTGCCATCATTTCTCATAGGCGTAGCTGGCTTTGCCCAGTGCCAGAGTGGATGAAGCCACTCCTCCTAAGGGCATAGAAAACCTCGCTGTTATCCAGAGAGCGAGGAGAGCAAACATGTAAACAGAACTGCACAGTGAAAGAAATCACATCCTCCTGTCACTAGTGTGGTGGCACTGGTCCTTACTACCACATGGTGGCAGACCTGCACCATTACAAGGGGTTGAGAGACGCAACATATTAGCCAGAACCATTTTTGTGCCAGTTCTAACAGGATCTTAATGCAAGTTACATATTCTCCTCTTCTCTCCATGACTCTGGTCTGCTCAGTTTCCCCTTGCAAATTGTCAAAGATGCAGCACTTGTCCCTTTCTGTTCCCTCAGCACCATCCAGGGACCTAAACAGTTCTTCCAGGTGAGGCATAGATTCATCTTCCCCGCTTAAACCTGGTCCAATGCATTTGGTGCTCACAAAAGTGGTGGCCTCATTGTTGATAAGACCAGGCATAGACTAGACAAGCATTTTGCAGATCAGAGGGGCACCATTCACAATGGCCAGTAGGAGTTTCCATTTTTGACCTGTTTGTCTTCAGCCTTTTTTACTGCTATGGTGAGGCCATAAGCAAGCAAAAGAATGATACCTGTATGTTGCACTTTGGTAGCCCATAACCCTCACTCATACTCTTAACTCCACCCAGGTTCTCTCGTGCTATCCCTCCCCCAACCCCCATTACCAAATCAGGATGGGTAAACACTTTGTTGAACACCTCTAGTCCACAATGGTAATCCCAAGCTTCTAGTTGTGTGTCACTTCAATTTTTATCCCAACCCCACTCTGGCTATCGATGCCTGATGTAAGCTTGAGGAACAGCATCTCATCATCTTTCCAAGCACACTGAAGCTTCAGATAAGCAATAATGAATTAAAACAATTGCAGTTCTCTGTCCAAGAGCTGCAAAAACTCTTAATTTTTTCAAGAAAAAGATCAATAGATTATTAAATATTAAGGAAATCAAGTGTACAGAGGTAATGCTAAGGCAAAAGATTCATAAAGATCTTAATAGCAGAGCATAAAAGTAACTACTTCTAAACACAAAACTCAACTTCAAAGGGTTTGTATTTTGTGTGCATTTGATATTAAAAAGCAAAATATATACTTCAGAGTAAGTGAATGGAATTAAAGCTATTGAACAATCACTGAATAAAATTTCTATACATCTACAAAGGAAGACTTGTGTAGTTTGAATGTTTCCCACTGCAATTAATAATTAAGCTATTTCATGCACCAATGCTGAGCTCTCAATTTTCTGAACTTTAAAGGCACAGTGGACTTTAGATTCAAACTCACTTGGTCCATTTCAAACACCTCTCTTCCCTTTCTTGATTTCTCGGTCTCCATCTTTAGCTGTCTACTGATATTTTTATAAACCTACTGTCTCATAGCTATCGTGATTATACTTCTCATTGACTGAAGCCCTCCATTGGTTGGGATGTTGCATCCCAGCTAACAACGTGATATGCGAGTCAGGGCAGTCTGATATGTAGAACAAGCTGCTGCCAACATAGAAGGCTTTACCTCTCCACTCAGCTGAGAAATCCAAACAAAATTGCCGTTTGGCATTAAACTCAAAGTGGGACTGCCTTAGGGAATCCTGCTATGGATTTTTCCTCAGGGTTACTTCTTGAAGCCTTCCCCATGAGTGGGTATAGCTGCAAGGCAGCAGAGGTTTGAGATCACACAGTTCTCCTCTTCCTAGATTGCTGTCAACCATGGCTGACGAACCCCAATTACTTGAAGCAACTGGTTTAAGGTGCCAGTAACCCTTTCTCCTGGTGTTCTGCCAGGCTTAGTAGCTAAGCCACACGTGAAGGCCAGGAGCTGGACTTGGTTCTGAGAGGCTATTTGATACACGTGTTCCTTCTCCATACTTCATTTTCAACACAGAATCAGCATTAATAGTTCAGTTCATTGGTGAGACTACCACCTCCGGCTATAACAACCTTAAGAAACCTTGTCACTTGTAAAACTGCCATTCCCTTTTCTTAGGTCCTCTGTATCTGTTCCAGGATGAGGCTTCTCTTTCCAGAATATTCTTCTTCAAAGAATGGGGTGTCCCTTCCTCTACCATTGATACTGCCCTCAACCACACCTCCGTTTCCCAGATATGTGAGCTCACTCCATCTTCCTTCCACCTTAACAGGGTTAGAGTACCTCTTGTTCTTACCACCTCATGAAACTCTGAGGTGTTAATAATAATCAGCACATTATTCAATGCAACTTCTGCCATCTTCAATGGGTTTGACACCTGACACTCTGCTTTCCGCAGGGATCACTCTCCATAATTTCCTTGCCCATTTGTCCCTCCCCACTGATCTCCCTCCTGGCATTTATCCCTGCAAGTGGAAGAAATGCTACACCTGCCCATTCATCTACGTTCTCACCACCATTCAGGGTCACCTATTGTATCTGGTGCTCCCAGTGTGACCTCCCGTACATCAGTGAAACCTGACATAGACAGGGAGACCACTTAGTCGAGCAATTTTACTCTGTCTGCAGCAAGCAGGATTTCCCCGTGGCCAACCATTTTAGTTCCACTGCTCATTCCCATTCTGACATGTTGCTCCATAGCTGTCTCTACTGCCACGATGAGGCCACTTGGGTTGTATATGGATAGCCCCCAACCTGATGGCATGAACATCAATTTTTCTAACTTATGGTAACTTCCCCCCTCCCCCATCTCTTTTCCCATTCACCCCTTCTGCCCATCACCTCCCTCTGGTACCCTTTCCCCTCTCCTATTAGATTCCTCCTCCTTCAGCCCTTTATCCTTCCCACCTATCAGCTCCATTCCTCTCCCCTCTCCCACACACCTACATTTATCCTCACATCCTCAGTGGGCTTCACCTATCACCTTTTAGCTTGTGTTACTTTCCCCCCCCCAAAAAAAAACCTTCCTAATGTTCTTTCTTTACAGTCCTGATGACAGTAGTAGTACCTACGTCAGGCTCGAGTACAACTCAGTGTTGAACAAAATCGTGCCCACAGTCAGTGCGGATTGGAAATAACATTTCCTTCTCACTGACAATCAACACTGGCTCACTGCTCAACTCTCACTACACCCACAATTGTGTGGCTCAAATGTCATCTATAAACTTGCAGATGACACAACTATTGTTGGCAGAATTCCAGATGGTTGAGTGGTGCTGCAACTACAATGTAGCACTCAAGATTGTATACTTCAGCAAGGGGAAGTCAAGAGAATACACACCAGTCCTCATCAATAGAAAGAGTGAGCTGGGTGTAAATATCTCTGAAGACCTATCCTGGGCCCAACATAGTGATATAATTACAAAAAAGGCTCGATAGTGGCTATATTTCACTAGGAGTTTGATTTGACTTGATTTGATTTCATTTGATGTCAGCAGGCCCTCACAAATTTCCACAGAAATATCATGGAGAGCATTCTAACTGGTTGCTTCACAGTCTACAATGGAGGGACATTGCACAAGACTGGAAAAAGCTGCAGACAGTTGTAAACTCAGTCAGCTCCATCATGGGTACTACCCACCCCAGCATGGAGTACCCCTTCAAAAGGCGATGCCTCAAAAGGGCACCATCCATTATTAATCACCCTGTCATCCAAGATGAGTCCTCTTCTAATTACTAATATCAAGGAGGTGGTGCAGGAGCCTGAAGACATAGTGTTTCAGGGACAGCTTGTTCCTCTCCTCTCTTTTTATAATACATACATATTGTAATTTATCATTTTTATTATGTATTGCAATGTACCGCTGCCACAAAATAACAAATTTCGTGATGTTAAACCTGATTCTAGGTCTTGGGCCTTGGCCTGAAATATCAATTTTTGATTCCTTTCTGCTGCCTGATCCGCTGAGTTCCTCCAGCATTTTGTGTGTGCTACTCTGCATTTCAAGGATCTGCAAAATCTTTTGTGTTTATTACCTAATACTGATGAACTTTCATTATTGTCTTCTCCACTTGAGTTGAGAAATACATCCAGTGCTTCCTGATCAGACACATCCATTAGGTCCATCTGCTCCAGCATATCCACATTAACCTCCATAGATGACATGCTTCCAATGGGCTCTGGGTAAACAACAAGCATAAACCTGATTAAAATAAACACCAAAACACAAAAGAACAACATGATTTAATCTAATGTGTGGTATAACAGGATTGAAATGGTCGCTTATTTAGTTCCAGTTATGTATTGTTATGGACAATACACTTGAAGGTAACTTTGCAGCTCAGCATTTATGGCAGAGTATTTCAAATTTTGCATTGTGCTGCAACAGGTAAATGGGCAACAATTCAAATCTCTCAGAAATATTCCAACATCCTAACCTAGCAGGATGCACGATACTGAATGGATAGTTTTATAGCTGCAGTTTTCCATTATGAATTAGTAATGTGAATTCATTATACAGGGAGGTGAGAAGCTAATGTTTAATTCTTCCATTATAAAATAAGTGTTAGTTTCTAGAAAAGAATGTCTTAGAAAAAGACAATTTTAGTGAAATGTTTTTAAGCACAATGTAGCTCTGGTAACAAGTTTCAGGTGTTTAGATTTTAGTTCATTTTGGGATCTGTGCATACTCTGTCCCACAGTATCGTCACACTTTCAAGAGGTACAGGATTGAAGTAAGGTCAACTGCTAGTAATATTACCCTTGGGGTATTTTGCTTTTAGTGCGTGTCTCTGTGAAACCGGTGCTCTCATACTTCTGGTTAAGCTATCTTGAAGCTATTTAGCAGCAAGCTATTTAACTTCAAATAAAACTATTTTTAGATATGACAAACTACATTTAGCAGGTTAAGTATAAAAATGTCTCATTGTACAAGCATCAATTAAAGAAAGAATGTTGTTGAGAGATCATAAACCCTTAGGACAATATTCCAGTTATTGGTGCCAAAAAGAACTAAGGAAATCAACAGCTCTTTTCATGGGATGATTTTCTATAATGCCTCTTGCCAGAACTGTAACACTGCCAGAAACAAATCCAAGTGGATATAAATTTCCCTTTTCCACAATTTTATTCACATTTAGATATTTCAGAAGAAGGGAAGGAACAGGCATTCTATTACCTAAAGGCACCTCACTAAAAGCAAGTAGTAACATTATTTTTGCTTACAATTTTTTAAGCTCCAAAAGTTGTGCCTTTTTTAAATGGGGGTGGGGGAGTGTTGCAGAAGAAACTTTGTTTTTGAAATGACCATCCAAGGCTTCCGAATGGCTTCTTAGAGGCAGTTTTAAAAACAATGAAGCAATTCTCTTTCCATTGTTACGAAAGATGAACAACTCTGATGGGCAGAAGGGTGCAGAGTCGCCCATGCCCCCCCCCCCCCCTTTGGAGAATCGCAAATCGCTACTATTTCGATGCTGCTAACAAGGAAGTAAGAGAGACAAAAGGAAATCTGCCAGGGCAGTTGTTATTGATAACAGCTCATGAAAGTTAATGAGAGAGACACACAACTAAGAGTTACCCAGGGTGGATCGTCTCCTACTAACAAAAGAAGAGCGGAACCATTGATTACTGCTATTGTCTTTTGGAGAAGGATTGTTTACTTGGTACTGTTCTATTTATTGAAACCCCTCAGGGGGCAACCAGAGTGGGCTGGTTTGATGGGTTACATCATCCCAACCTGACTGACACCTGAGACCCCGTGAGTGGGGATAAAAGTGAGGTCTGGGGTAACACCCCTCAGACGCACCAGGAGAAATGCTAGTGAGCATCAGAACCCCCACGAGACAGGGTGGGAGACCGGAGACCGAACGAAGGGTCCGTAAATTTTAACTCACAGTGTTTTGTAGTGAGTGTGTGTGTCCACCCTTGTCTGGGTGACGAGTCCACCACGGAAGAACGGTCTAGCTAAAGGACGGAGAGGTCATACGTGAATGGCCACAACAACAACGCATCGACGGATCAAGATCGTAAAGGAAGGTTGGCAAGATAATAGCTGTTACTGTTCACACGTTTTCTCTCTCTCTCTCTCTCTCTCCAACAATTGCAACACCTCGACAAACAACTACAGCAGCCTGCATGAACTGAACTGAACTTTATATTTCCATCTGACAATTCATTATCCCCTAGACAACAATAGAGCTTGTTTCATTAGTGATTATTATTATACCCGCACTTTTAGGTTTTTTATTGCTGACATATATTATCTGTATATTTGCATGGATATTATTTTTGTATATTTTTATTAATAAATACTGTTGAAAAGAGTATCACCAGACTCCAACGGACACTTCTAACTTTGCTGGTAAGACACCCAGTTACGGGGTACGTAACAAATTGGGGCCTCGTCTCGGGATTTGATACCAAATTGGAGGGCCAGTGAATCGGGCTATAAGTCCAGACTTTGATCTGGTTGCGTGGGTAACCAGACGGGAAACCAGCAAAGATGGACGTAGACGAATTTACACAAAACCCAACTTTGAAGGCGCTAGAGGATGCCACAAAGACGGACTTCGTAAATATTGCGAAAGGATTAAATCTCACAGAGGTGAAGTCGTCCATGAAAAAGTGGGAGATGCAGAGGGCCATAGCTCAGTATTATATTGAGAAGGATGTGTTTTCGGCTGAGGTATTGGAACATATCCCTGAAAAGGTACCAGCTATTGGGATGGTTCAGTTAGAGTTGGAAAAATTGAGGCTGGACGCGGATCAGAAGAAAAGGGAGTATGAGCTCCAGCTAAAGGAGTTAGAGGCGAAAAGGGAGAAGGAAAGAGCTGAAAAGCAGAGGGAGCATGAACTTAGGTTAAAGCAGCTGGAAGCAGAGGAAAGGGAGAAGGAAACAGCTGAAAAGGAGAAGGAGAAACAGAGGCAGCATGAGCTGGAAATGGAGAAGTTAAAGCAAGAGAGAAGAGTACCAGAAGTTAAAGCAAGAGAGAAGAGTACCAGGGGCAGACCGAGAGGAGAAGTTTAATGTTAGTAGGGAGTTAGTACCTCCGTTCAAGGAGACAGATGTTGATAGTTATTTCTTGCATTTTGAAAAGGTGGCAGTGAATCAGAAGTGGCCCAGAGAACAGTGGGTGGCGTTGTTACAAAGTGTGTTAAAAGGGAAGGCACAACGGGCATATGCGGCGTTGTCCATGGACGTGTCTGCAGATTATGAGGAAATAAAGCGGGCCATCCTTCGGACCTATGAGTTAACCCCTGGAGCATATAGACAAAAGTTCAGAGATTTAAAGAAAGTGTGGAATCAGACGTATGCAGAGTTTGCCTATAAGAAGGGTGTGCTCCTGGATCGCTGGTGTGCAGCAGAAAAGGTGGAGGAGGATTTCCGGCGTTTCAGAGAGTTAATTCTGATTGAGGAATTTAAAGGTTGTGTTTCGGATGATATCCGGATGTATTTGAACGAGAAGCCGAATAAGTCAGAATTTGCCAGGTTCGCAGATGAATATGCCCTAACCCACAAGACAAAGTTTTCCTCGAATAAGAGTTACCAGAAAGACCATAGGGACGGTAGAGAAAGCCCGCCGGCTGAGGTAGAAAATAAGCCGGGAGCTAGTGGTAAAGGTAAGGAGGAAGAAAGGCAGGCTGGCAGGAGGGTTCCTGGCTTGACCTGTTTTAATTGTGGAAAGGTTGGTCATATTGCATCTAAGTGCTTTGCTCCGAGGAAGGAGACAGGAAAAGGAAAAGCAGCAGTCCCTACAGGGTGTATTGTGTCGATCAGCAAATCGACGAGAAAGGCCCAGGTAGATAAAATATGAGAGGGGCGTGAGAAATTTATTTCAGAAGGGATCGTGTCTGTGAAAGAGGGAGAAACCCCAGTTCCAGTGAGGATCTGGAGAGATACTGGAGCTGAGCAGTCATTGATTCTCAGTAAGGTACTATATTTTGGTCCTGAGACTGGAGAGGTAGTTTTGAGAGGCATAGGAAAAGGGACAGAAGCTGTACCTTTGCATGGGATCATTATAAATTGTGATCTGGTATCTGGACCAGTTGAAATAGGGGTGCGGTCAGAATTACTGAGAGACGGCGTGGACGTCCTTCTTGGTAATGATTTAGCAGGGGGTGAGGTATGTTCAGCCGTGAAGCTGACGAGCAAGCCTGTAAGTGTTGAGGACCCGCCCCTAGGTTCCAAGATCTATCCCGCATGCGCGATCACTCGCAGCATGTCGAGAAAGGCAGCTGAGAAAGAGACCAGTTTAAATCAGTCCAGTATCGATTTGGCTGAGACGTTTTTACCGACCCTGTACCAAGAGGGGTTAGGGGATGGTAAAACGGAGAATAGGAAGGTGAAAGAGAGTAAAGGAGAGGAGGTAGACCTACCCTTAACCAAGAAGGAAAAGCACAGAGTAAAGATGAGAAACAGATAAGGCAGTTAGAAGGTCCAGGATGATCTGTCTGGCTTGACGGAACTGTTTGAAGAAGTTGAAAAATTGAAATGTGTTCCCGATAATGATATAAGGGCAGTTCTAGATGAAAAGGATGCCGTTACCTTGAAGGAGTCTGCTGGGTTAACAGATGAAATTGTTTTAACCCACAGGGTTGAGTTTACTCCGGATGGGCCCAGAGAGTAACTGGGAGGATCAGGGGAACTTAGAATTTGAAAAAGGGATGGGTATGGAAAGCCTGGAAGAGGCAGATGTCCCATTTGAGTGTGTTCAAGATGTGGATGCACATGGTACTGAACCTAGTAATGAAACTCAGGAAAAGTCTGAGGTATCTGATTTAGTTGAAAAGGAATGCAGTCCTTTTGGGTCAGATGGACTTGGTTCAGTGAAGAAAGGGTTAACCTTGGTACCAGTGGGAAGTGAGAATTCTCAGTTGTTTGTGTTAGAAGGTGTGTTAAAAGTTAGTGAGGAGATGGGAGCTGGTGATGTGAATATTATTATTGAAGGAGAAGGGAAAAGTGTAGTTCCTAAATTGAATAAAGAAAATTTAAAGTCTGGATTGGTTTCAGAAGCAATAACCAGGCTGAAGGAACAATGGCTTGTTAACAAGGTGCCTGTGAATCAATTACAGTTTGTTTTGGAATTTAAAGGTAAACAACTTGCAGATGTTAAACTGAAAACTAATAGAATGAAGGGTCCTGAAGATAAAACTAATGATTTGCTTAAAAATAAAGAATTGTGTGGAAGTTCAGAAGATGGGCTGTTTGGAAAACATTGTTGATAAAATAACTCCTATGAAAGGAGTATGTGAAAGCCTATTCCACACTGGTGAGCAAGCTAACCACGTGAGAGTTAAATGGAAAAGAGGCAAAGGTTGACAAAATGCCACTTTAAATAACAGGATCTGGTTTTGAGGGATTTAGACAAAGCATGTAAATAATAAAGACAACACCATGGAAGATTGACTGTTGAGTTTAAAAGTAAAATAAAGATTAGTATTTGCATAAACTTTTGTAATGTACTACAGAATAATCACACGTGTATTGGTTCACATTTTGTAATATACACTTAAGTTAAGATCACAACTCTTTAGTTTTGTTTTGCTGAAGAAAAGGAATAAAAATAGGTGGTTATTAAATTGGAGTCTGATGCTACATGAATTTATTAAGATACAACATATTAAAGGAAGTGATAATGTACTCGCTGACTGCTTATCTAGATGCTAAGTTGAATGTATATCTGTATTACTCTGTAGTTAAAAAAACTCTTTTGTATTGTGTTAGATTCTGTAAGACTCTGTATTAGTTAATTTTCCCCTTTGGTGAAAATTCTTAGAAGGATGGGGGTGTTACGAAGGATGAACAACTCTGATGGGCAGAAGGGTGCAGAGTCGCCCATGCCCCCCCCCTTTGGAGAATCGCAAATCGCTACTATTTCGATGCTGCTAACGAGGAAGTAAGAGAGACAAAAGGAAATCTGCCAGGGCAGTTGTTATTGATAACAGCTCATGAAAGTTAATGAGAGAGAGACACAACTAAGAGTTACCCAGGGTGGATCGTCTCCTACTAACAAAAGAAGAGCGGAACCATTGATTACTGCTATTGTCTTTTGGAGAAGGATTGTTTACTTGGTACTGTTCTATTCATTGAAACCCCTCAGGGGGCAACCAGAGTGGGCTGGTTTGATGGGTTACATCATCCCAACCTGACTGACACCTGAGACCCCGTGAGTGGGGATAAAAGTGAGGTCTGGGGTAACACCCCTCAGACGCACCAGGAGAAATGCTAGTGAGCATCAGAACCCCCACGAGACAGGGTGGGAGACCGGAGACCGAACGAAGGGTCCGTAAATTTTAACTCACAGTGTTTTGTAGTGAGTGTGTGAGTCC
The DNA here is from genome assembly GCF_048418815.1 of Hemitrygon akajei. Lineage (NCBI taxonomy): Eukaryota > Metazoa > Chordata > Chondrichthyes > Myliobatiformes > Dasyatidae > Hemitrygon > Hemitrygon akajei. Next base: position 18,630,730 of record NC_133143.1, on the reverse strand, counting down.
ACCCTTGTCTGGGTGACGAGTCCACCACGGAAGAACGGTCTAGCTAAAGGACGGAGAGGTCATACGTGAATGGCCACAACAACAACGCATCGACGGATCAAGATCGTAAAGGAAGGTTGGCAAGATAATAGCTGTTACTGTTCACACGTTTTCTCTCTCTCTCTCTCCAACAATTGCAACACCTCGACAAACAACTACTGCAGCCTGCATGAACTGAACTGAACTTTATATTTCCATCTGACAATTCATTATCCCCTAGACAACGATAGAGCTTGTTTCTTATTGATTATTATTATACCCGCACTTTTAGGTTTAGTATTGCTGACGTGTATTATCTGTATATTTGCATGGATATTATTTTTGTATATTTTTACTAATAAATACTGTTGAAAAGAGTATCACCAGACTCCAACAGACACTTCTATCTTTGCTGGTAAGACACCCAGTTACGGGGTACGTAACACCATCTATTACAACACATCCAATACCGTGTGATGGAAAAGTTTATTCATCTCACTATTTTAAGGTAACACTTCTGAGTAAAATCTGTGCATTAGAGAATAATTAAAGTGACAAAACAAATTAGAATGCTGAATTCTTTGTCAATGACTACTAAAGAAAATCCATAGGCTCCTGTGTCTGGATGGTGAGTTTGGTTAAGATGGTTTAGGTGGGAAAACGCCCAAGTAAAGTTCGTAGCTTAATCTCATATTGCAATGAAACATTCTATGATACTAGAACAGCTACGTCTGCACCAGGTGCGTTGAGCTGCAGCTCCTTAGGGACCGCGTTAGGGAACTGGAGATGCAGCTCGATGACCTTCATCTAGTCAGGGTAAGTGAGGAGGTGATACAGAGGAGCTATTGGCAGGTAGTCACTCCAGGGCATGGAGAGGCAGCTAGGTGGGTAACAGTCAGGAGAGGGAAGGGCAAGAGGCAGATGCTAGAGAGTACCCCAGTGGCTGTCCCCCTTAACAATAAGTACTCCCGTTTGAGAACTGTTGGGGGAGATGGCCTACTTGGGGAAAGCAACATTGGCTGTGCCTCTGGCACAGAGTCTGGCCCTGTGGCACAGAAGGGTAGGAAAAGAAGATGGCAGCAGTGATAGGGGGCTATAGTTCGGGGGTCAGACAGGCGATTCTGTGGATGCAGGAAAGAAACAAGGATGGTGGTTTGCCTCCCAGGTGCCAGGGTTCGGGATGTTTCTGATCGTGTCCACGATATCTTGAAGTGGGAAGGATTGTGGTACATATTGGTACCAACGATATAGACAGGAAAAGGAAAACATACTACAGGGAGTTAGGAAGGAAGTTGAGAAGCGGGACCTCAAAGGTAGTTATCTTGGGGTTACGGCCTGTGCCACGTGACAGTGAGTATAGAAATAGAATGAAATGGAGGATAAATGTGTGGCTGAGGGATTGGAGCAGAGGGCAGGGATTCAGATTTCTGGATCAATGGGACCACTTTTCGGGCGGGTGTGACCTGTACAAAAAGGATGGGTTGCACTTGAATTCCAGGGGGACCAATATCCTGGCGGGGAGGTTTGCTAAGGCTATTGGGGAGAGTTTAAACTAGAATTGCTGGGAGGTGGGCACCAAACTGATGTGACGGAGGAAAGGGAGGTTGTCTCACAAATAGAGAAAGCTTGGAGACAGTGCGAAAGGGAGGATAGACAGGTGATAGAGAAGGAACGCACTCAGACCTATGTGTTGAGATGTGTCTATTTTAATGCGAGGGGTATTCTGAACAAAGCAGATGAGCTTAGAGCATGGATCAGCACTTGGAGCTATGATGTTGTGGCCTTTACAGAGACTTGGATGCTGCAGGGGCAGGAATGGCTACATCTAATGCCAGGCTTTAGATGTTTCTGAAAGGACAGGGAGGAGGGCAAAAGAGGTGGGGGCATGGCACTGTTGATCAGGGATAGTGTCATGGCTGTAGAAATGGAGGAAGTCATGGGGGGGGGGGTTGTCTATGGATGGCTCTCTATGGGTGGAAGTTAGGAATAGGAAGGGGTCAATAATTCTACTGGGTGTTTTTTTATAGATCATCCAATAGTAACAGGGACATCGAGGTGTAGATAGGGAGGCAGATGCTGGAAAGGAGTAATAATAACAGGGTTGTTGTGGTGGGAAATTTTAATTTCCCCAATATTGATTGGCACCTCCCTAGAGTGAGGGATTTAGATGGGGTGGAGTGTGTTAGGTGTATTCAGGAAGGTTTCTTGACACAATATGTTGATAAGCCTACAAGAGGAGAGGCTGTACTTGATTTGGTATTGGGAAATGAACCTTGTCAGGTGTCAGATCTCTCAGTGGTAGAGCAGTTTGGAGTTAGTGATCACAATTCTATCTCCTTTACAATAGCATTGAAGAGGGATAGGAACAGACAAGTTAGGGAAACGTTTAATTGGAGTAAGGGGAAATATGAGGCTATCAGGCAGGAACTTGGAAGCATAAATTGGAAACAGATGTTCTCGGGGAAATGTACAGAAGAAATGTAGCAAATGTTCAGGGGATATTTGCGTGGGGTTCTGCATAGGTACGTTCCAATGAGACGGAAAGGATGGTAGGGTACTGGAGCTGTGGTGTACAAAGGCTGTAATAAATCTAGTCAAGGAGGAAAGAATAGCTTACAAAAGATTCAAAAAACTAGGTAATGATAGAGATCTAGAAAATTATAAGGCTAGCAGGAAGGAGCTTAAGAATGAAATTAGGAGAGCCGGAAGGGACCATGAGAAGCCTTGGCGGACAGGATTAAGAAAGACCCAAGGCATACTACAAGTATGTGAAGAACAAGAGGATAAGACGTAAGAGAATAGGACCAATCAAGTGTGACAGTGGAAAAGTGTGTATGGAACCGGAGGAGATAGCAGAGGTACTTAATGAATACTTTGCTTCAGTATTCACTACGGAAAAGGATCTTGGCGATTGTAACGATGACTTGCAGTGGACTGAAAAGCTTGAACATGTAGGTATTAAAGAAGAAGATGTGCTGGAGCTTTTGGAAAGCATCCAGTTGGATAAATCACCAGGACCGAACGAGATATACCCCAGGGTACCGTGGGAAGTGAGGGAGGAGATTGCTGAGCCTCTGGCGATGATCTTCGCATCATCAATGAGGATGGGAGAGGTTCTGGAGGATTGGAGGGTTGCAGATGTTGTTCCCTTATTCAAGAAAGGGAGTAGAGATAGCCCAGGAAATTATAGGCCATTAAGTCTTACTTCAGTGGTTGGTAAGCTGATCGAGAAGATCCTGAGAGGCAGGATTTATGAACATTTGGAGAGGTATTACATGATTAGGAATAGTTGGCGTGGTTTTGTCAAAGGCAGGTCGTGCCTTACGAGCCTGATTGAATTTTTTGAGGATGTGAGTAAACACATTGATGAAGGTAGAGCAGTAGATATAGTGTATATAGATTTCAGCAAGGCATCTGACAAGGTACCCCATGCAAGGCTTATTGAGAAAGTAAGGAGGCATGGGATCCAAGAGGACATTGCTTTGTGGATCCAGAACTTGCTTGCCCACAGCAGGCAAAGAGTGGCTGTAGATAGGTCATATTCTGCATGGAGGTCGGTGACCAGTGGTGTGCCTCAGGGATCTGTTCTGGACCCCTACTCTTTGTGATGTTTTTAAATGACCTGGATGAGGAAGTGGAGGGATGGGTTAGTAAATATGCTGATGACACAAAGGTTGAATGTGCTGTGGATGGTGTGGAGGGTTGTCAGAGGTTACAGCAGGGCATTGCCAGGATGCAAAACTGGGCTGAGAAGTGGCAGATGGGGTTCAACCTAGATAAGAGTGCAGTGGTTCATTTTGGTGGGTCAAATATGATGGCAGAATATAGTATTAATGGTAAGACTCTTGGCAGTGTGGAGGATCAGAGGGATCTTGGGAGTCTGGGTCCATAGGACACTCAAAGCTGCTATGCAGGTTGACTCAACCATGGGATTGAGTTTAAGAACCAAGAGGTAATGTTGCAGCTATATAGGACCCTGGTCGGACCCCACTTGGAGTACTGTGCTCAATTCTGGTCGCCTCACTACAGGAAGGACGTGGAAACCATAGAAAGGGTGCAGAGGAGATTTACAAGGATTGGGGAGCATGCCTTATGAGAATAGGTTGAGTGAACTCAGTCTTTTCTCCTTGGAGTGCCAGAGGATGAGAGGTGACCTGATATAGGTGTATAAGATGATGAGAGGCATTGATCATATGAAATGTCAGAGGCTTTTTCCCAAGGCTGAAATGGCTAGCACAAAAAGGGCATAGTTTTAAGGTGCTTGGAAGTAGGTACAGAGGAGATGTCAGGGGTAAGTTTTTTTTTACGCAGAGAGTGGTGAGTGTGTGGAATGGGCTGTCGGCAGCGATGGTGGAGGTGGAAACGATTAAGAAACTCCTGGATAGCTACATGGAGCTTAGAAAAATAGAGGGCTATTGGTAAGCCTAGGTAGTTCTAGGGCAAGGACGTGTTCGGCACAGCTTTGTGGGCCGTAGTGCCTGTATTGTGCTGTAGGTTTTCTATGTTTCTACTAAATAAAAACACTTACTTCCTTAACTTCAATTCTACTTTGTCTTAAATATATATTCATGACTCTACTTTTGCTGAGAGCTGGTGCATTTCCCTGTAATTAAAAATAACTTATTCTTCTGTTAATAATATAAATGTCTTGAAAACGAGCTCAGTTTTACTTTCTGCATTAGAATGTGCTTATCCATGTGGACCACCTACAAGCATCTCAAAAAGTCAAATGCTTTCATCTGGAGGACTAGAGTGCCAGGATATTTTTAAAATTAATAGATTTAAATGCAGAAAAATTAAGGAAACATTGAAACAAAGAATGGAGAATGAACACAATTGGTTGAATAAATTATCAAAACCATAAATTAATATGAAATTAATTAACAAATTACAAATAAAGATTTGTCTGCAATAACAGGTAATAGTTAAAAGACAATATTGGTATTACCAATGAATTTAGTGAAGGAAAATACAATTTCAGTGGAAAGTTCTCCTCCACCCCCAAAGCCCCACCATTATACTGAGGGAACGTGATGTCTCCCTTGGATAAGCACGTTGCTTCCATTTTCAGGTTTAAGTTGTAATGTTGGATATAGCAGTAATATTACAGTTTTATCTAGAGTCAATTATTGCAACCAATTTACTTCAATAAACCTAAAGGAAACAGCCAAAAACCAAAGTGAAATTTGAGTATTTATTTCATGACCAACAAAAGAATCTCTGATTATTTTAAGTGCAACAGTGAAGAGCAGAACTATTTTTGGAGATGTTCAACATAATCCTATCAGAGAAATGAGTAAGGGTGGTCTCAAATGACATTGACGATGCTGGGAAGAGCATTGGCTAGCAGTTACAGGATAGGGTAAAGCTAATAACAGTCAGGGAACATATTTGTGACTTTGCTTCTAGCCATTTGAACACTTACTAGTTAAGAATTAAGAGTTTTCATGGTGGAACTTAATGAGAACATATTTGTGACTTTGCTTCTAGCCATTTGAACACTTATTAGTTAAGTGTTAACGAGTTTCATGGTGGAACTTAATGAGAACAAAACTGGAAGAAGATACGGATTTTGGGTGAGAATCCGGAAGATTCTCAAGTGAGATTTCAACAGATAAGAATAAAGAAGGGTGAAACAGCAGAGACAGCTAAATGGTCAACATCAAATTTAAGTCACAAAATCAATGGGGGTGGAGTGAGTAAGTGAATTGAGAGGACTGCTTAATATGAGAATGTTAGGTATGACGAGGGGAAAAAAAGTAGTAAAAATAATGAACAGAAAGCTGGCCAGTTGGGTGTAAATGACAAGCAGAATATTTTCTTTCAACTGGGATTGAGATGAGTGATGAGATACATGAAGATGTGGTTGGAGATGGCCTTGACATTGATTTAGATCAAAGATAGCAAGGTTAAGATACCACAAATGTAGCTGTAGTATTTAAAATGAGGGAGTGGTTAGGGAGAAGAGGCAATGTATACAAGATCCTACCATCTCTTGGCCCACCTTTTAATTCTGGTTATCTCCCTTCTATCCTACAGTCTAGATAAAGGGTCTTGACCCAAAACATCAATTATATTTCCCTCCATAGTTGCAGCCTGACTCGCAGAGCTCCTCCGTATTTTTCCATGTTGCTCCAGATTCCAGCAATCTCTAGTGTCTCCACGGATAACGCTTGACAGGTGCTTGACGATAGATAGCAACTGAAATCAGCAAATAAAAATCTTACTTCATGCAGGGGATGGGAGAGAAATGTCAGGAGAACATCAGTGGCTGGTGCTGTGAAGGAGATTAGTGTGGTGTAGATGGTAGAGGACTTTAACAAAGATGTAAACAATGCTCAAAAGGAAGAGATGATGTCAAGATGAATGGGGGGCGGGTGGAGACAGCAAAGACCATGGTTTGGTAATGAGCTTCAAGAGAAATGAGAGTTAAGGAGCTAGGCTCAGGGGCACTTGAAAGGAGCAATGAGTCACTTTCAGTTTATGCTTCAATACAATCTATAATAATGCTGTCTGTAAAGCCAAAATTTGCTTGAAGATTTGCAATAGCTACCCCATAAAGCAGACTGATGAATGGCGTTTAAAGTTGATGCATTCTTCCATGCAATTCAACCTGATGGATTTTTAAAAATTCAATCTGAAATCAAAAGCTAAACCCTAAAAATATGTCTGTTTGCAGTCTGTATCCTAACTGCCTCTGTACATCATGATGGAAAATTATGCATAAAAAATTAACTCTTGCTCTAGTGTTTGTTCTCTTGGGGAAATTACTGATGTTTCAGAAGTGTTCTAATCTCTGGAGAATTAATTTTCATAAAAGCCCAGGAGTAAAGAGAATTTTTTCCCTTCTGCATCTGATGTTCTATGACACAAAGATCATTTAGCGTTTCATTAGTTATGTGAAGAAATTGCACAAGACTTTTGAATGTATTTCACTATTAGAATACATATTCAGAAGCAATAATGTATGAGAAAAAAATCAAGTAATTAAGTCTATTCCTTTTACAAATCCTGATAAAATAAATATTATACTCAGTATACAAAACCAAAATACATAAAAGCAAAATTATAGAACAGGTATCTATCCATTCAAACTGTCCTATTAAAACTTAATGTCCTTTACCTTTAATAGTCTTATTATAATTTTATCCTAAATCCAAATGCTATGTTATTGTTGATAACAAAATAGAATAACCGGGCGCAGATCACACGGACCCTTAACGACTCAAGTATTACTTTTATTTTACTTGTGCACAAGGAGAACAGCATGGCCCATCACCCTCACTGTTCTATTTTTAAACAGAATTGGCTTACTAGTTAGAGATTTTGACCATTTGGTAAATTATATATGTGTGAATTCCTTTCTTGCAAGATCAATTGAGATTCACAATAGAGGTGTTAAAAGTCAATTGAAACTTCAATCTAATAACCAGTAATATTCTGAAGTTAGTAAAGCAAGTGTCCCTTAGTTATTGGGTATATTTCATACCCTTCCATTATTCCTATCTCATCTGTGTCTGGCACCCCCAATTAAAGCGACAGTCTGTTTTAGGAAGATCTTTTAAAAAAAGTCTTACTACAGAGACCTAACTCATCTTGTTTGAGTATATACTGCTGCAGTCACTCCTGCGTTTCTCGTCTCTAGTTAGCAGAGGTGTCACTTGAATTGCCCCCAGGCTATTCTTGCCTGGATGATGTCTTCAACTTCTGCCTTAGTACAACTTCAACACTCCTCCTTCTTTGTCCAGTTGAGGACAACATAAATCTTACTGAATTTCAATACAGCAGTCTCTCTGAAACTCCATGACAGTTTCATCAGGGACATATGTACAACACTCCTGGTTGATAATCGCACAAGTATTACTTCTCTCAGACAACAGAAAGTCTAGTGCTAGTTGATTTTGAAGGGCCACAATGTGGATTGCTACCATTTCAGCAGTAATATCATTGATGGCCTAGCTTGTATCATGTAGCGCTAAGGTTGCATCCTTAGCGAACTTCTCCAGCAGTGCTGAGGGCATGTTAGTGCTTTCACAAGCTATTCTGGCAGGTACCCAGAACATGAACACTACAATGCAGAAACACTCAGTCCACTCAACACATTGGACCATAACACCATCAATAAAGAATGCCTACCGTGCTATTCCACACACTCACTTCAAGAAGTCTGATCACCTGGCTGTACTTCTACTCCCTGAGTATAGGCAAGGACTGAAGACTCTAGCACCAGTAGTGAGGACCAAAAAGGTATAGACAAGGGAAGCTTTTAATCGGTGGTCTGGACTGTATTCAGGGATTCATCTTCGAATCTGGATGAGTATGCTGCAGTTGTAACAACTTCATTAAAACCTGTGTGTATGAGTGTGTGCCTACAAAGGGCTTGCTGTACATTCCCAAACCAAAAGCTGTGGATGAACCAGGAGGTACGTCGTCTACTGAAGGCTAGATCTGTTGCATTCAAAGCTGGTGACCCAGGTCTGTACCAGAAAACCAGGCATTTCTTGCAGAAGGCTATTTCAAGGGCAAAGAGACAATTTTGAATGAGGTTAGAGGCAACATCAGATGTATGACAACTCTAGCATGGTTTGCAAGACATTACTTCCTAGAAAGCAAAACTCAATAGCATGAACGGCAGTGGTGATTCACTACCAGATGAACTCTACGCCTTCTATGCCCGCTTTGAAAGGGAGAATATAACTATAGCTGTGAAGATCCCTGCTACACCCGGTGAACCTGTGATCTCTGTCTCGGAGGCCGATGTTTGACTGTCTTTAAAGAGGGTGAACCCTTGCAAGGCAGAAGGCCCCAATGGAGTACTTAGTACGGCTCTGAAAATTTGTGCCAACCAATTGACGGGAGCATTCAAGGACATTTTCAACATCTCACAGCTCTGGGCAGAAGTTTCCACGCTTTAAAAAGGCAACAATTATACCAATGCCTGAGAAGAATAATGCGAGCTGTCTTAACGACTATTGTCCAGTAGTACTCACATGTAGAGTGATAAAATACTTTGAGAGGTTGGTCATCACTAGACTGAACTCCTCCTGCCTCAGGAAGGACCTGGCCCCAGTGCAATTTGCCTATCACCACAATAGGTCAATGGTAGACACAATCTCAATAGCTCTTCACTCAGCCTTAAACCACCTGGACAAACAAATACCCATGTGAAGAAGCTGTTCATTGACTATAGCTCAGTGCTTAACACCATCATTCTCACAGTCCTGATCAATAAGCTACAGAACCCGGCTCTCTGTACCTCTCTCTACGATTGGATCTTCCATTTCCTAACTGGAAGATCACAATCTCTGCAGATTGGTGATAATATCTCCTCCTCGCTCAACACTGGTGCACTTCAGGAGTGTGTGCGCAGCCACTGCTCTGCTCTCTCTACACCCATGACTGTGTGTCTAAGCATAGCTCAAATACCACGTATAAATTTGCTGATGCTACAACTATTGTTGGAAGAATCTCAGAGATCAGAGGGCATACAGGAACAAGATAAGCCAATTAATGGAGTGGTGTTGCAGCAACATCCTTACACTCAACGTAAGACGAAAGAGCTGATTGATCTCGGAGGACCTAACCTGGTCCCAACATATCGATGTAGTTATAAGGAAGGCAAGACAGCGGCTATACTTCATTAGGAGTTTGAAGAGATTTGGCATGTCAACAAATCACTCAAAAACTTCTATAGATGTACCATGAAGAGCATTCTGACAGGCTGTATCACTGTCTGGTAAGGGGGTGGGGGCTACTGCACAGGACCGAAAGAAGTTGCAGAGGGTCATAAATTTAGCCAGCTCCATCTTGAGTACTAGACTACGAAGTACCCAGGACATCTTCAAAGAACGGTGTCTCAGAAAGGCAGCGTCCATTATTAAGGACCTCCAGCACCCAGGGCATGCCCTTTTCTCACTGTTACCATCTAGTAGGAGGTACAGGAGTCTGAAGGCATACACTTTAATGTATTTAAGTAAACTACTTAAGAACTTTTTAAAAGCTATTATTAATGCTTTTTGAGAGAGTGATTTAGAGGCATATCATATTTTTACTGAGTTAAGTATTGTATGTAATTAGTTTTGCTACAACAAGTGTATGGGACATTGGAAAAAAATGTTGAATTTCCCCATGGGGATGAATAAAGTATCTATCTATCTATCTATCTATCTCAGCGATTCAGGAACAGCTTCTTCCCCTTTGCCATCCAATTCTTAAATGGACATTGAACCCTTGGACACTACCTCACTTTTCAAATATATATTATTTCTGTTCTTTTGCACGATTTTTAATCTATTCAATATACGTATACTTTAATTGATTTACTATTTATTTAATTACTTTTTTCTTCTATATTATGTATTGCATCGAACTGCTGCTGCTAAGTTAACAAATTTCACAACACATGCCAATGATAATAAATCTGATTCTGATTCCATAGTCCTTTGATGGCAGCCCAACAAAGTAGGACGTATAGAGAGAATAGGGAAGTGGTACATCTGATCAAATTTTGCCAGCTAGTGATAGGCCTATTTACCTCATCCCCAGTAAGCACCGTTAACGGGATTTTGAGGGTCACCAGTAATGTAAGACATATGACATACTTACCCAAGTCTAGTCCCGTCACTTGATGGTTACAGTAACATACTTCACCCCATCTACATGAAGCAGCTTCAGAGCAGAGGGGTTTATGCAATCATTGTAAGTGGGTTGATACTATCCCATAAAACAATTGCACAGGCGAAAGTCATTCCCATAGACAGCGCAGTTTTATGTTCCCTTACATAACATGTTATGTTATGAAACTAAATAATTAGTTTCATTATCAAAGTAAAACTTGGAACCAAATTTACTACGACTCAGGGATATTGGCTGCATTGGCAATCCATCTTCCGAATGTATAGACACTCTCTAGAGCATACCTAACAACTTGACCGGTTAGTACGAACACATATTCATAACCAAGATAAAGAAAAGTGTTAGGAGGACTAGTGTTGTAAGATACTTCTGTATTTAGGCAGAAAATAGATGTGCAGATTACCCAAATCTTATAATGCATAATGTTTACTTTAGGTGGCAAACAGAAAAGATTAAGAGTTCAGTCCATCAGTCCTTATCCACAAATCCATAAGACTTAGGAGCAGAATTAGGCCATTCTGCCTATCAAGTCTGCTCCGACATTCCATTATCTGATCCCGGATCCCACTCAACCCCATACACCTGCCATCTCATCATATGCTTAGATGCCCTTTCCGACCAGGAAACGATCAACTTTCGCCTTAAATACACATACGGACTTGGTCTCCACCACAGTTTGTGGCAGAGCATTCCACAGATTTACTACTCACTGGCTAAAAAAATTCCTGCTTACTTCTGTTCTAAAGGGACAACTCCTCAATCTTGAGGCCGTGCCCTCTAGTTCTGGATACCCCCAGCATAGGAAACATTCTCTCCATATCCACTTATCTAGTCATTTCAACATCTGGTAGGTTTCAATGAGATCCCCCAGCATTCTTTTAAACTCCAGTGTGTTACAGGTCCAAAGCTGCCAAAAGCTCCTCATATGTTAACCCTTTCATTCCTGGAATCATCCTTGTGAACCTCCTCTGGACTTTCTCCAATGACAGCACATCTTTTCTGAGGCATTGAGCCCAAAACTCCAAGTGCAGCCTGCCTAGTGTCTTATAACGTCTCAGCATTTTCTCCTTGCTTTTATATTCTATTCCCTTGAAATTAGTGTGAACATTGCATTTGCCTTCTTTACCACAGACTCAACCTGTAAATGAAGCTTCTGGGAGTCTTGGATGAGAACTCCTAAGTCCCTCTGCACCTCTGATGTTTGAACCGTCTCCCCATTTAGATAATAGTCTGCACTATTGTTCTTTTCACTAAAGTGCATTATTATATATTTCCCAACACTGTATTCCATCTGCCACTTTTTTGCCCTTTCTTCAAACCTGTTTAAGTCCAGCTGTAATCGCATTGCTTCCTCAGCACTACCAACCTCTCCACCTATCTTCTTATCATCTGCAAACTTTGCCACAAAGCTATCTAAATAAATGACAAACAATGTGAAAAGCAGCAGTCCCAATACTGACCCCTGAGAAACACCACTAGTCACTGACAGCCAACCAGAAAAGGATCCTTTTTATTCCCACTCGCTGCCTCCTGCCTGTCAGCCATTCCGCTATTCATGGCAGTATCTCTCCTGTAACACCATAGGAGTTTATCTTGTTAAGCAGCCTCATGTGTGGCACGTTATCAAACACCTTCTGAAAATCCAAGTAAATGACATCCACTACCTCTCCTTTGTCCATCCTGCTTGCTTCTTCCTTGAAGAACTCCAACAGATTTGTCAGGCAAGATTTCCCTTTCCAGAAACCATGCTGAATTTGACTTATTTTATCATGAATCTCCAAGAATCTTGAAGCCTTATCCTTAATAATAGACTCCAACAGTTTCCCAACCACAGAGGTTAAGCTAACAGGCCTATAATTTTCTTTCTTTTGCATCCCTCCTTTCTTGTGGAGTGACATTTGCAATCTTCCAGTCCTCTGGGAACATGCCAAAATCAAGTAATTCCTGAAAGATCATGACCAATGCCTCTGTTACCTCTTCAGCAACCTCTGTCAGGACTCTGGGATGTAGTCCACCTGGCCCAGGTGATCTATCCACCTTAAGACCTTTCAGTTTGTCTAGCACTTTTTCCTTTGTAATAGCAATGGCACTCCCTCCTGCTCCCTGACACTCACAGACCTCTGGCACACTGCTAGCATCTTTCACAGTGAAGACAGATGCAAAGTACCCATTAAGTTCATTTGCCCTTTCTTCATCCCCCATTACTACCTCAATAGCATCGTTTTCCAGTGGTACAATATCAACTCTCACCCCCCTTTTACTCTTTATATAACTGAAAAAACCTTTGTATCCTGCTTTATATTATTGGCTAGTCTGCCCTCATATTTCATCTTTTCACTTCTAAAAGCTTTTTTGGTCACCTTTTGCTGGATCTTAAAAGCTTCCCAATCATCCAGCTTCCCACTCACTTTTGCTACCTTATATGCCCTTTCCTTGACTTTTATGCAGTCCTTAACTTTCTTTTGTCAGCCATAGTTGCCTATGCCTGCCAGAAATGGGATAGAAATCTGGGCAGAGGGGGTGAGGTGGCCCTGTTGGTGAGGAATGAGATTCAGTCCTTTGCAAGGGGGGGACACAGGATCAGGAGAAGTAGAGTCTGTGTGGGTAGAACTGAGGAACAGTAAGGGCAAGAAGACCTTAATGGGTGTTGTCTACAGGCCCCCAAACAGTAGCATGGATATTGGGTGCAAGTTGAATAGGGAGTTGACAGTGGCAGTTGACAGTTGGCAGTTGACAGTTGAATGTGGCAAAGGTAATGTCGCAGTAGTTATGGGGGATTTCAACATGCTGGTGAATTGGGAGAATCAGGTTGATGCTGGACCCCAGGATAGGGAGTTTGTAGAGTGCCTACTGGATGCATTCTTGGAACAGCTTGTATGAGAGCCGACCAGGGACAAGGCTATTCTGGATTTGGTGTTGTGTAATGAACAGGATTTGATAAGCGATCTTGAAGTAAAGGAGCCATTAGGAGGTAGTGACCATAATATGATAAGTTTTTATCTGCAATTTGAGAAGGATAAGGGCAGATCGGAGGTGTCAGTGTTGCAGTTGAACAAAGGAGACTATGGAGCCATGAGGGAGGAGCTGGCCAAAGTTAAATGGATGAATATCCTAGCAGAAAAGACAGGGGAACAGCAATGGCAGGTATTCTTGGGAATAATGCACAAGGCGCAAAATCAGTTCATCCCCGGAGAAGGAAGGATTCAAAGGGGGGAAAAGGGGCCACAGTCGTTGACAAAGTAAGTCAGAGATTGCATAGCATTAAAAAAAAAGTATGACAGAGCTAAGGTGAGTGGGAAGACAGATGATTGGGAAACTTTTAAGGAACAACAGAACTTAACTAAAAAGGCAATACGGGGAGAAAAAATGAGGTACGAACGCAAGCTAGCCAGGAATATAAAGGAGGATAGCAAAAGCTTTTTTAGGTATGTGAAGAGAAAGAAGATAGTTAAGAACAATGTTGGGCCCTTGAAGAATGACTTGGGTGAAATTGTTATGGGAAACAGAGAAATAGCAGAAGAATTTAATAAGTACTTTAGATCTGTCTTCACTAGGGAAGACACAAGCAATCTCCCAGATGTATGGATGGGCCAAGGACATAGGGTAACAGAGGAAATGAAACAGATTGACATTAGGAAGGAAACGGTGATGAGTAGACTGATGGGACTGAAGGCTGACAAATCTCCAGGTCCGGATGGTCTGCATCCTAGGGTACTAAAGGAGGTGGCTCTGGAAATTGTGGATGAATTGGTAATCATTTTCCAATGTTCCTTAGATTCAGGATCAGTTCCTGAGGATTGGAGAATGGCTAATGTTATCCCACTTTTTAAGAAAGGAGGGAAGGAGAAAACAGAGAACTATCGTCCTGTTAGCCTAACATCAGTAGTGGGGAAGATGCTAGAGTCCATTATTAAAGATGAAATAGTGGCATATATAGATAGCAGTGATAGGATTGGGCCGAGCCAGCATGGATTTATCAAGGGCAAATCATGCTTGACTAATCTATTGGAGTTTTTCGAGGATGTAACCAGGAAGTTAGACAAGGGAGATCCAGTGGACGTAGTGTACCTCGATTTTCAGAAGGCATTTGATAAGGTCCCACACAGGAGATTGGTGGGTAAAATCAGAGCTCATGGCATTGGGGGGAAGATATTGACATGGATAGAAAACTGGTTGGCAGATAGAAAGCAAAGGGTAGCGGTGAATGGGTGTTTCTCGGAATGGCAGGTGGTGACTAGTGGGGTGCCTCAGGGCTCGGTATTGGGACCACAGCTGTTTACGATTTACATCAATGATTTAGATGAAGGCATTGAGAATAACATCAGCAGGTCTGGTGATGACATTAAGCTGGGTGGCAGTGTGACATGTGATGAGGATGTTAGGAGAATTACAAAGAGAGGTAAGGGAGAAATACAAAGAGATCTAGAAGTCCTTGTTCATCAGTCACTGAAGGTGAATGAGCAAGTGCAGCAGGCAGTGAAGAAGGCTAATGGAATGTTGGCCTTTATTACAAAGGGAATTGAGTACAAGAGCAAGGAAATCCTTTTGCATTTGTACAGGGCCCTGGTGAGACCACACCTGGAGTATTGTGTACAGTTTTGGTCTCCAGGGTTAAGGAAGGACATCTTGGCTGTAGAGGAAGTGAAGCATAGATTCACAAGGTTAATTCCTGGGATGTCCGGACTGTCTTACGCAGAGAGGTTAGAGAGACTGGGCTTGTACACACTGGAATTAAGGAGATTGAGAGGGGATCTGATTGCAACATATAAGATTATTAAGGGATTAGACAAGATAGAGGCAGGAAATATGTTCCAGATGCTGGGAGAGTCCAGTACCAGAGGGCATGATTTGAGAATAAGGGGTAGGTCATTTAGGACAGAGTTAAGGAAAAACTTCTTCTCCCAGAGAGTTGTGGGGGTCTGGAATGCACTGCCTCGGAAAGATGTTGAGGCCAATTCTCTGGATGCTTTCAAGAAGGAGCTAGATAGGTATCTTATGGATAGGGGAATCAAGGGATATGGGGACAAGACAGAAACCGGCTATTGATAGTAGATGATCAGCCATGATCTCAGAATGGCAGTGCAGGCTCGAAGGGCCGAATGGTCTACTTCTGCACCTATTGTCTATTGTCTATTTGGCAACTTCTTCCTCTGTGGGACACGGCTATCCTGTGCCTTGTGAACTTTTCCCAAAAACTTCAGCCATCTCTGTTTTGCCATCATCCCCGCCAGTATTTTCCCCCAATCCACCTGGGCGAATTGTTCTTTCATGCCCGTGATTCCCTTTATTCCTTTATTGCGATACTGATACACATGACTTATGCTTCTCCCTCTCAACTGTAGTATGAATTTAATCATATTATGATCACTGCCTCCTAAGGGTTCCTTTACATTAATAAGATCTGGGTTATTACACAACTCCCAGTCTAAGATAGCCTTTCCCCACGAAGGTTCAAGCCATCTCATAGACATTCAACAAATTCCCTCTCTTGCGATCTGACACCAGCCTGATTTTCCCAATCGCCTTGCATATTGAAGTTCCCCCATTACAATTGTGTCATACTCCTTATTACATGCCTTTTCCAGCTCCCTCTGTAATCTCACCCCAAATCTTGGCTACTATTTGGAGGCCTATATATGATTCCCATAATGTTTTTTTAAACCCTTGCAATTTCTCCACCCACAAAGATTCAACATTCTCTGACCTTACTAAAGATGTAATTCCATCTCTTACCAATAGGGCCACGCCACCAACTATGCCTTACTGCTTGTCATTTCAATACAAAGTATATCCTTTAATGTTAAGCTCCCAACTATGGCCTTTATCAATGTTCTTCTAGCCATGTGTTCCCTGGTCTGGTAACAGCAACTCTTGGAATAGATCTTCCCAGCAAGGTTCCAGGCAGTTATTTCAGCTGAAGCTCTCTCCAGCTAATAGATATGGCTGTCTGCAGCCAACATGATTTTCTTGGCAGTTGATGGAAACCTTTATAAGCTTATGTTAGTGCTGGACAATAGTGCAAAATGCTTCTACTAATAGTATGGATGTCTGTTTAAGTAAAAATAGACTGGCAAGCACATAGTTCACATGGAGGTCGCTCTGTTATGCAGTTTGGAGCACAGTGCATTGTCAGGAGGGCCAGTGACAGTACCTTTAGCCTGTTTACGTTGGTCTTGTTGCTCAGTTTAGTTAACCTGCATTTCAGGGCCCCGTTCTGTATTTCAGCTGCCCTGTAAGACTGAGGGTGGTAAGGGCAAGTGAAATGATGCTTACAGTACAAGGCTTTTGTTAACTCATATAATTTTACCCATAAAGTGAGGACCATTATCATTTCAGATTTTCTCAGAAATCCCAAACCTACAAATAAGTTCTCATAATTATCAACAGTCACAGCACAATTTATCTGAGTTGGATGAGCCTTTACCCATAGAGATAACAGAAAAAATAATGTGCATAGTCATGACCCATATATTCATGTTACTGGATAAAGTCCATTTAGAGATGCACAAATGAATTCCGGGGGAGGGCCCAGCAGCAGCAGGTATCAACTGTGTCTTTTGAGATTATGTCTCTAGCAAATCATACAGTTGCTGCTACTTTTCTTGCTATGGTTGACAGTCTTACATTTTCAATTATACCCATCATCCTTTAGAGTTCTGCACATAGTGTTCATATCTCACTCTAACTGTACTAGTTCATCAAAAGTATCACACTAGAGTGCTGATGTGGTCATAAAGATCAGCAGTTGCTGTTTTAGCAAAGGAGTCAGCTCGTTTATTCCCTCTAGTTATTTCATCATTCCCGTTAGTAAGAGCTACGTAGTTTATAACAGCACTTGCAGAAAGTAACTGAAAAGCAGGAAAAGGTTCATAGTTAGTTCCCCATGTTTTATCAGAGTTCCAATGAGGTGAGAAACCCACGTACAGTCGGCCCTCCTTATCTGCAGGAGATTGGTTCCTGGACCCCCGCGGATACCAAAATTCACAGATGCTCAAGTCCCTTAATTTAACATACATCTTTCGGACCCAGCGGAACCCCGGACTTTATTTAACCTGTCTCCATATGGTGGACATTAGGACCTGGCAGTGCAGCTCTGAATCCGCAGTGTTTCTGTTCACGAAAATAATCACGATCGCGATTGAAAATAAGGTGGAAATAACAAAGCGATCGGAAAGAGGTGAAACGCCATCGGTCGTTGGAAAAGCATTAGGCTACAGTCGGTCAACGATCGGAACAATTTTAATGGAGAATGTGAAAGGCCCTGCCCCGATGAAAGCTACGATTATTACTAAGCAACACAGTGGTTAAATTATTGAAATACGTATGTTTCTTAAGTGTTTTATATGCATAGAAAGGTAAAATATGTTCTATATACTAAGAAATACGGTTGACTAACTGACGCTAAATAATACCGGATGTACCTGTTCAGACTTCAAATCCGACTTAAAGATGGACTCTGGAACAGAACTCGTTCATAACCCGGGGACTGCCTGTACTTTTAAATCATCTCTAGATTACTTATAATACCTAATACAATGTAAATGCTATGTAAATAGTTGTTATACTGTATTGTTTAGGGAATAATGACAAGAAAAAAGTCTGTACATGCTCAAACAACGAGTGCTGGAGAGAGAACTTCTGGGTTTTCCTGATACACAGTTGGTTGAATCCGCGCATACGGAATCCACGGATAAGGAGGGCCAACTGTAGTTTCTATAATTGTCCACTGTCATGTGGCATAACGAGATTCAGTGCACAGGCTGCGAGGATGCAGGCTTTTGCTAAGACAAAATGGTTCAGCTAATTGTGCAAAACAGAAGGGAGGGTAAGTGTACCACCTCAGCTGTTACATGACATGCACACACCGCATGTCCACTGAAATTTTCCACTCATTTTCTTTTCAGTATCAGATCGAGAGGAAAAGCCATCAAAGAAAAAATTATATGTGGGCTTATATCACGTGGCATTTTACAATGAGCAATACCCCTACTGCGTCCACCATCCCATTTCCACATTTGTTGGATCATAGAAAAGTAAAACATAGTCAAAATGTATTTCATATTCAGAAAAGTATTACCTAAACAACTACACTGCTCAAAAAGATTAACACTCACAAGAGCAGGTTATGTTAAAAACTGAAGTTTACAGTGAAATTTTCAGCAAAATTTAATCTGGCAATGATTAACCAACATTTGGTTACTGTCAATTTGGTAAAGCAAAGCTAAAAGTAGAAATAACATTCAAATTGTATAGGACAGCTATCGCAATACTTTAGCAATGTACAATATTGCCCAGAGGCTAGAGTGGAGCAGCTGTGAAATCTCACACACGTATTGTACTCAATTCCCCTTAACGGCTTTAACCCCTTAATGTTGTAAAACACACAATTATACTGAACTCTTCTCATCTCACTTAAGTAACACTATACGACTTCCTTTAATCTAGCTTGCAATTTACTTACAATAACATTTATTAAAACTTCTAATGCTAATACTTATGAAAACATTTATACACCTGTTCTACATATACATTACTACCTTGTCTTTTGTCTGACACTTTTTTCATGTCAATCAAGGGAAACAGCTCCTTAGGCCTACTCGATCAGTTCAAGGTATGTATGTATGTATGATGTATGTATGTATGTATGTACTTACGTATACACCCACACAGCGAAATAGGCCCTTCTGTTCCTTCGAGCCATACCACTCAGCAAACCCGATTTAATCCTAGGGGACAATTTACAATGACCAATTAACCTACCAACCGGTATGTCTTTGGATTGTGGGAGGAAAATGGAGCACCCATAAGGAACCTACACAGCCACAGGGAGAACATTCAAATCCTTAAGGCAGTGGCAGAATTGAACCCAGGTTGCTGCGACTGTAAAGCATTGTGCTAACCACTACGCTACCATGCTGCCCCAATCAACATTTTGATCAGCCTCTCTATACCCCTGTGACTCCCTTCTACCATATTGCTATTAGGAACCAATGCCTGTGGTAGGGCACCGGCTGATGCCAGCCTCACTGAGTATTCAAGAGGCACCAATTGGTGTTGGCATTGTTGAAACCCTGCCTGGGGAAGGCAGGGGTACAGCATCTAGTTCATCCTCAGACCCTAGTGCTGATCATTTCTTTTCAAACACTGAGGTAGCTTTATACTTTGTCTGTTTGTTCTGCGTTTTTCCTTTAACCTTTGCACAGTTTCTTTGCTTTTTTTAGAAAAGGATTCATCAAACGTTTTTGCATTTCACATCTGAACAATGGCAGGCCACCCCTCAGTCTTTCATTTTTCTTTCCCTAACAAAAGTCTGCAGACACTCACTTAGTTCATTCCACCCATACAATATTAATGCTTTTTGGTACAAACATGTATAGTACTGGAGTCCTTTAGAGGTCCGGGACAGGGGACTTTCACACTATCTTTCATGCATACACAATCAGGGCACACGCAGACACACACAGATTTCTTTTTTTTTTCCCAAACAACACACCTACTGAATTTTCCAGTACTTCGTGTGGGACCCAAGCCCATGTGGACCATGGCAAACATTTTTTTTAAAGATTCAGCTTTCCTATGTTTTAACTATGGTGCTGGCTTAGCTTGACTACTCCACACAGGAGGCATTCCAGCAGCGGACGCAGTCTCTTGCTCAAGCAGCCTAGAATACAGAACTGATCGGCTGCCGGGGCTGAATTCCTTTCTCTCATATAGTGAAGTCAAGGGTAAGCATCTCCGAGTAACTGTTGTCACCAATAATTAAATAAAATAACTGGGCCCAGAACTCACGTACTCTTATGACTCACACATAATTTATTTTATTAATGCACAAGGAGAGCTGCATGGCCCTGTCACCACACTGCTCTGAAGTCTGAACAGAAAACTACTATCTTTATACAAAATTGGCTCATCGGTTACAAATACTGACGACTTGGTTGACGAGTTTTGAGTTCCTTACTTACAAGATCAATTGCCATTCATGATAAAGATGTTAAAATTCAATCGACAACTGATGATATTTTGAAGTTAGTAAAGCAACTGACCCTTACTTGTTGGGTGTATTTCACATCCTTCTGTTATTTCTATTTCGTCTGCCTCCAGCACCCCTTAATGTGTAAAGAGATGCTATGTTTTAGGATGACCTTTCAAGAAAGTCTCACCATGTATCTCATCTGTAGGAAGTAGAGGTGTCTCTGGCGGTCTCCCTTGACTTCAACTGCCCCAGCTACAACCATCAATCTGCTCCTAAATGAGATATTTATTCAAGGTTATATTAATATAAGCTTTATATTTACTGGCAACCTTCATTTACACTCCCCACTACCTCAGGAAAGAAGCCAACATAATCAAGGACCCCTCCCATTTCTCTTCTCCTCTCTATCTCTCTAAGTTACAAGACCTTATGAGCACAAACCATAATAGTAAATGATTACATATCCCACTGTTACTGTTAGGATTATAAGGTTGTGGGCATGCTATATTGCTGCCAGAGCATGGCGACACTTGTGAGTTGCCCAGCACATTTCTCATTGATTTAATTTGTCTCAAGTGATGCATTTCACTACATTTTCAATGTTTCAGTGTACCTGTGACAAATAGTTAATTTACTTATCTCCTTATCATACCATTTATGTCTTTGTAGCCTTTGCAGTTTATTTGTCTCTGTAACTGCAACACCAAATTCTGCATTGTTTTCTTTTCAGTACTTCACTGTAATTATGTATAGCATGATCTATCTGGATGGCATGCAAAGCCCAAGTTTTTCAAAGTAGCTTTTCACATATGTTAATAATAAACCAATACTAAGATCAAATTATATTGCTATTCAGAGCAAATGGTGATGAGAAAATGTTACCCTTCATGCAAAAATCTCTTTCAAAATCATGGCTCTTCCAGCACCTCTCTCATTTTGTCTATGGGTCCATTCTTTGCCTCCATTTTACTTCTTTCACAGTTACATTGTTTATCACAGTTAAAACATAAAATACCTGGAAGTTGCTAGCTATTATTGGAAGATGTTAAAATTGGAAATAGTGGCGGGGGAGGTGAGCAGCGGAGAGTACAAAAGAGAAGATGCCATCTGTTTGCACATTTACTAACTGAACGCTCTGCAGCTTCTGCTGCTAACTTTTCAGGCTGTCTTTGAAACTTTCTAAAGCAAGGTTAAATTTGTGGTAAGGATGCAAACATACTGAACCAATGTATTTTGGTAAACTGAATTCTATTTTACCCTTAATTCAACTTACGCTTTGTTAATAGGAAGTTGCAGGAAAAGGACAAGGTCAAAAACATTCTGGAAGCGTCAGCAAGTACAAAAGGAACAAATGTAGCTCGGTGGGATGTCACAAACAGAGGTTCTCCCTGTTCTACAGTCTTATCATAACTAGCTGTGTTTGTGGTAGAGTAACTACCGTATACCAAGGTGAGCAAAAAGTTAACCACCAATAATCTGAAGATCACACTTAACACAATAAACATCCCAAGTTACTTCACAGAAGGATTATCAAACAAAACTTGACATTGAACTATTCAATGAGATATTACAAAAAACATTAAAGCTGACAGGATGGTTATTAGTTGTGGAGTGATTAAATAAAATGACAAGTGAGGCCAAGACAGCAGGATTGCTGATATCTCTGAAGCTTAAAGGGCTTAAAAGATGTGTAGCTTGTTGAGAATTTGAAAATCTTGTTTAATATGAACCCAACGTAGAATGAGAAAGACAGAAATTAATGGTGGAAATACAATGTAGGCAGCAGAATTTTAGTTCACCCAACAATTAAAGAAGGTAGAAGGATGAAGGACCACATATTTGTAGGAATAGTCCAGGGGAACATAAGGTGTGGATGATGGATTTAAACAGCAGATGTTACATGGGTTGAAACAGGCAATCTCAGCACAGATGTGTTGGTTAGAACTCATCTTGAAATTATTTAACTGAAAGGCAGATTGTCCTTGTTTTTATTCTGAATATTGTTAGACTAATAATTTTATTAACGTGCCATTTCACAAATGTACAAAATATTCTAATAACTTAGCCACAAGTTAAAGAAAAAGTCTTGTCATGCAGCCAAGTGACAGATCTTTCAGAAAGTGAGCAATGTCCACTCTTCCAGGGCAACAGCCTGCACGTAACCTAACCCACTAAATGATAAGACTTATTAAAAAATATCAAGCTACTAAGAGAAAGGCAAGAACTTCATAGTACATTTATTATTAAGGTATGTATACTATATACAACCTTGAGATTTGTTTCCTTATAGGCAGCCACAAAACAAAGAAACCCAATAGATCCCATTTTAAAAAAGACCGTCAAACAGTCAACTTGCAGGGGGAAAAAAATAAACCGTGCAAACAATAAATGTAAGCAAATAGCATTCAGAACTGAAGTTTACGATAGTGAGTCCACAACCACGAAGCCAGCCAAACATTGGCTCATTCCTCACTCTTGGGCCCGGGCCTAGCCACTTCACTTCACCTGTCCACACCATGCCACAACCATCCTGAAATTCACACCACAAAAATACTAAGTTGTACAGGTGGTTCAACAGCTCAACCCCAAAAGGGGAGTTACAGGCTATTGCTTGCAGTGATCGTATCCAAGGAAAAGTGTGATTAAATACTGTAATTTTTTGTTTTGTTTACAATCTGCATGTCATTGCTGGGCTTCACTAGCACCATTTTAAACCTTCCAGTAAGCACAACAAAAAACAAGTATTACTTTGCAAATATAAACTTTGTACTGTCCACAAAATATCACGTATGAAATGCAGGAGGTTTCAAATCTTCAAATTTTACCATCTCTTTATTGCTATATCAGTTCTTTGCTTGCCAATCCTAAACAAGAACCCTCAAGGTATTTGAAATAAAATCGAATTTACATAATTCTTTCCCTAACTAACAACAGTGTGTGTAATTGCTTCAGGGACAATTTACAACCTTGCCCAAGCCCCAACACATACTTGATTGTTTAAGGTTTCCCCTATGGATTGATTAAAATAAAAGGAATCATCCAAGGAATCATTATGGAATCAGAGTATGTTACAGATGGAATGTTTCATACAGTAATAATATAATTCCCAGATGGTGATTATTCCATTGTTAATAAGGCCTGGAATGTTGTCAATAATACAGACCTGATTATTTGCACAGTTTGCATGTAACAGTGTTCCATTTACTGGATTATTTGAAGAAACCAACCATCCTTTTTAACTGAAGTTGCTATAGTTCCTACCTTGTGTTCTATTGCCTCTATCGTAAAATAGTTTGTTTTCTGAGGAAAATCATCTTTATTTATTGCTCTAAAGACTGTTGTGACCCAAGCTTACATCTTGTCCAACACCAAATCAAAGGCTGAAGTCAGGTTAATAAATGCAATGCAGAAGAAAATACAATATAAATATTGGTTAAACATGCATTGATACATATTCAAAGTACTAAGAAGCACAGAAACTTTTGAAGTTATACTATTAGGTGTATCCCTACTTGCTTTATCATAAAATAGTTATTCCACAAAACAGATATCTGTGATTGTAAAGTAATAGAAAATCTTGCCTCTCCTCTGCGCTATCTGTAAATATCCCGTAGACAGGTACTGCTCCAGGTCCTGCTGAAAGGCCTCTTCAAAAAACTTCTGCCGCTCTTTCAATTTCTGCTGCTGTGTGTTCTCCAAATCTTGTGCTTTCTGAGCATATTCTTCATCCAGCTTACCTGGAACACAGAACTTGAGCCATGAGAAAGGAAATATGAAATGCATATATTTCAAAAAATGCATGAAGCAGGAATTTCAATCTTATTCCTCTTGCAAAAAAATATAATTATTTTAAAGACTGGTAAAGCAGATTCCATTTTGCTTTTAAAGTTTATGCTGGCAGATCAAGTCACCCCAACAACTTTATTTTGCATTAAGTTCAGAAGCAGAGGAGCACTCTGAACCAAAGCAGTTCATCTTTGTGACCACAGAGAATGGATGACTCTGTTTGAATGCAGTGCCCCAACCGTTTGTTTATTTTACTAATCCTACACAGGAGGAAAGTTATTGTTCCACCCTTTGTAAAGGATTTCAACATTTTAATTTTGCTTTTATAAGCTTTGATGTCAATATAACAAGTCAAATTTGAGCATATTGTCACAGTTGCAATGAAAGACACTTGCAGCAGCATCACAAGCACGTAAGAAAATTTTTACAAGAAAACAAAAGCAAAATAAAACAGTAAATTTTAGTGCAAACTGATCAGAATAGTCATAAGCATTGCTAAACTGTAGTGGCAATGAGATGTTTTGAAAGACTGAAAGGAAATAGCTGTTCTTGAACGTGGGACTTCAGGCTTCTGTACCACCTGCCTGATGGTATCTGCAACAAGATACAAAGGCCTGGATGATGGATGTTGCCTTTATTGGGCAGTGCCTCCTATAGATACTACCGATCATGGGGAGGGATCTTCCTGTGATATACGCTCTCTGCAGCTTCTTACGTTCCTGTGCATTTGAACTGCTGTACCAGACTGTAACCAAAATGGGAGTGCTTCTTTGCAGAATACCAGTGATCTCCATGGATGTATGTTGAGTTGGCAGGTGGTGAAACAAAGACCACCTATGCCTGTGGTCAATGACCAGCGAACAACAGGCTCTGTAGATGAGGACAGATAATTCCCAGGATCAGAAGTCCTGGGGTCAATACCGAAGGTCAGAGGCCAAAATTACAAGACCGAAGCTGGCAAGCCTGGAAGTCAAAGGTCTTCAATCCAGAGGTCAGTCCTCCTACAAGTCAGGGCCAGGGATAACCTCTACACGTCAACAAGTCCCAGGGTTGGAGGCCTACGCGAGTTAGAATTTAAGGAGCAGGGATCAAAGTACCATTATCAGCGAGTACTGGGGTTGATACCAAAGACTGAAGACTGAAGTCGGTGAGTTTGGACGTCGAGGCCCTAGGTTATCAGGTTTGAAAGTTGGAGGTCTGAAGTCTGTGAGTCTGGGCAAGGCACTAGAGATTGGAGGCACAAAGCTGGTCAGCCTGGGATAGAAGCCTGCCTATATGTGTGAGTGGGTGGATAGGAGGGAGAAAGGACATTTGTTTTGCTGTTGTGTTGCTGTTTTTGTTTATGTTGCTCTGGTGAACATCACGGGCACGCCAAGCTGATACCAGAATATGTGGCAAAACTTGTGGACTGCCCCCAGCATATCCTTAGTTTGTGCTGGTTGTTAACATAAATGACTCACTTCACCATATGTTTTGATATGCATGTGATAAATGAATCTGAATCTGAGGTGAGATGTACACTACAATCAGTTTGCCAGCAGAGGATACAACAAAAGATAATTCACTGTGGATGTTCCAGGTCAGGGGAGCAGGAACAGAACAAGGTTACCACATCTGTGCACCACAAAGAATTATCCTAAATCAGACACCGCCATCTGGTTCACGTGGTGGATTGGGATCGCAAATCCCCAGGGCTGGAGCACTATTTCAGGAAGGTTGGGAGTGAGCCATGTTTGTGAAACAGAATACACATAAGTCCCTCACGGCCCTCTGACAAAGCAATTTTGCTCTGAGGTTTTCTATCTTGCTTTCTAATGACTGCATATTAGCCTGGAAAATGCTGGAGAGGGTGGGACTGAAGCATCCTGTGCTTCAGTCTTACCTGACGTCATGCCTTGCAGCCTCTCCAATGGAGGTCTCTCTAGTGTTTCCAACACCTGTCTTTATCTTGATGGAGGTATGTTCTGCTGGTTTTGTCTAGGATTCTTAATACTGCCAATTCATTTAAAATGTCTTCTAAGTACATTGCTGACTGCAGTTTTCAGATTTACAAAGTCAAATCTCAAATATGAAACTAAATTGCTGCCTGCAAATTGTCACATCTCTACCATCATCTGCAAGGAAGTGATCAGTATTACCAGCTGCAATTTCTACTTAGATTTTGCAAATAAAATGTCAAGTGACCAAGCAGCTGAAGTGAGACTGCAGCCTTCCTTTTCACACCAAACATTAAGCTTAATAGTTTTTCATTCCATAACGACAAAGCTTTTAAATCTTTCAAGCTTGAGTTTATTTTCAGTCCTGTGCAATTGTGGACAATAATTATCCAATTTATAATTCTACAAACCCCATTTCCAGAAAAGTTGGGATATTTTCCAAAATGCAATAAAAACAAACATCTGTGATATGTTAATTCACATGAACCCTTATTTAAGTGACAAAAGTACAAAGGAAAGATTTTCACTAGTTTTACTGACCAACTTAATTGCATTTTGTAAATATACACAAATTTAGAATTTGATGGCTGCAACACACTCAACAAAAGTTGGGACAGAGTTAAAATAAGATTGAAAAGTGCACAGAATATTCAAGTAACACTGGTTTGGAAGACTCCACATTAAGCAGGCTAATTGGTAGCAGGTGAGGTATCATGACTGGGTATAAAAGTAGCGTCCATCAAAGGCTCAGTCTTTGCAAGCAAGGATGGGTCGTGGCTCACCCCTTTGTGCCAAAATTTGTGAGAAAATTGTTAGTCAGTTCAAAAGGAACATTTCCCAACGCAAGATTGCAGAGAATTTAGGTCTTTCAACATCTACAGTACATAATATTGTGAAAAGATTCAGAGAATTCAGAGACATCTCAGTGCGTAAAGGGCAAGGTCGGAAACCACTGTTGAATGCGCGTGATCTTTGAGCCCTCAGGCGGCACTGCCTAAGAAACCGTCATGCTACTGTGACAATTATAGCCACCTGGGCTCGGGAGTACTTCGGAAAACCATTGTCACTTAACACAGTCCGTCGCTGCATCCAGAAATGCTACTTGAAACTGTATTACGCAAGGAGGAAGCCATACATCAACTCTATGCAGAAACGCCAGCGAGTTCTCTGGGCCTGAGCTCATCTCAGATGGACCAAAAGACTGTGGAACCGTGTGCTGTGGTCAGATGAGTCCACATTTCAGCTAGTTTTCGGAAAAAACGGGTGTCGAGTTCTCCGTGCCAAAGATGAAAACGACCATCCTGATTGTTATCAGCAAAAAGTGCAAAAGCCAGCATCTGTGATGGTATGGGGGTGCATCAGTGCCCATGGCATGGGTGAGTTGCATGTATGTGAAGGTACCATTGACTCTGAGGCGTATATTAGGATTTTAGAGAGACATACGTTGCTATCAAGGCGACGTCTCTTCCCGGGACGTCCATGCTTATTTCAGCAGGACAATGCCAGACCACATTCTGCACGGGCTACAACAGCGTGTGCTTGACTGGTCTGCTGCCAGTCCAGATCTATCTCCTATTGAAAATGTATGGCGCATCATGAAGAGGAGAATCAGACAATGGAGACCACGGACTGTTGAGCAACTGAAGTCTTATATCAAACAAGAATGGACAAAATTTCCAATTGCAAATCTACTACAATTAGTATCCTCAGCTCCAAAATGATTAAAAAGTGTTATTAAAAGGAAAGGTGATGTAACACAATGGTAAACATGCCTCTGTTCCAACTTTTGTTGAGTGTGTTACAGTCATCAAATTCTAAATTTGTGGTTATTTACAAAATACAATTAAGTTGGTCAGTAAAACTATTGAAAATCTTTTCTTTGTACTTTTGTCAGTTAAATAAGGGTTCACGTGAATTAACATATCACAGATTTCTGTTTTTATTGCATTTTGGAAAATATCCCAACTTTTCTGGAAATGTGGTTTGTACATATTTCTGCAATTATAAACATGACAAAATCTGCAGATGTCGGAAATCCAAGGTAACACACACAAAATGCTGCAGGAACTCAGCAGGCCATCAGTATCTATGGAAAAGAGTAAACAGTTGATGTTTCAGCTCAAGATCCTTCATCAGGACTGGAAAGGAGGGGGAAGTCAGATTAAGATAATGGGGAGAGGGAAGAAAGAAGTACAGGGTGGCAGGTGTTAGGTGAAACCGGGAAAAGGGGAAGGGTGAAGTGAATAGCTAGGAAGCTGATTGGTGAAAGAGATAAAGTTCTGGAGTAGAGGGAATCTGACAGTAGAGGACAGCAGACTATGAAAGGAAGGGAAAGGGAAGGACCACCAGACAGATGTGATAGGCAGATTAGGTGAAAGAGGGAAACAGGAATGGGGAATGGCAAAGGTCAGGAGGGGGGCAAATACCAGAGGTTCCAGAAATCGATGTTCATGCCATGTTTGGATGCTACCCAGATGGAATATAGGCTGTTGCTCCTCCAACCTGAGTGTGGTCTCATCCTGACACTAGAGGAGGCCATGGACTGACATGTCAGAATGGGAATGGGGAGTGGAAATGAAATAGGTGGCCACCGGGAAATTCTGCTTTTGGGAACGGACGGAGCAAAGATACTTGACAAAGTGGTCTCCCAATCTATGTCAGGTCTCACTGATACACAGGAGGCCAACTGGGAGTACCAGATACAGTAGATGAGCCCCAACAGACTTATTGGTGAAGTGCTGCCTCATCTGGAAGGACTGTTTGGGACCCTGAATGGTAGTGAGGGAGGAATTGTAGGGGCAGGTGTGGCACTTGTTTCACTTGCAAGTATAAGCACCAGGAGGGAGATCAGTGGGGAGGGTCATGCGAACAAAGGAGTTACATAGGGAGTGATCCCTGCAGAAAGTGGAAATTGGCAGTGGGGGGGGTGAAGGGAAAGATGCGCTTGGGGGTGGGATCCAGTTGGAGATGGCAGAAGTTACTAAGGATTATGAGTTTGAT
Source organism: Hemitrygon akajei (assembly GCF_048418815.1). NCBI lineage: Eukaryota > Metazoa > Chordata > Chondrichthyes > Myliobatiformes > Dasyatidae > Hemitrygon > Hemitrygon akajei. The sequence continues at coordinate 18,601,381 of NC_133143.1, read as the reverse complement.
GTAGAGGCAGGTGGGATGATAGGTGAAGACAAGAGGAACCTTATCCCTGGTGGGGTGGCAGGAGGAAGGGATGATGGCAGACGTGCGCAAAATGAAGAAATGTGGCTGAGAGCAGTGTTGATGGTGGAGGAAGGGAAGCCCCTTTCTTTGAAGGAGGGAGACATCTCAGTTGTTCTGGAATGAAAAGCCTCATCCTGAGAGCAGATGCAGCAGAGACAGAGGATCTGAGAAAAAGGGGTGGCATTTTTACAATTGACAGAGTGGGAAGAGGTGTAGTCCAGATAGCTATAAGTAGTCAGTGGGTTTATAAAAGTTATCAGTAGATAGACTGTCTCTAGATATGGAGAAAGAGAGATCGAGAAAGGGGAGAGAGGTGTCAGAAAGGGATCAAGTAAATTTGAGGGCAGGGTGGAGGTCGGAGGCAAAGTTGATGAAATTGAGGAGTTCAGCATGTAGCACCAATGCAGTCATCAATGTAGCACAGGAAGAGTTGGGGAGCAATGCTGGTGAAGACTTGGAACATGGAATGTTCCACGTAGCCAACGAAAAGGCAGGCACAGCTGGGGCCCGTGCGAGTGCCCATGGCTGCATCTTGGGTCTGAAAGAAGTGGGAGCAACCAAAGGAGAAACTGTTGAGGGTGAGGTCCATTTCCGCCAAATGGTGGTGAGTGGTGGTGGAGGGGAAGTGGTTGGGTCTGTTATCCAGGAAGAAGCAGACAGCTTTAAGGCCCTCCTGAGGGGGGATAGAAATGTACAGGGACTGGGCATCAATAGTGAAAACGAGACGACTGAGACCAGGGAACTTAAAATCATTGAAAAGATTGACAGTGGGTCCTCCAATTATGTTGATTTTTGTGCTTTATACACATTACACTGAGTAAATTTTATTGTATTTCTATCTTGTAGTTGCATCTTTTCACGGCTGCTCCTTTGAATCATATAATGATTTCACCATGTCATTTCTTGCCAGTTCCATTACTTTCTCCACTTTGTACCTGTCCATCTTATCTTTCTAATTCTTTTGTATTACAACTCAGTTACTTTTGATAAGACTAGGCAATAGGCTTTGCCAATAAACGGTAATTTGGATTATACGCTGCTATAATAATAAATTGCTCTAAAGTGGATCACTCTATTGAGTGAAAAAAAACACATTATTTAAGGGTAAAGCTGACAGTCAGGTAAGTTTTAAAGATCAATAAAGAGGAAAAGAAATATAAAAGGTTTAATGTTGGAAGTCGACAAAGTAGATGTAGATGGATGAAGGCACAATTGGCTGGATTAGATTAAAGTCAGCAACGTACAAGCAATCAAACAGCTCTCCCTCTCTCTCTCTGACTTGTGGACTCGAGAAGGGGGAGGAGATTAGGAAAGTGACAACAATAATTTAAAATTTAAGACCATAACATTACTGGACCAGGAACCAATACAAATCAGCAGAAATGGGTGACGTCTAGGTGGGACGTTTTCCAAATTATGATACAATCAGCAGCATATATAGAAGATTGAAGATAGGAATCAGACAGGGAGGAAATGCTCAAGGAGAAAGATTTCAACAGCAGATTCAAAAGGGGGAGGGATAAGGAGAGAGAAAGGCAAAGTAAAGACACATTCTTGGCGATGGAATTGAGCACATCATGATTGCAACAAAGTGTAATTTAGTTTCAGAATTGATGGTTAGGAACAGGAATGTAACAGGAACCGAAGACGATGACAATCCTTTCCATAATACTACTTTTGAATAACTCCAATTAGATTTTCAGCATTACTGGAATACTGAAAATGCTCTTAAAGCTGCAAAAAGAGCATCGATCTTAAACATCAGCAGCACTCAGTTGCGTAGAAGCTCAGTCTCCCTTGGCTCAGTCTGAAAGCTGGCTCTGAATTTCTGCTAAATTTTAATCCCAATACTGCACTGCATAGATGGACATTTAAAAAAATCTGACTGGAAAGTGTAGACTCGCTCAGATTTCCTAGCACTTCAAATGGGAAATGTGTATGCTGAACCTGGCACAAGTATAGCGATCCCATTGAAAGCACCATGGAGAGAACAGCAAGTAATTTCCTTTGTATCCCTTGTGATTGAAACCTTGATTAAAAAAATCCCTCCTTTTATTCCTGAACATACAATCCATTGCCCATCTCTCCTCATAATCTACATCAGTGGGACTGCTCTTGTTATTGTTTTTCATTATCTAATTTGTATCATCTGCAATATATTCTCCTCTCATTCATTAAGAGATGTCCAAAGATTTGACTTTGAATGCAAATTACCTCCAACTGCATGCTCCCCTTTGGTGATATCATCTGAAAATATGTAGTATTTCAAAGTTCAAAGTAATTTTTAATAATCATAGTACACATATGTCACCACATACAACCCCGAGATTCATTTTCTTGTGGACATACTCAATAAACTATAGAATAACCATAACAGAATCAATGAACAACTGCCTAACTAAAGCACTCAGCCAGAGTGTAGAAGAAAACAAACTGTGCAAATACAAAAAGAAATAATAATAATAATAATAATAATAATAATAATAATAATAAAATAAGCAATAGATATTGGGAACATGGAATGAAGAGTCCTTGAAAGTAAGTCCACTGGTTGTAGGAACATTCCAATGATGGGGAAAGTGAAGTTGAGTGAAGTTATCCATCAAGAGCCTGATGTTTGAGAGGTAGTAATTGTTCCTGAACCTGGTGGTGTGAGCCCTACCATCTTCCTGATGGCAGAAGCAAAAAGAGAGTACGTCCTGGGTGGTGGGAGTCCCTTATGATGGATGCAGCTTTCCTGCAACAGAGTTTCATGTAAATGTGCTCAATGGTTGGGAATGCTTCACCCGTGATAGATTGAGCCATATCCACTACTCTTTGTAGGCTTTTCCATTCAAGGGCATTGGCAGTCTCATACCAGTCTTTGATACAACCAAATAATATATTCTACACTACACATCTATAGAAGTTGTCAAAGTTTTAGATGTCATGCTGAATCTATACAAACTCCCAAGTATTTCACTTGTATGCTGACCTCCATCACATCACCACTCCCCTTGACTCCTCCATTGTTTTTGATCCACAAATAGTGGATAACGAGAAAATAGTCCCAATCAGATCAAGAAAATTGAATTTTGTTTTCATCACAAACCCACTTCCTTGTCACCATAAAGTGATCATTTGCTACCTTGGTAGCTTCTCCAGTGCCTTTAACACCATCCAGCCCAAGATCTTAAGGCACAAACTAACGGAGATGGGAGTAGACTCTCACATGGTGGATTGGATAGTGGACTACTTGACAGATAGACCTCAGTATGTGCGGTTGGGAGACTGTAGGTCTGACACGGTGGTCAGCAGCACAGGAGCGCCGCAGGGAACCGTACTCTCTCCGGTCCTGTTCACCCTGTACACATCAGACTTCCAATATAACTCGGAGTCCTGCCATGTGCAGAAGTTCACTGATGACACGGCTATAGTGGGGTGTGTCAGGAATGGACAGGAGGAGGAGTATAGGAAACTGATACAGGACTTTGTGATATGGTGCAACTCAAACTACCTGCGTCTCAATATCACCAAGACCAAGGAGATGGTGGTGGACTTTAGGAGATCTAGGCCTCATATGGAGCCAGTGATCATTAATGGAGAATGTGTGGAGCAGGTTAAGACCTACAAGTATCTGGGAGTACAGTTAGACGAGAAGCTAGACTGGACTGCCAACACAGATGCCTTGTGCAGGAAGGCACAGAGTCGACTGTACTTCCTTAGAAGGTTGGCGTCATTCAATGTCTGTAGTGAGATGCTGAAGATGTTCTATAGGTCAGTTGTGGAGAGCGCCCTCTTCTTTGTGGTGATGTGTTGGGGAGGAAGCATTAAGAAGAGGGACGCCTCACGTCTTAATAAGCTGGTAAGGAAGGCGGGCTCTGTCGTGGGCAAAGTACTGGAGAGTTTAACATCGGTAGCTGAGCGAAGGGCGCTGAGTAGGCTACGGTCAATTATGGATAACTCTGAACATCCTCTACATAGCACCATCCAGAGACAGAGAAGCAGTTTCAGCGACAGGTTACTATCGATGCAATGCTCCTCAGACAGGATGAAGAGGTCAATACTCCCCAATGCCATTAGGCTTTACAATTCTACCGCCAGGACTTAAGAACTTTTTAAAAGCTATTATTAATGCTTTTTGAGATGGTGATTTAGATGCATATCATATTTTTTTTACTGAGTTAAGTATTGTATGTAATTAGTTCTGCTACAACAAGTGTATGGGACATTGGAAAAAAAAGTTGAATTTCCCCATGGGGATGAATAAAGTATCTATCTATCTATCTATTAAATGTGACTGAAATTAATTTCTGACTATATAGCCTACCCATTACCAGGAGCTCCTATTTTCAATGCTATAAATCTCCCCTGCTGTTCCTGCTTTTTGCCTATACCTTCATCAATTGACTATTCATATGCTCTGCTGGCATGTCTCCCATTTTCCACTCTTCATACAGTTGTGCCCATGCAAAACTTGCAGAAAGCAACACACAAAAAATGCTGGAGGAACTCAGCAAGCCAGGCAGCATCTACAGAAAAGAGTAAACAGTCGATGTTTTGGGCCGAGACCCTTCATCCTGATGCTGAGTTCCTCCAGCATTTTGTGTGTTGCTTTGGATTAACAGAATCTGCAGATTTTCTCATCTTTGTGCTAAAAATTGCACCAAACTCTTTCCATTCATGGTTGAGAGATTCTTTGTCTGGGCAATATACCAGTTTTAAATCACATATTCAAATTGCTCCCTACTTGGCTCGATTGGTAAACTAATATAGCTAGCTGTGATTAACTTCAAGAGTCATAAGGTAATGATGCAGCTCCTTAAAACTCTGGTTAGACCAGAGTATTGTGTTCCGTTCCGGTCACCTCATTAAACCAAGGATGTGGAAGCTTTAAGAGGATGTAGATGAGGTTTACCAGGTGTTATGCCCTCGGTCCCCTCCTTTGTGAGAATCGCAAGAGCCCTAGTCATGAGGGGGGTCAACTGACCCAAGAGGGGGAGAGACGTGCGGAAGGCCACGTTCTCCCGAGAAGCAGAATAAAGGCGATATTGACTATTGTCTCATGAAGACCACGTGAAAAGCCCTCGGGCAAAGTGGGCTGGTTGAGAGAGAGATCGCATCACCTACAACCTGATTGACACCTGCGATCCCGTGAAGAAGTATAAAGGAGGGTCTGAGGGGGGGACAACCCTCAGACGCACCCAGGAGACACCAAGGAAGCACGATACCGATTCCCGTGAGAGCGGGAAGACATTTTGAAGGAAGCCACGTGCGTTAGATTCCAAATTTTGAATCTGTGGCTAGGACCAACAGAAGACTGCTTTTAACTAACAACGGGGAAGCCTGCTCCCCTGATTCCAAGGATTTGCTCTGTAAAGACAACGGGCAAGTGTTTATCCTTTCTAAACCATCTCTCTCTCTCTACAACGTGAAAACCCCAGCGATTCCCAAAAGGGAAAAGCCTGCAAACTTCTGAGTGACTCTTTATATTTCAATTGGACTCAGTATTACCCCTAGACAACTATAGAGCTTATTTCTGATTGATTATTATTACACCGGTGTTTTAGATTGAGTTTTGATGATGTATATGATCTGAATGTTTTGTATTAACCATACGTTTGTGCCCCTTTTTGAATAAAACGTTTGAAAATAGTAGCATCCGACTCAGCTGATCCCACTATCTTTGCTGGTAAGTTACCTGGTTACGAGGTTACGTAACACAGGACACTGCCTGGATTACAGAACATGTCTCATGAGGATAGGTTGAGCAATCTAGGGCTTTTCTCGTTGGAGTGATGGAGGATGAAAGGCAACTTGATAGAGGTGTGGAGGAAAGGTTAGGGGAGATGGCAGAGATAGGTTTTTACACAGAGTGCTGGGTGGCCAGGTGTCTGGAATGCAACACCTAGTATGGCGGTAGAAGCAGATCATACAAAAGGAACATTTAAAAAGACTCTTAGATGTGGATGTAAGAAAAATGGGGAGGGGTTAGATTGATAATGCAGTAGATTTACAGTGCCTATAAAAAGTATTCACCCCGCCCCTGGGAAGTTTTCATGTTTTATTGTTTTACAACATTGAATCACAGTGGATTTAATTTGGCTTTTTTGACACTGATCAACAGAAAAGACACTTTCATGTCAAAGTGAAAACAAATTTCTACAAATTAGTCTAAATGTATTACAATTACTAAACACAAAATAATTGATTGCATAATTACTCACTCCTTCAAGTCAGTATTTAGTAGATGCACCCTCGGCAGCAATTACAGCCTTATGTCTGTATGGAAAGGTCTTTAGCAGCTTTACACTTCTGGACATTGTAACTTTTCCCCATTCTTCTTAGCAAAACTGCTCAAGCTCTGTCAGATTGCACAGGGATTGTGAGTGCACAGCCCTTTTCAAGTCCAGCCATAAATTCTCAATTGGATTGAAGTCTGGACTCTGACTTGGCCATTCCAGGACATTAACTTAATTGTTTTTAAGCCATTCCTGTGTAGCATTGGCTTTATACTTGGGGTCATTGTCTTCTGGACTCCCAAGTTGCAGTTCTCTTGCAGACTGAATCAGGTTTTCCTCCAGGATCTCCCTGTATTTTGCTGTGTTCATTTTACCCTCTACCTTCACAAGCCTTCCAGGGCCTGGTGCAATAAAGCATCCCCACAGCATGATACAGCCATCACCATGCTTCACATTAGGGATGGTGTGCAGTGTTTGTCTTACACTAAGCATAGTGTTTAGTCTAATGGTCAAAAAGATCAATTTTGGTTTCATCAAGCCATAGAACCTTCTTCCAGCTGACTTCAGAGTCTCCCTCATGCCGTCTGGTAAACTCTAGCCAAGATTTCATGTGAGTTTTTTCAACGGTGGCTTAATCTTTGCCACTCTCCCATAAAGCTATAACTGGTGAAGCACCCGGGCAACAGGTGTCCTATGTGCAGTCTCTCCCATTTCAGCCACTGAAGCTTGTAACTCCTCCAGAGTTGTCATGGGTTTCTTGGTGGCCTCCCTCACTAGCCCCTTCTTGCACGGTCACTCAGTTTTTGAGGACAGCTTGCTCTAGGCAGATTTACAGCTGTGACATATTCTTTCCATTTCTTGTTGATTGACTTAACCAAGGGATATTCAGTGAGTTGGAAATGTTCTTGTATCCATTTCCTGACTTGTGTTTTTCAATAACTGTTTTGCAGAGTTGCTTGGAGTGTCCTTTGGTCTTTGTGTAGCTTTTGCCAGGATACTGACTCACTAGCAGCTGGACCTTCCAGATACAGATGTTTTTTTACTACTACCAATTGAAACACCTTGACTGCACATGGTGATCTCCATTTAACTAATTATGTGACTTCTAAAACCAATTGGCTGCACCAGTGTATCATATTAAAGATGAATACTTATGCAATCAATTATACTGTTTTATATTTGATATTTATATTTTAGATCACTTTGTGAAGATCTGTTTATACTTTGACATGTAAGTGTCTTTTTCTGTTATTAGTGTCAAAAAAGCCAAATTAAATCCATTGTGTTTCAATGTTGTAAAAAAATCCATAAAAACTTCCAGAGGGGTGGGGGGAGAGGAGGTGAATACTTTTTATAGGCACTGTACATTGGTCAGTACAATATCTCTGTTCAATGTTCTCAAACTCTAAATCCTTCACTATTGTCCTTCTTTTTTTAGTTTTATTTCTTCCCAACAGTAAGTTTCCCTATCATACTACTGAGCACCTGACTACTTTCAATACAAGGATACTAATCCTAATGAAAAGTAAACTGCTGCCATTATATATGGTGATATTACCTAGTTCCACATTACAAACATGATAGTAGAAAACCAAACTGCTGAATAGGAAAAAAAAGTCAACAATGGCATATCTCACCCAAAGATAAAGATTTGATTAAAAAATACAACCTTCTACATAAAAGGTTATACTGCCTCAAGCTATCCCAGATTCCACGCCCAAATTAATACATAAAACACATGGTTAGAATAATCTATTTATTTAAATATAAAAGGTAGTCCTAGAAATCACCACCTATGAAGCCTCTAGAGCATTATTTTCTAAGCATACTGTTGGCCAGAGAGAGCTACAATCTACAAATCAGTAATCAGTAATAAGGCAAGGGTGGTGGAACAGACAAAGCAGGTCTTTGTTCTTGCCACATGATGACAGGAATGGAGACAGTTAATTTGTGGGACTATCTTCACAGCTGCCATTTTGTGAACTGGTGAATTGATTCTTGCTTTGGGATAACTTAAATTTGTGCAGTTAAACATGGGCACAAGGAGTTTCCACTGATGATCTGTTAAACCTGAGGCCATTTTCAGATAAGCTGTTTATTATGTAAAATGGCAGGTTTGCAGAAGGGACAGGTTGTGATCTGGTCATTTGGGTCCAGTAATTGGGTGATCTGGTCAGACTGGTTTAAACCAGTCTGAATTGCACAGAACAAAATAAATCACCTTAAGACACAAAGCTGAAGAGAGAGCCACAAAGCAATACTGCTTGCAGCCCTTGGCTACATCCAATCAGAAGCTAACACAGGTCAGTCAGATGATCTCAAGCCAACAAAATTAACACATCAGAGATTGATCTGATAAGCAAAGGAATAAGAATGAAGGATTTAGGGAGCACAGGCAATGACAACTCTCCAGAAACCAAACATCGCGGATGTGGAGAACCCCATATCACACACGAGGAGATCACATCGGGACCTGGAGGAACACCTGGCTTTTTTCTTCTTTGATCATGGAGAGTCAGAGAAATTCAGGTGTGCACACAGGTATTCAGTTGTGTAGATTCATGTGCTTGTGAGCTGAGCCAATAAAGGTATCTGTCAGTAAATAAAGATTCTCTCTGTGCCTAACTGATCATTATTACTAAGGGGCAATCCTTGTAACAATACTAATAAATCCTCATCAGTAAACTAGTCATTAAAGTTCTGTGTTTCATCCAACATGACAAACCCAATAATAGCAGCTTGTGTAATGAAGGAAACATGAACTTCAAGGATATAATTATTTTGCATTTCACATTACAGTATGGATGTGTACATCATATGTGCAATTAAAGAAAATTACAAACTGGAAATCAACTGATCAACAGGTTTCAAAACGAAAAATAATTTCTCACACTCCTATATTGTACTTAATGATTATCTTTTCAAAAATGTTGTAATTTTAAAAAGAGAAAAGGCGTGCTACCTTACACTAGTACTTCAATTAACCTTCTTGTTTGATAATTGAAATATGGATTCTTTCACTTTTTCCATTCAAGTTGCTTTCTACTCTGTTATCCTTGCATTTGTACTTCTCTAATTAAAATTGTTTCTCATCATACAGCTTCAGAAGCAAAGTCCAGTCTACTGAAACTCCATTAGTTCCATCCACTGACAATATGAAGATGCTATAAGCACACTACCATAATAGAAGTCACAGTAGTTATAGCTAGCTTGGTAATCCCTACAGACTAACTCCTATACCGTAGATTCCGGACTACAGAGCGCACCTGATTAAAAGCCGCTGGCTCTAATTTTAGAAAGAAAATCAATTTTTTACTTGTACAGGCCGCACCGGATTTTAGGCCGCACCGGATTTTCGGCCGCAGGTGTCCCACGTTGTAATATGAGATATTTACACAGAAAGATATTACACGTGAGGATTTTTTAACTTTTAATTAAATCCATATGGTAACATAAACAAATACATATTGCAAATGCTTTTTTTCGAACCGTGCCTGTAACGCGGCTACTTTTAAATATACGTTGCGTATACTTTTTTACTGAACAACATTCCAATATCTCCTAACGACTGGTAAAAAATATATATACTGCAGCCTACCAGGAAAAGTTATTGATCGCCTTTAACTTAAAAGCAGCGTTCGCTCAGATCCAATGCCGCTCGCGTAATGCCGCTCGCCCCCCTCCTTCCCGTTTATCGCAAACGGCATTTTTCCCACAAGACGCGGCGAAACCGGGTGTGACGTCATAGCATCCCGCGATGTAGTACAGAAAACAAATATAGTTAAAACACTTCTAACTTTAACTAGAAAATGAATTACTAAGCGAAAATATTATAAACTAAATAACTGCCATAAAGGCAGCACAATGCTTTTCTTCGAGTGTTTTCCATGTTGATGAGGGTGAGTACAAATGACTGATTTACAATAATTTAATTGTGAAAGTGCGCTTGATTTATCGTACAATTTCATTGGACCTCTGTGAACTACTCATCAATTTTATTGGTCTACTGTTACGAGGCAAAATGTTTTTGGCGGCATGAAAAAAATCATGCATTAGCCGCACCTTATTAAAGGCCGCAGAGTTCAAAGCTGTTCAAAATGTGGGAAAAAAGTAGCGGCTTATAATCCGACATCTACGGTACTTAATAAGCTTTCAGCTAAAGATCTGTTGATTCTCTGTTGCAGCACAGATTTTAATACTCTGCTTTTAACAATGTGCTTGTACTGAAAAACATTATTTTATTAAATATATTTGATCTAACAAACATTAACATGAAAGCTGTTCCAGATATGATTTCAAATGAGCCTAATGCCATTTTACTTATTAACTTGGGCTTAGGTAAAGCATCACAGGCTGCAACCTGCTTATCAATTTATAACGAGCATACTCCTAATTTCTTTTCAATTTCAACTGACAGCACTGCATGTTGAAACTTTTTTTCTGAAACTGATACTGGCAACTTCTTCAATATAACTTTGGTTCTGGAACAATAACTGTAAATGTCATATAAAAGGTTACAGATACAAAACATTTGTATTATTGAAAAAAAACTAATCACAGCATGAATTAAGCAGCACAAATGTAAAATTAAAGTAGTAGTATCTTTGATGGCATTATGAACATTATCATAGGAAGCAGCTACCGTCATTTGATTCCTCACAATGCAGCCCACCTACTGATCCTACATTGAGGCTGCTTTGTAGGCACTGGATTCAACTTTCCTTCGTTGATGACATGGCAACCACAAAACAAATCACACTGCTAAAAGAATATAATCCCATTTTTATTTCAGCTGTCCAAGATCTGAAACTTTCACTTTTAGTGACAGAAGCTGAAGACAATAACGGAGACAGTGACATAACCATTTCATGCTACACCCACAGTCAAACAGCCAACATTTCATTGGCTAAGGGAAAGCATTGTGTTTCGTGAGATATTGGACACTTGCAGCATAGGTGTGTTATCTAGAAAATAGGTAACTCATCTCCTTCTACCTTAGGCCACAAACTTAGCAATCACCCCGATGAGTTATTAACTTCAAACTTTCTGCATAATCACTCAAAGAGTTGGCCTGCATGTGCATGTAACAAGAGCTGTATAACTCATCGCCTTCTAACTTAGGCCACAAACTTATCAATCACCCCTGCCGTGGACACTTTCTGGAGGTCCAAGATCCGTATGCTTCACGACTGCTGGACTAAGTGCATAAATGTAGGAGGGGACTATGTTGAAAAATAAATGTGCTAGGTTTGCTAAAATTGACTCCTTCTACCTTAGGCCACGAACTTATCAATCACCCCTGCCGTGGACACTTTCTGGAGGTCCAAGATCCGTATGCTTCACAACTGCTGGACTAAGTGCATAAATGTAGGAGGGGACTATGTTGAAAAATAAATGTGCTAGGTTTGCTAAAATTGACTCCTTCTACCTTAGGCCACGAACTTATCAATCACCCCTCATACAGATTCACTGTCAAGGACTCATTGCAACTCATGATCTCATTATTACTTTTATTTGCACAGTTAGTCTTCTTTTGCGCAATAGTTGTTTGTTAGCCTTCATGTACAGTTCTCATAAAATTCTATTTGTATTTCTTCTTGCTTTGTTCAGGTGTAGTTTTTCAATGATTCTATTGTATTTCTCTATTCTGCTGTGAATGAATGAACCTCAAGGTAGTATAAGGTAACATAAACATTGATAATAAATTTACATAGAAACATGGAAAACCTACAGCACAATACAGGCCCTTTGGCCCACAAACAGAAATTACCTAGGGTTACCCATAGCCATTTATTTTTCTAAGCTCCATGTACCTGTCCAGGAGTCTCTTAAAAGACACTATCTTATCTACCTCCACCACCGTCTCTGGCAGCACTCACCATCTTAGTCCATGCACTCACCATCTCTGTGTAAAAGATTTACCCCTGATATCTCGTCTGTACCTACTTCCAAGCACATTAAAACTGTGCCCTCTTGTGCTAGCCATTTCAGCCCTGGGAAAAAACCTCTGACTATCCATACAATTAATGACTCTCATCATCTTATACACCTCTATCAGGTCACCTCTCATCCTCCATCGCTCCAAGGAAAAAAGGCCGAGTTCACTCAACTTATTCTCATAAGGTATGCTCCCCAATCCAGGCAACATCCTTGTAAATCTCCTGTGCACCCCATCTCCTATGGTTTCTACAATCTACCTATAGTGAGGCAACCAGAACTGAGCACAGTACTCCAAGTGGGTTCTGACGAGAGTCCTACATAGCTGCAACATTACCTCTTGGCTCGATCCCACGACTGATGATGGCCAATGCACAGTATGCTTTCTTAACCACAGAGCCAACCTGCGTAGCAGCTTTGAGTGTCCTATGGGATTGGACCCCAAGACACTTCGATCCTCCACACTGCCAAGAGTCTTACCATTAATACTATATTCTGTCATCATATTTAACCTACCAAAATGAACCACTTCACAATTATCTGGGTTGAACTCCATCTGCCACTTCTCAGCCCATTTTTACATTCTATCAATGTCCTGCTGTAACCTCTGACAGCCCTCCACACTATCCACAACACCTCCAACCTTTGTGTCATCAGCAAATTTACTAACCCATCCCTTCACTTCCTCATGCAGATCATTTATAAAAATCACAAAGAATAGGGGTCCCAAAACAGATCCCTGAGGCACACCACTGCTGACCGATCTCCATGCAGAATATGACCATACAACCACTCTTTGCCTTCTGTGGGCAAGTCAGTTCTGGATCCACAAAGCAATGTCCCCTTGGATCCCATGCCTCCTTACTTTCTCAATAAGCCTTGCATGAGGTACCTTGTCAAATGCTTTGCTGAAATCCATATACACTACATCTACTGCTCTACCATCATTAATGGGTTTAGTAACATCCTCAAAGAATTCAATCAGGCTCATAAGGCATGACCTGCCTTTCGCAAAGTCATGCTGACTATTCCTAATCATATTATGCCTCTCCAAATGTTCATAAATCCTGCGTCTCAGGATCTTCTCCATCAGCTTACCAACCAATGAAGTAAGACTCACTGGTCTATAATTTCCTGGGCTATCTCTACTCCCTTTCTTGAGTAAGGAACAACATCAGCAGCCTTCTAACCCTCTGGAACCTCTCCTGTCCCCATTAATGATGCAAAGATCATCGCCAGAGGCCCAGTAGTCTCCTCCCTTGCCTCCCCCAGTAGCCTGGGGTACATCTTGTCCGGTCCCACTGACTTAGGAGATCTAGGCCTCATATGGAGCCAGTGATCATTAATGGAGAATGTGTGGAGCAGGTTAAGACCTACAAGTATCTGGGAGTACAGTTAGACAAGAAGCTAGACTGGACTGCCAACACAGATGCCTTGTGCAGGAAGGCACAGAGTCGACTGTACTTCCTTAGAAGGTTGGCGTCATTCAATGTCTGTAGTGAGATGCTGAAGATGTTCTATAGGTCAGTTGTGGAGAGCGCCCTCTTCTTTGTGGTGGCGTGTTGGGGAGGAAGCATTAAGAAGAGGGACGCCTCACGTCTTAATAAGCTGGTAAGGAAGGCGGGCTCTGTCGTGGGCAAAGTACTGGAGAGTTTAACATCGGTAGCTGAGCGAAGGGCGCTGAGTAGGCTACGGTCAATTATGGATAACTCTGAACATCCTCTACATAGCACCATCCAGAGACAGAGAAGCAGTTTCAGCGACAGGTTACTATCGATGCAATGCTCCTCAGACAGGATGAAGAGGTCAATACTCCCCAATGCCATTAGGCTTTACAATTCTACCGCCAGGACTTAAGAACTTTTTAAAAGCTATTATTAATGCTTTTTGAGATAGTGATTTAGATGCATATCATATTTTTTACTGAGTTAAGTATTGTATGTAATTAGTTTTGCTACAACAAGTGTATGGGACATTGGAAAAGAGTTGAATTTCCCCATGGGGATGAATAAAGTATCTATCTATCTATCTATCTTATCCAACGTACTTTGAAATTTATAATATTACAGAGCTGTCCAGCACCACCCTGCCACATGGCTTTGCACTGATTTGATATTACATCTTTTTGATTACAGAACTGATATTTATTTGCATTTACACATCCATGGAATCCACCAGAATGTAGCACTGGATGAGCAATCATATTTTCTATCACTTCCCATCACACGTTATCAAAGAATTAACGACACAAATTCACATCAGGCCAACATCCCATTATCTAATGTACATATACTTTTGCACATCCAAAACTCAGCTGCCTATATTTTATTTTCAAGTCTTGTTCACTCATTACCCTCGAGTTTACTAACCTACACTGGCTTTTATTGTACAAATACTTCAATTTTAAAACTATCAGCCATGTTTATGAACATCTCCACAACCTTATAGATTTGCTGCATCTCTGGTCTCTTTCAGTTCTGGGCTTCTATGGATTGAAATGGAAGGTGGAAGGGGGAGTGGAGTGGTGGGAAAGTGAAAGTGGCTCAGAGGAGGGTGGCAGGGGTTTCACAATGGAATAATCAGAGGAAGATGACTATATTCCTCGAATGCTGATGGTCTAAAAGGAAACATTATATGTGTTTGCCAATGACACCATTGTTGTTGACAGAATCTCAAATTGCGACAAGGAAGCATACAGCAGTGGGATGGATCGGCTGGTTGAGTGGTATCATAATAACATCCTTGCAATCAACTTCAGCAAGACCAAGAAACTGATTTGAACTTCAGGAAGGAGAAGTCAGGCAAACAGGTCAGCCCTCATTGAGCAATGGAAAAGATGAGCAGCTCAAATTCCTGGATATTAACACCTCAGAGAATCTATCCTGGGCCCAACGTACTGATGCAAGCACAGAGAAAGCACACCAGTGGCTATATTTCATTAGTAATTTGAGAATTGGTATGTCACCAAAGACATCAGATTTCTACAGACATACTGTGGAGAAAATTCTGACTGGTTGCATCACCACCTGGTATATAGGGACTAAAGCATAGAGTTGAAAGAGACTGCAGAGGGTTGGAGACTCACCCAGCTCCATTATAGGCACAAACCTTTCCACTACTGAGGACATCTTCAAAAGGTGATGCTTCAGAAGGCGGCATCCATTCTTAAGGACCCTCACCATTCAGGACAAGCCTTCTTCTCATCATTATCATCAGGAAGGAGCTAAAGATGTACATTCAATGTTTTCCAAATAGCTTCTCTCCCTTTGGCATCAGATTTCTGAATGGCCCATAAACCCACAAACACCTCACTATTCCTCTTTCACACTGTTTATTTTTTGTTGTAGCTGATAGAAATCTTTGTCTTGCACTGTACTGCTGCCATGACACCAACAAATTTCACAATATATGTCAGTGATGATAAATCTGATTCTAATTCAATATCTTATTTTTAAACTTAATTGTTCATAAAATACTGTATTATTTCTTATATTCATGCAGATTTATTTTACATATTTAGGCATCTTTGACCAAATGCTTGGAACCAGAGTTTTACACTGAGACCAATGGAAGGCATCTCCTTGATTTATAACTTTCTACTTTACACATTTTTCCAGAATACAACTCCTTAGTAAATACAAGGATATCTGAATTTTAAATCCAATATAGTTCCTTCAAAATTGCATGATCATACACATGGTGTAGTGAGGTGTTTCCCTTCATCACCCCTCAAGTCACCCCTTTCTCATTAGTCTTAAACAGTTCATCTTTTATTCTGAGACTGTGACCCCTAGTTCCAGACTCCTCAACCAAGAAAAACATATCCCTGCATTAGTTTGACAGGCTCTGTAATGAGAACTCTCAATCGTCTAAATTCCAATGAAAACAGACCTAGTTGACTCAATCTGTTTTGCACTCTATCTAACCTTTAATCTGCCCTTTAAAGGTAACCAAAACTATACACACTACTCCATGTCCAATTTCATCAGGGACCATATAATTGTGGTATGTCTTTACACCAGCACAAATCTTACAATAAAAGGATCATTTGCCTTAATCATTTCATGCACCTCAATTTGGCTTTCAGCGAGACAAACCTAGATCACTGCTTTGAACATCAACCTTACCCCCAACAGTTATAGATGTACTGAACATTCATCCTTATTGGCCCATACTCTTGTATTATTTTCCACAAACTTTATTTTTAAATCTCAAGCTCTCCTTAAAGATGCTACACAAAATGTACTCTGAATCAGTCATCTGGTCAAATGTGGCTCGCTATCAATAGTTGGCTGATTATACCCTTCCAAAACACCTTGAAATGATACATATTATAAACATACACAAATATAAAGGTGATATATGTCTTTGCCTATTCAGAAAATGAGCTTATTTTCCCAGTTACTATACCTATAGTAATGTCATTTGTGTCAGTATATTTTTAATGTCTGCCACAAAAAAATTCAAAATCCAGTTATTCATCTTTATTTACTAAGTAGCAGCTTTGTTATTTAAAATGTTCCCTTGTATTTGATTTAAGAATCTAAGCAATTTCAGGAATGTGTTTGTAAAAGATTTATATGTAAGATATGAAGTTAAAAACCAGAACAAATAGGTACATGCATATGATTTCTGTCATTTAATTTAACACAATCTCATGCAATTCAACTTTGCTGATATTATTTCAGAATAAACTCAAATATTCCCAAATAAAATAAATCAATTTAATTGCAAATGTGTGACAAATACTAAAAAGAATACTGAATAAAAAAAAGAAAAAATTCTAAAGCTTAAACAACTCTACCCAAGAACTTTCTTCAGCCAAAATAAATAAAGAGAAGGTACTACTGGAAAATTATATGGGTTTTGTTGATTGTTTTTTGGCAGTGGACCAGTTGAATGTAACTGAGACTGATCAATAATGAAAAAAACTCAATAATGACTTAAAAATGACCTTTTCCATCTACCAATTAGAGTCAATGTGAATACATTCAATTTACAATTACCTACACATATATTCAATTTTTTTGTCGATTAAGCATTTCAGAAGGTGGATACACTGGCTGTGAATTTGCTGCAAACAACATTATTGGTGACAATTACCATAAGTAAGATCACAGCTCATCCAGATCTTACAGTGTAATGCCAAAATTTGCTGTGCAACTCACTGCTACTGGATAATTGCCAATCTAAGCAATCAGTCTAATGGACAATCTAGATATTTTTTGTTATCTTTTATCCCATTATAAAGGCAATACAAGCACCATTATGGGATTTGCAAATAGTCAGGGAATTTTGTAGTTGAGAGAAACAAATATAAACAAAGTAGTAGTGATCATACAAGAGTTTATAGCTGTTTTCTGATAAACAATATCCTCATGACATGATGTTGATCAACGCCTCCACCCACAAAATCTACCCCATCACCACTACTTTATCTAATTTCCTCTCAGCCATATTATGAACAGACACTCCTGTGCCTAACATCACTTTATGGATATACACTCAAGCTATGCATATAAGCTATCTTATGTACTTATATTTATTGTGTTCTTTATCTTATTCTGTATTTTTTGTGCTGCATCGTATCTGGAGTAACAATTATTTTGTTGCATATTGGAAATGCCATTAAACAATGTTAATCTCAAACAATATGGAAATACTAGATCCAATCAATTAAATAATGCAGAATGCTCAAAAATTGAGAAAAGTCTATTTCTGTAGCACTTATATCCTGAAGATCACTCAGAACAAAACATACCAATGAGTAATAATCACTGCCATTTTGAAGGCAACAATGCCCGAAAATATCCAGTTATTTTGTTTTGCTGATTTCTGAAAAAAAGGTAATCTTTTTGGAAGAAAAATGTTCATAAGACATAAGAGCAGATTTAGGCATTTGGCCCATCTCATCTGCTCTGTTATTCTAACATGGCTGATTTATTATCCATCTCAATCCCATTCACCTTCCTTCTCCTCATAACCTTTGACACCCTGTCCAATCAAGAACCTATCAACCTCCACTTTAAATACACTCAATGACTTGGCCTCCACAGCATCTGTTGCAATAAATGCCACAGATCCACTACGCTCTGGCTAAAGAAATCCCTCTCATCTCTGTTCTAAATAGATGTCACTCTATTCTGAGGCTGTGCCCTATAGTCCTAGACTCCCCCATTATAGGAACCATCCTCTCTACATCCACTCTAATTAGGCCTTTAAATATTCTATACCAGGGTTTCTCAACCGGGCTTTTGCAGAACCCTAGAGTTTGTGAGAGGTCACTAGGGGTTCCGCGAGAGATCATGATTAAAGAAAAACATCGTTTTTTAAGAGTGATGCTAGCGCTCGCAGAGGTGGGCAGTGACCGTGCAGTCCTGTTAACAATCTTGTTAGAGGTCTCTTAGCCCAGTATGGCAGTGCGCAGTAGGACGATGTTTATTTGATTAAGTCCATTCTCAGTTTTTGACGTGGGATAGGGGAGGCCGTTGACAATTGCTGAGCACTGTATTGCATGGAGGGGAGGACAGTAGGCTGATGAGGAGTGTGAAGTGTGTTTTCTGAGAATTGAATGGACTCAACCCCTTATGCACCGCTGACTGACTTATGGGAGTGAGCAAACTGCCAGTGTAGTAAATAATTGGAAGGAAATTTTTATTCTGAAAGGTGGTTCAGTTTGGTGAATTTTGAAGAGGAGGTGTGAGATGGAAGAGGAGGATTCTAGGCCCAGGCCTACAGACAATTCTGATAAGGTTAATGATGACTCAATCTTCTGAGCCATTTCACTGTACTAGTGCAACACTGGACACAAAAAGTCTGCCTTTACAATGCAAGCTACTTATCAATGAGTTCTACATGGACTGGTGATTCAAGCTGTCCTATTCCATTGTGCCTCGTCTGTGGCAAGCAACTTACAAATATTGCAATGGCTCCAGCAAAATTGAAAAGACACTTAACTACAAGTCACAGCCATATGACATGTAAAAGTGCTGATTATTTTAAGTGACTATTGAAATCTCAAAATAGATTAAAGCTTTTGAAAATAAAGTCAGTCAGTAAAAGGATTCAGGAAGTAAGTTATTTAAGACCAGTTCACTGGAGAATGTTTTAAAAAACTATGTGAAAACTGAACAGAGAGCACACCAATCTCCTGCTACATACAGAAATCTGGTGGCTTAGCAAAGGAAGAGTTCTCAACAGGGTGTTTGAGCTGAAAGGTGAATTGCAGGAGATAGAAGGTAGCAGCGCTTGCAAGAAGGTAGAAGGCCAGATTTTGCTGAGTGCTTTGAAGATGAAGAATGGTTGCAGAAACTAGCTTACTTAGCAGACATTTTTCATCATATGAACCAGTTGAACAAGTCTCTCCAAGGCCCTTGAGAAAACGTTTTCACTTTAAGTGACAAATTCTTGGATTTAAAAGGAAACTGAATATTTGGAAAAATGTTGCAAAAGAAAATCTTGAAATGTTTCCACTGCTACTTGGGCTTGAGAGTGAAGGAGGATATCAGAAATTTATGAGTCTTATTGAAAACCACTTGGAAGAACTGCAGAACAAAACTGTACAGTATTTTCCTCCCTTTCAACACAAGTGACTAGGTGAAGGTCCTTTTCTCTGAATCTTCTGCACAGCCTGAGAACTTGACTTTGAGAGAAGAGGAAGAATTTTGTGAGCTATATTCTGATTATGCACTCAAGATGAGATTTACTGACCTGCCCCTGGACATTCTGTGAGATTTCTGCCATTCATAGGAAAGCAATGAACATTTTGCTGCAGTTTTCAGCTTCTTACATGTGTGAGCAAGCTTTTTATTGTTTAATAAGCATCAAGAGCAAGGATAGAAATCATCTCATTTGAATTGAAGATGAAATGTGTGTGCTCTTATCCCAAGTTCAACTCAAAATTGAGAAATTTATTATGTTTGTCTTATGAGTTTTAAAAATTTATTAAAGGGAAAGAAAGATTAATTTTAAGAAAGATTAGCTAAGCTTAACTATCTTTTTCCCCCCCAATAAAGATTGGATATAAATTCATTCTCCACTCAAAAGAGCATTGACAGTTTTGGATTATTATATCACACTAATGTACCTTGAGCTGTAGATATAACAATTTTATTCAGTGGTTCCCTGATACATGAAAATTATTTCAAGGGTTCTTCCAGGGCAAAAAGGTTTCAATGAGATACCCCCTCAGTCCTCCAAAATCCAGTGAGTACAGGTCCAGAGTCATCAAATGCTCATCATATTAACCCTTTCATTCTTGGAATAATTCATGTGAACCTCCTTTGGACCCGCTCCAATGCTAGCAAATTTTTTCTTAGATAAGGGGCCCAAAACATCTCTCATTACTCCGAGTGTGGTCTCACCAATGGCTTATAAAGCCTTCACATGACATCCTTGCTTTTATACTCTAGGTCTCTCAAAATGAATGCTAATATTGCATTTACCTTCCTTACCACCAACTCAATCTGCAAGTTAACTTTTAGGGAACCTTGCAAAAGGACACCCAAGTCCCTTTACACCTCTGATTTTCCACTCTGATATTTGTCTACTCCAGATGGTTATTAAATTTATAACGACCGATGGTGTTGATGAAAGACAGTAACTACCTCCCACAGCAGCACCAGAAAGAAACAAAACTCCCCCAACCTGCAGCAAAAAAACAGCAACAATAACAATCCCTGAACCTGCACTTACATAGAAGTCCCAACTCCTTCATTCACAGAAAGAAAAACAGCACAATAACTGTCCCCAACCCTTTCACTGGCAGAAAAGAACAGCAACAGTAGCACCCTCCTCACACAAAAAATTAACAGATCATCCACCTGAAAGAAAACACCAAAAAACTGAAAGAAGCCAATATAAAGTACAGTCTAATAATCCTATAAATCTCAGATATCAGAAACTTTTTCATCTGCATATGAGGAGAGCAGCTACATGAACCCAATAATTCCGTAAAAAATGAATGCAGACCAGGGTCCAAACACCACTCATCCAGGGTCAATCATTCTGATCTGACTGTTGACCCCCCTCCACATTCATCTTGATGCTTCAATCTTCCTCGTCGCTTTGAGATGGAATCGTTCATGATCCCACGCCTTGCCTCTTGTCTTCCATGAGTCAGCTTGTATTCTCATGTCTACCAAAGTGCATGACCATCCACTTCCCTACACTATATTCCATCTGCCGCCTTTTTATCCATTCTCCCAAGCCAAGTCCTTCTGCAGACCCCCTGCTTCCTCTACACTTCTTGCCCCTCCACCTATCTTCGTATCGTCCACAAACCTGACAACAAACCAATCAATTCCGTCATCTAGATTATTGATATATAATGTGAAAAGAAGCAGTCCCAACACAGACCCTTGTGGAACACCACTAGTCAATGGCAGCCAACCAGAAAAGGCCCTCTTTATTCCCACTCTGCCTCCTGCCAGTCAGACAATCTTCTTATCCAAGCTAGTATATTTCCTGTAATACCATGGGCACTAATCTTGTTAAGCAGCCTCATCTTGTTAAGCTGCCTCATGTGCGGCACCTTGTCAAAGGCCTTCTGGAAACCCAAGTAAACAATATCCACTGACTGTCTATCTTCCTGTTATTTCTTCAAAGAATTCCAACAGATTTGTCAGGCAAGATTTCCTCTCAAGGAAACCATGGCCTATTTTATCATGTGCTTCTACCTCCGAAACCTCATACTTAATAACAGACTCTAACATCATCACAATCACTGAGATCAGGCTAACTGGCCTATAATTTTCTTCCTTCTGCCTCTCTCCTTTCTTAAGGAGTGGAGTGACATCAGCAATTTTCCAGTCCTAAGGAAGCATTCCAGAATCTAGTGATTCCTGAAAGATTATTACTAATGCATCAATCTCGTTAACTACCTCCTTCAGAACCCTAGGGTGTAGTCCATCTGGTGCAGGTGACTTATGTAGCTTCAGAACTTTCAGCTTCCCAAGCACCTTCCCTTTAGTAACAGCAACTGCTCTCACTTCTGCCCCAACCTCCTGAATTTTTGGCACATCATTAGTGTCTTCCACAGTGAATACTGGTGCAAAATATTTAAGTTCATCCGCAGGTCTTTGCTCCCCATTAATACTCATCAGTGTCATTATCCAGTGGACCAAAATGTACTCTCAATTCTGTTTTACCCTTTATATATCTGAAACAACTTTTGGTATCCTCTTATTTTATTGTTAGCTTACCTTCATATTTCATCTTTTCTCTCCTTATGGCTTTTTTGTTGCTTTCTGTTGATTTTTAAACACTTTCCAATCCACTAACTTCCCACTAATATTTGCCATTTTATGCTGTCTGTGACTTCCCTTGTCAGCCACGGTCATTTTATCCTCCCTTTAGAATACTTCTTCAGCCTTGTGATGTATCTATCTTGCACTTTCCAAATTGGCCCCAGAAACTCTAGCCACTTCTGTTCTGCTGTCATGCCTGCTAGTACCCCCAGCCAATTAACTTTGGCCAACTCCTCTCTCATGCATCTGTAATTCCCTTTACTCCACTGTAATACTGATACATCTGACTTTATCTTTTCCCTCTCAAACTGCAGGGTGAATTTTATTACATATATTATGATCACTGTCTCCTAAAGATTCCTTTACTTTAAGCTCGCTAATTATATCTGGTCCATTACACAATACCCAATCCAGAATGGCCTTTACCCTAGTGGGTTCAACCACAAGCTGCTCTAAAAAGCCATCTTGTAGGGATTCTACAAATTCCCTTTCCTGGGATCCAGCACCAACCTGATTTTTCCCATCTACCTGCATACTGAAATCCCCCTTGACTATTGTAACATCCCCATTTTTACATGTCTCATCCCACACATTCATAGGTCTGTATATAACTTACATCAAGGTCTCCTTACCGTTGCAGTTTCTTAACTCTACCCACAAGGATTCTGCATCTTATGATCCCATGTCACCACTTTCCGAGGATTTGATTTCATTTTTAACCAAAAGAGCCACACCAACCCCCTTGCCTGCTTTCCTGTCTTTTCAATATAATGTATATACTTGCTTGTTATGCTCCCAACTATGATCTTCTTTCAGCCATGACTCAATGATACCCATAATGTTTTACTTGCCAATCTCTATCTATGCTACAAGATCATCTATCTTATTCCGTATACTGTGTGCATTCAAATATAACACCTTCAATCCTGTATTCATCACCCTTTTAAATTTTGCCCAGTTTTGCAACTCATCCCCTCCCCAGTTTTGCCATCATTCGACATCACTTTATTTTCAAATGATTCACTACTATAAACCTCATAACAAACATTTTATACAAACCTTAACAGTTAGAAAATGAAGAAACTGAGTTCAAAGTTCAGTTCTTGAGTTATACAATAGCATGCACTATGAATCCTAAAGAATGACAATTCTTGGTTTACAACAGTATTTCCCATAGTTACTTATTATAATAGGATTACCAGTGAAACATAATCAGCTCTTCAGCACCCAGAATTGTTACACCCAGTGATATCTAACAAGCTCAGAATTATTCATGTGTTTCCTTATTATGGACCAGCAGTACATTCAAAATTCATAAATAAATTTCTGATGTAGGTATAATATTTGAATACATTACAACAGATATATTCTCAGATCCACAAGGACCAGGGGTTATAATTACACATTCTACTTGTTACTCCTAAAACAGAGCTCAATCTCAGAAACCCGAACAAGATCTACAGTACCTTGAAAAAGTATTCTGCCCCCACAACTATTTTCATATTTTATGGTCTAAATTCAAAATATACCAACATAGAAATAAAGAAAACCTACAGCACAATACAGGCCGTTCAGCCCACAAAGTTGCGCCAAACATGTCCCTACCTTAGAAATTACTAGGCTTACCTATAGCTCTCTACTTTTCTATGCTCCATGTACCTATCTAAAAATCTCTTAAAAGGCCCTATAGTATCTGCCTCCACCACCGCTGCTAGCAGCCCATTCCATGCACTCAGCACTCTGAGTAAAAAAAACTTACCCCAACATCTCCTCTGTACCTACTCCCCAGCACCTTAAACCTTATTCCTCTTGTGGAAACCATTTCCGCCCTGGGAAAAAGCCTCTGACTATCCACACGATCAATGCCTCTCATCATCTTATACACCTCTATCAGGTCACCTCTCATCCTCCATCACTTCAAGGAGAAAAGGCCGAGTTCACTCAACCTTTTCTCATAAGGCATGTTCCCCAATCCAGGCAACATCCTTCTAAATCTCCTCTGCACCCTTTCTATGGCTTCCACATCCTTCCTGTAGTGAGGCAACCAGAACTGAGCACAGTACTCCAAGTACTCTGACCAGGGTCCTATATAGCTGCAACATTAACTCTCAGCTCCTAAATTCAATACCACGATTGATGAAGGCCAATACGTCTTCTTAACCAAGTCAATCTGCGCAGCTGCTTTGAGTGTCCTATGGACTCAAACCCCAAGATCCCTCTGATCCTCTACACTGCCAAGAGTCTTACCATTAATACTATATTCTGCCATCATGTTCGACCTACCAAAATGAACCACTTCACACTTATCTGGGTTGAACTCCATCTGCCACTTCTCAGCCCAGTTTTGCATCCTATCAATGTCCCACTGTAACCTCTGACAGCCCTCCACACTATTCACAACACCTTCAACCTTTATGTCATCAGCAAACTTACTAACCCATCCCTCCACTTCCTCATTCAGGTCATTTATAAAAATCACAAAGCATAAGGGTCCCAGAACAGATCCCTGAGGCACACCACTGCTGACCGATCTCCATGCAGAATATGACCCATCTGCAACCACTCTTTGCCTTCTGTGGGCAAGCCACTTCTGGATCCACAAAGCAATGTCCCCTTGGATCCCATGCCACCTTACTTTCTCAATAAGCCTTGCATGGGGTACCTTATCAAATGCCTTGCTGAAATCCATATACACTACATCTACTGCTCTTCCTTCATCAATGTAGAATTTTGAGCCACATCCTCAAAAAATTCAATCAGGCTCGTGAGGCATGACCTGCCCTTTACAAAGCAATGCTGAATATTCCTAATCATATTATACCTCTCCAAATGTCCTGAAGTAGAATTTTTGAGCTAATCTACAAACCACTGTGTATCATGCCAAATCAAAAGAAAAATACCAAAATCTGTCAAGAATTTACTAAAAATTAAAAACCAAAATTGATTATGAAAAAGTATTTAATCCCTTTGCAATTATTATGCTAACTTTTCTTAGGTGCAATACTCAGCCAATTTGTTGACATAGAAAATTGGAGAATCACCTATTTTCAATGAATTCATGAGAATAAATACCCCTCTCTCTGTAAGGTTCAACAGTAATGTAGATTTTCAACAGATCAAACCAAAATGAAGAAAAAAGAACATTAAAGACTAGTCAGGGAAACTATAATAGAGAAGCACAAATTTGGGGAAGGGTACAAGGCCATCTCAAAGGCACTCAACATACCTCCTGACAAAGGGTCTGGGCCCAAAACGTTGACTGCTCCTTTCAATGGATGCTGCCCGACCTGCTGAGTTCATCCAGCTTGTTTGTACGTGTTTACTCAACATACCTCGGAGCTATGTTGAGTTCCGAGGAAAGAATGGAAAAAAATAAGAAACAACAGCCAGACTGCCTAGGTCAGGCCACCCCTCTAAACTTAGACACTGGAGAAGACTGGCACTTGTAAAAGAGGTTACTTTGAAGCCAAGTCACTCTGAGTGAGCTGCAGAAGTCCGTGGCTGCAATTGGAGATGAAATTCATGGCCTCTCAGTCTCTAAGACCTTGCACAAAAGGGGTATTTATGGAAAAGTGGCAAGGAAGAAGTCCTGGCTAAGAAAAAACATATCCTGCCTCGTAAAGACCTTGCAAAGCATCACTTAGAACATATATGTCAAACTCAAGGCCCGCGGTGGAATTATCTTTGACCCGCGAGATAATATCTAATTACTATTAAAGCTGGCCCCAGTAATCGAAGCGCCTATGGCATATGATATGGCTAATGCTGAGTTTATTCAGGTACCAGGTTTTCAGGGCTTTT
Organism: Hemitrygon akajei; assembly: GCF_048418815.1. Taxonomy (NCBI): domain Eukaryota; kingdom Metazoa; phylum Chordata; class Chondrichthyes; order Myliobatiformes; family Dasyatidae; genus Hemitrygon; species Hemitrygon akajei. Next base: position 18,575,115 of record NC_133143.1, on the reverse strand, counting down.
AGTGTTTATTCGGCAGTCTTGCTCAGCAGTCTTCTTCATAAGAAACAGAATTTGTAAAGTGAAACACTTTGTAGTTATAGCAGAGACTGAGACACATGAGAGCAGGCTGAAAAAATGGAGGCAACGAAAGCTGCGTTCGCACGCGTCCGACTGATCCGGCCCGCATGAAGCTGCATTTTGCTCAATCCGGCCCGTGACCTAAAATGAGTTTGATACCCCTGGTCTACAGTGTAGCTATTTCTTAATTTGAAAATTTAACCTAGTCGGACATAATAACAGATAATGCTGGAAGTACTCAGATTGGGCAGCATAAATTAACAGTTACAGTCACAAATTATTTTAAAAATCAAAACTATGAAAAGTTAGAAAACAAATGCACGAAGTGTCAGAAATAAGGCGGATGAGCTTGAAGCTCAGGTGCGAATGGGTAACTATAATGTTGTTGGGATTACGGAGACATGGCTGCAGGGAGATCAGACCTGGGAAATGAATGTACAAGGGTATACGTGCTATTGTAGGAACAGAAATGTGGGCAGAAGGGGTGGGGTGGCCCTGTTGGTGAGGAATGAGATTCAGCCCTTTGCAAGGGGGGGACATAGGATCAAGAGAAGTGGAGTCTGTGTGGATAGAATTGAGGAACAGTAAGGGCAAAAAGACCCTAATGGGTGTTGTCTATAGGCCACCAAACAGTAGCATGGATATTGGGTGCAAGTTGAATAGGGAATTAACATTGGTATGTGGCAAAGGTAACGTCGCAGTAGTTATGGGGGATTTCAACATGCAGGTGAACTGGGAGAATCAGGTTGGTGCTGGACCCCAGGATAGGGAGTTTGTAGAGTGCCTAAGGGATGCATTCTTGGAACAGCTTGTACAAGAGCCGACCAGGGACAAGGCTATTCTGGATTTAGCGTTATGTAATGAACAGGATTTGATAAGCGATCTTGAAGTAAAGGAGCCATTAGGAGGTAGTGATCATAATATGATAAGTTTTTATCTGCAATTTGAGAAGGATAAGGGCAGCTCGGAGGTGTCAGTGTTGAACAAAGGAGACTATGGAGCCATGAGGGAGGAGCTGGCCAAAGTTAACTGGACGGATATCCTAGCAGAAAAGACAGTGGAACAGCAATGGCAGGTATTCTTGGGAATAATGCACAAGGTGCAAAATCAGTTCATCCCCAGGAGAAGGAAGGATTCAAAGGGGGGAAAGGGGCCACAGTCGTTGACAAAGGAAGTCAGAGATTGCATAGCATTAAAAAAAAGGAAGTATGACAGAGCTAAGGTGAGTGGGAGGACAGATGATTGGGAAATTTTTAAGGAATAACAGAACTTAACTAAAAAGGCAATACGGGGAGAAAAAATGAGGTACGAACGCAAGCTAGCCAGGAATATAAAGGAGGATAGCAAAAGCTTTTTTAGGTATGTGAAGAGTAAGAAGATAGTTAAGAACAATGTTGGGCCCTTGAAGAATGAATTGGGTGAAATTGTTATGGGAAACAGAGAAATGGCAGAAGAATTTAATAAGTACTTTAGATCTGTCTTCACTAGAGAAGACACAAGCAATCTCCCAGATGTATGGATAGGCCAAGGACATAGGGTAACAGAGGAAATGAAACAGATTGACATTAGGAAGGAAACGGTGATGAGTAGACTGATGGGACTGAAGGCTGACAAATCTCCAGGTCCGGATGGTCTGCATCCTAGGGTACTAAAGGAGGTGGCCCTGGAAATTGCGGATGCAATGGTAATCATTTTCCAATGTTCCTTAGATTCAGGATCAGTTCCTGAGGATTGGAGAATGGCTAATGTTATCCCACTTTTTAAGAAAGGAGGGAGGGAGAAAACAGAGAACTATCGACATGTCAGCCTAACATCAGTAGTGGGGAAGGTGCTAGAGTCCATTATTAAAGATGAAATAGTGGCATATATAGATAGCAGTGATAGGATTGGGCCGAGCCAGCATGGATTTACCAAGGGTAAATCATGCTTGACTAATCTATTGGAGTTTTTCGAGGATGTAACCAGGAAGTTAGACAAGGGAGATCCAGTGGATGTAGTGTACCTCGATTTTCAGAAGGCATTTGATAAGGTCCCACATAGGAGATTGGTGGGTAAAATCAAAGCTCATGGCATTGGGAGGGAAGACATTGACATGGATAGAAAACTGGTTGGCAGATAGAAAGCAAAGGGTAGCGGTGAATGGGTGTTTCTTGGAACGGCAGGTGGTGACTAGTGGGGTGCCTCAGGGCTCGGTATTGGGACCACAGCTGTTTACGATTTACGTCAATGATTTAGATGAAGGCATTGAGAATAACATCAGCAAGTTTGCTGATGATACTAAGCTGGGTGGCAGTGTGACATGTAATGAGGATATTAGGAGAATTCAGGGTGACTTGGATGGGCTGGGTGAGTGGGCAGATACTTGGCAGATGACGTTTAATGTGAATAAGTGTGAGGTTATCCACTTTGGGAGTAAGAACAGGAAGGCAGATTATTATCTGAGCGGTGTAGAGTTAGGTAAGGGAGAAATACAAAGAGATCTAGGAGTCCTTGTTCATCGGTCACTGAAGGTGAATGAGCAAGTGCAGCAGGCAGTGAAGAAGGCTAATGGAATGTTGGTCTTTATTACAAAGCGAATTGAGTACAAGAGCAAGGAAATCCTCTTGCATTTGTACAGGGCCCTGGTGAGACCACACCTGGAGTATTGTGTAGTTTTGGTCTCCAGGATTAAGGAAGGACATCCTGGCTATAGAGGAAGTGCAGCGTAGATTCACCAGGTTAATTCCTGGGATGTCCGGACTGTCTTACACAGAGAGGTTAGAGAGACTGGGCTTGTACACACTGGAATTAAGGAGATTGAGAGGTGATCTGATTGCAACATATAAGATTATTAAGGGATTGGACAAGATAGAGGCAGGAAATATGTTCCAGATGCTGGGAGAGTCCAGTACCAGAGGGCATGGTTTGAGAATAAGGGATAGGTCATTTAGGACAGAGTTAAGGAAAAACTTCTTCTCCCAGAGAGTTGTGGGGGTCTGGAATGCACTGCCTCGGAAGGCAGTGGAGGCCAATTCTCTGGATGCTTTCAAGAAGGAGCTAGATAGGTATCTTATGGATAGGGATATGGGGACAAGGCAGGAACCGGGTATTGATAGTAGATGATCAGCCATGATCTCAAAATGGCGGTGCAGGCTCGAAGGGCCGAATGGTCTACTTCTGCACCTATTGTCTATTGTCTAAATATGCTTTCAATTGCAGATCAGGAAAAGAGACAAGGAGTATGCAGGAAGTGACTGTGGAAGGTTGGTCTGGGTGATTTCCGGAGAGATGTGAATAAAGGGTGAGGAATGAGGAGAGGGGAAAAGAAGAAAATATGTTGAATTTGTGAGATACAGTAGTTGCTGGAAATCTGACATGAAAGAGAATGCTCAAAATATCTAGTACATCAAGCAACATCTGTAGCTAGAACACCAAGTTAACATTGCTGGTCAATGACATTTGTTAGAATTCAGCCTTTTCAAACTGGAAAAGGCTTTACATCTAAAACTGTAATGCATCTAGGCGGAAGATGAGATTCTCTTCCTTGAACTAAAATTGGGTCTCACTGGAATAATGGAAAAAGGCTGAAGGGAAGAAAGTATGAGTTGCATTGGGATGAGGAATTAAAGTGATAGGCAACTAGAAACTCAGCATCGCCCTGGAGGAATGAAACAGTCACTCAATATGTGTTTGATACCTCCATTACAGAGGAAACAATGCTGAGCACCAAAAGTAGTACACTAAATTGGAAGCCATACAAATGTTTGGGTCTCAGGATAGTGGAAACTTCAGAAATAAAAGGGCAGCGGATGCATACAGGTGACATGTGAAGAGAATATGTCTCGGTTGGAATGGAAAGATCAACCAGGGAGTTACAGAAGGAATGGGCTAGTATTATTTTGAAATTATGAAATTATGGCCAGGTTTGCTTGGTATTAAGAAGGATGCCTGCAAGTTTTGAACAACAATCAAGTCAGCTGCAGTAGTTCTGTCAGATATTTCATGGTCCCATATTTAATGGTTTCTTCAAAGATCTTCACTTTTTCTTAAGATCAGAAGCAGCATGGAGAACAACCAGGTAGGTACTGCTCATAACACACAAATGCCATGCATGGACCAGCTCCAAGAGTATACTCAACCACTTTCCCAAGATCAAATAAAGACATCACTATCATTAAGCAACCATAGAAAATACTGGAGGAACTGAGCAGGTCAGTCAGCATCTATAGAAATGAACAGACAGTCAACGTTTCAGGCCAGGACAGGAATGGAAGGAGAAATATGCCAGAATAAAAAGGAGGGGCAAAGAGGAGGAGGATATAGCTAAAAGAAGATAGGTAAAGCCAAATGGGCAGGAAAGATAAAGTACTGCAGAGGAAGGAATCTGAGAGGAGAGGAATGGGCCATAGGAGAAAGGGAAGGAGGAAGGGACCTGATGGAGGCGATAAGAGGTGAAAAGAGGTAAGAGGTCTGAGTGGGGAATAAAGAAGAGGGGAGGGGTGGGTGATTTTTTTTTTACTGAAAGGAGAAATCGATATTCATGCCATCAGGCTGGAGGCTACCCAGAGAGAATACAAGTTGTTGCTCTTCTACCCTGAGTGTGGCCTCATCTTGGCACAAAAGAAAGCTATGGAAATGAATAAATACTCTGGTTCTCTGCCTGCTCTGGGTCTATGCCCCTTCTGGACAACCTGCTCTGGTTCACTGCCAGATCTGGACACCATATTCTGGATCTTTTCATCAAACTGCTAATGAGATAGCAACCGTCTCAAGTTCAGCACTCCTCTCTCTTCCTCAGACCTTATCCCCTTTGAATATATTGCCCTCCACTGTCTCCGTACCAACCCCAGGTTTACCATCAAAGCTGTATACAAAGGGGGTGCTGTTGTAATGTGGCAGACTGACCTCTACCTTGCTGAGGCCAGGCAGCACCTCCTCATACCTACCCCTTGAAGAGGACCCCACTGAGGACCATCAGAAAACTGTCTTTGACATTATCATTGACCTCATCAACTCTGGAGAACTCCCATCCACTATCACCAAACTCATATTCCCTTACCCTGCACTGCTCAATTCTACCTCTTACCCAAGATCCACTAACCTGACTGTCCAAGTAGGCCTATTGTTCTGCTTGCTCCTGCCCCACTGAACTCATGTCCTCATACATCAATTCCATTCTATCCCCCTTGGTTCTGTCTCTTGCCACCTATATCTATGGCACTTTTCATGCTCTCAATCTCCTATGTAACTTTCACTTCTTTTCACCATGGACGTCCGGTCCCTATATACTTTTATCCCCCTTCAAGAAGGCCTTAAAACTCTCTTGTTTCTTTCTCATTAAAAGAACCAACAAGTTCCTTTCCACCACCACCTGCCTCCACATGGTAGAACTGTTCCTCACCCTCAATAATTTCTCCTTTGGCTCCTCCCACTTTCTCTAGACTCAAGGACTAACCATGCTCACCCACATGGGCCCCAGCTATGCCTGCCTCCATGTTCCAAGCTTTTCCTGATAATGCTCCCTAACCCTTCCTCCACCACATTGGTGAACGTATTGGTGCTGCTTCATGCATTTATGCTCAACTCATCAATTTTACCTACTTCCACCGTACCCTTAAATTGCCTTCGTCCATTTCTGATACCTTCCTCCCCTTTCTCTGTCTCCATCTATGGAGATAAACTGTCGACTGACATCTTTTATAAACCTGCCAATCCCTATGGTTATCTTGACTATACCTCTTTCTCATCCTGTCTCCTGTAAAAATGCTATTCCCATTTCTCAGTTCATTTGTCGCCACTATATCTGTTCTCATAATGCAGTTTTCCTTTCCAGGACATCAGCAATGTCCTCCTTCTTCAAAGAATAGGGTTTCCATTCTTCCACCATTGATGCTGCCCTTATGTGCATGTCCTCCATTTCCTGAATATCCACACTCACCCCATCTTCCTGCCAACAGTGATAGGGTTATTCTTGTCCTTATCTACCACCCTGTGAGCCTCCACATCCAACAAATCATTCTCCGCAACTTTCACCATCTTCAACACAACCCTACCACCAAACGCATCTTTACTTCACCCCCAGCTCTCCACTTTGACAGGGATCGTTCCCTCTATGACTCCCTCGTCCAGTCATCTCTCCCAGCACTTATTCTTGCAAACGCCCGAAGTGCAACACCTGCCTACTCTCCTCTTTCCTCACCTCCATTCAGGGTCCCAAACAGTCCCTCCAGGTGGGGTTGTCTATTGTGTTTGGTGTTCCTGCTGCCATCTCCACTACATTAGTGAGACTTATCATAAATTGGGGGCCAAACACCCCCACTCCATCTGCCAAAATTGGAACTCCCTGGTGATCAAACATTTTACTTCCCATTCCCACATGTCAGTACATGGCCTTCTCTTCTTGTATCACAATGAGGGTCTTGGTAGCCTCCAACCTGATGGCATAAATATCGATTCCTCCTACTGGTAAAAAAAAAATTTCACTCCCCCTCCACTCTTCTTCTATTCCCTAATCTGGCCTCTTATACCTCTTCTCACCTGCCTATCATCTCCCCATGGGACCCCTCGCCTTCCCTTTCTCCCATGGTCCATCCTCTTCTTCCATCAGATTCCTGCCTCCCCTGCCTTTTATCTTTCCTACCCACCTGGCTTCACCTATCACCTTCTAGCTATTCCCCCTCCTCTCCCACCACCTTTTTATTCTGGTATCTTCCCCTTCCTTTCCAGTCCAGAAGAAGGGTCTCAGCCTGAAACCATTCATTTCCATAAATGCTGCCCGACCTGCTGAATTCCTCCACTATTCTGTGTGTGTTGCTTTGGATTTCCAGCATCCTCAGAATTACTCATGTTTATTACTACCATCAAATCCACTATTATTTTAGCCTAGTAATTACTACTGAACATAAATTAGATGGATCACATAACACCATAGTACAAGACCAGGTCAGAGAGAAGACGTTTTGCAGTGAATCGTTCATCGTTAGACAACCCAAACTTTTTCATCATCTGCAATGAATAAGTGTGATGGAACATTCTCTATTTAGTAAAATAATCAAGACACTCAATACCACCCTGCCGCCTCTTTAGTATCCACTCTTACCACTGCCAACTCAATACACTGTGGTATGAATTATTTATAAAATTCACTGGAGTAACACACAACTCAGATCCAAAGGTTTATATGACCTGGGAGGATATTCCAGCATGTGTATAGAAGCACTGAAAATCTTTTCCAAGTGACAACTAGCTCACTTATAAATATAACCCAGCCTCCATTTTCACCAAACAAATTCCTTGAACTCCTTTGCTAATAGTACTGAGTTGTATGAAACCAAACAACAGGAAAAGTTCATGGCAGCAACTTTTCAAAAGTGACTAGATATAGGCTATAAATGCTGGCAAACTCAGTGACACCCATAACCAGGAATATATTTCAGTATGTAGATAAAATGCAATGATATAATTTGAAATCAATGCAAAATCTATACAATTAAACATAAGAAGATTGGTTGACAGAGTTACAGCATATAATCATTTCAACCCTGTAAAATGAATCTGAAACACATTCTGACAGTTGAAATGAAAATTGTGCAGAGAGAAGGAAGTCAACAAAATTGGTTTCAGAATTCCTTAGTCACAGGTGAGGTGCCAGAAGATTGGAGGATAGCTACAGTAATGCTGCTCTGTTATTTACGATAGGTTCTAAGAATAAGACATTATCAGCCAATGAGCCTGACATCTGTAGAGTGTATGTTTTTGGAAGGCATTCTAAGGGACCAGATATATACATTTTTAAATAGACAGGGACTGATTGGGGATAGTCAACATGGCTTTTATGTGGTAGGTCATGTCTAACCAATCTTATATTTTTTTCTGAGGAAATTACCTCGAAAGTTGATGAAGGCAAGGCAATAGATGTTGTTTATACAGACTTTAGCAAATCCTCTGACACGGGAGGTTAGTCAAGAAAGTTCAGTCACTTGGCATTCAAAGTGAGGTGGTAAATTGGATTAGACATAGGCTACACGGCAGAAGCCCAAGTGGTAGTAGATAGTTAATTTGATGACTAGAACGCTGTGACTAGTGGAGTGCTGCAGGGATTGGTTGTAGGTCTGTTGCTGTCATCTATATCAATGATTTGGATGATAATGTGCTAATCTGGATCAGCAATTTGTAGACACCAAGATTGGGTTTGTAATGGGCAGTGAGGAAGACTGTCAAAGCTTGCAGCAGGATCTGAACCAGCTGGACAAATAACCTGAAAAACAGCAGATGGCATTTAATGCAAACAAGTGTGAGGTGTTAGACCTTTTGAAGGACCAAGCAAGGTGAGTGATAGTGCACCGAGGAGTGTGCCAGAACAGAGGGATCTGGGAGTACAGATCCATAATTCCTTAAGAGTGGTGTCACAGGTAGATAAGGTTGTAAAGAAAGCTTTTAGCACTTGGCTTTTATAACTCAAAGTACTGTGTACAGGAATTGGGATGTAATGTTGAAGTTGTGTAAGACATTGGTGAGGCTGAATTTAGGGTATTATGTGCAGTTTTGGTCACTTACCTAAGGAAAGGTGTCAATAAGATTGAAAGAGTGCAGTGAAGATTTACATGGATGTTGCCAGGACTTGAGGAGATGAGTTATAAGGAAAGGTTGAATAGGTTTGGACTTCATTCCCTAAAACAGGAATTCCCAACTTTTTAATGCCATGGACCAATACCATTAAGCAAGGGGTCCATGGACCAATGTTGGGAACCCCTGCCTTAAATGAGGGGAGATTTGATAGAGGTATACAAAATAATGAGGGGTATAGCTAGGACAAAAGCAAACAGGCCTTTTCCACTGAGGGTTGGGTAAGATTAGAACTAGTGGTCATAGGTTAAGGGTGAAAAGCTTAAGGGGAACACGAGGGTGGTGAGAGTGTGGAATGAGCTGCCAGTGGAAGTTGTGGATGCCTGTCTGATTTCAACATTTAAGAGAAATTTGGATAGGTACATGGATAGGAAGAGTATGGAGGGGTATGGTTTGGTTGCAGGTTGATGAGATTGGGCAATTTAGTAGTTTGGCAAGGACCAGATGGGCTGTAGTGTTGTAGTGTTCTATGACTCTACAAATTCTAATGCATGACAGTGTATATCCATGACCAAAATACGATTATATTAACCTGGTGTCTTTCAAAAAGCTTGAAAAAGCCATTTACAAGGTACTAGATTAGAAAGCAAGAGGATTTATTTTATGAAAACAGAAGATGATCATTTGATCTATCAAGCCTGCCCTTACATTTTATAAAATCTTACTTGACCATGATCAACCCCACTACTCTGTATCCTTCTTAAACTAATCAGTTGTCCTCTTAATCTGTACACCCAATGAAAACAGTGTAGTTTATCAAGAAATGGCAGTCCATTTCTGATCAGACATCACGCATAAACAGACAGACCAGAACTAATTACTAGTTATGCCCTGTCATTTTATTAGTCACTCTGATCAACATAATGGCCTTTATCATTTTTGTAAGTTTAACAAACGACCAACTGCCAGTCTACAACTGAAAAATTGACCGCATGTATAAAAGTCTGTAAATGTGGGGGTATTGAGGGAAAGACAGTAATGCATAATGGTCTCCCTAAATCTCTTTATTTCCATAAATGACAGGCTAAAAACTTGATTTCACAAAGCTTCATTTAAATCGCAGTAATAAGTTCCAAAATTCCCTGAGACCTTGTAAGTTCTGGGCCTCATTTATAATGAGAAGGCATGAAAAAAAAAACGCAAAATTATTACCCAGCTATTGTTTAACTTTCTAACCACATTATTTTGGAGGCTGAGTCACATCATTAATTAATATGGTTCATGGCAAAAGCTTCAGCAATTTAGAATATTTCAAAGATTCAAAGCATTTTTATTAACAAAGAAATCATAAATTATACACCTTGAAATTTGTCTGCTTACAGGCAGCCACAAAGCAAGAAACCCAAACAATTCAATAAAAAGACCAAAATCCACTGCACAGAAAAAGAGCAAACAAAAGCACACATGCAAACAATAGAAGCAAGTCAAGAGCAACCCTAACCAGACTGAGTCCCAGATCCACTCCTGGAGCAGCCAGAGTAGGCCCGAGCTAGGCTTCAGCCCCCAGTTCATCACACTAGCAGGGCAGAAAAACACAGCAGTTGGGTCAGTTCACAGCCTCGGTGCTGCAGAGAGAGGAAGCGAAATCAATCCAACCCTCGGACCTCCAGCTGTCTGGGCCAATGTTTAACGTGTCCAATCATCAAGTAGTGCCATATTCTAGGATCCAAATCCAGGTGCCCCGATATGCTTGGGCTGCCCAGCATGAAACCATTCTCGATCTCACCAAATCAGCTTGGCGTTTGGAGCGATCCAACCTCACGCTCAGGTTAGGCAGACAAGCATAGAAATTCTTCTGCATCAACTCCTCTCAAAATTGCTAACTCCATCTCCAATGGTGCTACAAACTCTGTCTCTGTCTGCAGCTCAAATATGTTGAGCCTCGCCATGCCCCACCCCCGAACTATCTTCGCCTTGGCCTTCCTCGTCAATGTGCGTGGCAATAGTTGACCACAATTTGCTTCAGAAAGATGTTATAGATAACATTTTGTTGAAAAATTTATTTAATATGAAATCTAGGGGTAAGAACAATTCAAAAAGCTGTTGATTTTCTCGTACTGTTCAGCTAATCAGAGATTTGAAGAATTTGTTTATATTTGAAGAATGTATGCACATGCTAATTAAGAAAGATTCCTACATTACTGTTGTCCTCAAATAATAGTGAGAATTCATGCAATAATGAGTTTCTAAACTACTTCTCATAAGCTAAGGGAATTGATCTTGAGTTCTACTAATCACTCAGTGGCCAATAAAGCGATTCCTAAATTAATGGGAACTCCTCAAGAGTTGAGTTTCACAGTCAAAAGAAATGACATAATAAGGTAGCACTATCGCCAATGACAATAAAAATTGCTAATAAGTTTCATAAAGCAATTCAAATTTAATGCATTTTAAAAGAAAACACACACGGGGCTACGTAGTCACTATTACTGATGTAACATGTTGAAGGATTTGTCAATGGCCCATGAGGAAAACAATGTTCAGAACTGTGGCTTTCAAAGTTAATAATGCTGACAAAGTAACTATAAATTCATCACTAATTCAATCAACTGATGAAAAGTGGACTCTTGCATAGAATACAGCATTTAGATCAAGGGAGTAATACATAATTATCCTACAGCAATTGTGCTACTAATTTCACAAGGGATCTCTACGTTCAAACCTCATTATGATGGTCATAGCAAGCCACTCCACTGCCGTTGGTATTAATATGTACTCAATTACATAGAACAGCAGCTACTGAACTTAAGCTAGCACTTAAGTGTACCAGAGCCCTACAGCTCAGAAACAGCCCTTCAGCCCATCTAGTCTATGCCGGCCTGCTTTTCTGCCTAGCCCTATCTACCTCCAACCCAGACCATAACCTCTTAAAAAATAGCTCTTTTTATCCAAGTAACCATCCAGACTTCTCTTAAGTGTTGCAATGGAACCTGCCGACAACTCATTCCACACTCACACTACCCTTTGAACCAACTCCCTTTAAACATTTCAGCTTTTACGCTAAACCTATGATCTCTGGTTCTGGTGTCATCCATACAAAAGAATCTAGTTAATGGGAGAAAGATAACACTGCCCCAGCAATGGTAAAAGCACTGAAGGCATAATTATTAACATGAAGTTCTTGTCTGCAGACTGTGCATTGTAACAAACAGAATTGACAATTTAACTTGATTCATTCCAGCTGTAGATTTGTTAAATTTTAATTTAAAATCTGCTCTTGACGAAGTTGGCATGATACTAAATAGGCAATTATAAATTGTCTCAGAATTGATTTCATGTTGAAAAGGATTACATGTTATCATTTCCTTACATTGATGTATCTAACTACGTCTAACCTTGTCAAACATCATATGTGCATTTAATATTTGAATGAAAAGTGAAATTTCAGTTCTTGTTCCTTCATTTGTTAAACATAATTGAGTCCAAAATGTCAATGTTCCATAGTTGCTGAAGTAGCAAGAGCAAATTCCAAGTTAGTTTATTAAAAACTATTTTATTTGTTAATTTTATTCTTTACTCCAAGGTTATTAATTAATCCACAATACTGACTTCAAATTAGTTCCTCCAAAAAAGAGGTACACAGATTATGTGATACTTCTAAAGGACTCACAGTAACAGAGGGGTCTGGGTATATCTGTACATTAATCTTTAATAGCAACTCTATTAAAGTTATCATGTGTAGGACTTCATACATCCAGGCACAAGATTTGTTGTACTTTATTCATCCAAGATTTATAACTGCACAAAACTAGGCAAAGTAAATTACAAGCAGCATGCAAGTCCCTTAAATCAATGTTGGTTATATCTGCAAGAAACCTCAACACATTACTCAAACATTTCAATCTCAAATCCATTTCAACCCTACCCAATAACATCATATACCAGGTGCTCACCTTTTAGCACACATTATATATAGGTATGTATATTTCATTTATTTATCTCTGCATTATACCCTGGATTATACTTCATCATCATCGATCGTTGCTTGCTGCTGCTTACGCGTGGGAGGGCGGAGCCTGGGGGGACTTTGGGGTTCTTAAGTTTAACTGTCATTCATTCTTTGTGGCACTTCCCGGCTTTCGTGGATGTTTGCAAAGGAAAAACATTCCAGGATGTATATTGTATACATTTCTCTGACATTAAATTGGACCTTTGAATCTTTATTATTTTCCTCACTATGGCATGATGACCAAGTAAAAAGTAATTTGCAATTTAAACACATTTTTTTATAAAACAACTTGGATTTTGCTCTTGTTATTTCAACAACTATGGAACATTGACACTTTGGACTTAGTTATGTTGATAAATGAATGAACAAAAAAAGAAAGGTTAGGTTTTAATAATCTTAAATTGGCATAAGGCCAATTTTGATGGCATTAGACAGGAACTTGCAAATGTTGACTGGGAGAGGCTAAAACAGGTAAAGGGATGCCCAGCAAGTGGGAGGCTTTATTTATAAATAAATAGTTCAATTAAATAAATAGTGCAAAATCAGGAATAAAACATTTGTGAGGTAGTGTTCATGGGTTCAATGTCCACTGAGAAATCAGATGGCAGAGGGGAAGAAGCTGTTCCTGAATCGCTGAATGTGTGCTTTCAGGTTTCTGTACCTCCTTCCTGAGAAGGCCCTTATAATAATGCCACTTTTTTGAGGCACCACTCCTTGAAGATCTCTTGGAAACTACGGAGGCTAGCGCCCATTATGGAGCTGATTAATTTTACAACTCTCTGCAGCTTACTTCGATCCTGCACAATAGCACCCCCCTCCCCCATACCAGAGGGTGACACAGCCAGTTAAAATGCTCTCCACGGTACATCTGTAGTAATTTGTGCGTGTTTTAGGTGACATGCCAAATCTCCTCAAACTTCTAATGAAACACAGTTGCTGTCTTGCCTTCTTTATAGCTGCATCAATATGTTGAGACCAGGTTAGAACCATAGAACATTACAGCACAGAAACAGCCCTTTTGGCCCTTCCTGGCTGTGCCAAACCATTTTTCTGCCTAGTCCCACTGATCTGCACCTGGCCCATATCCCTCCATACACCTCTCATCCATGTACCTGTCCAAGTTTTTTTTAAATGTTAGAAGTGAGCCCGCATTTACCACTTCATCTGGCAGCTCATTCCACACTCTCACCACTCTCTGTGTGAAGAAGCACCCCTTAATGTTCCCTTTAAACTTTTCCCCCTTCACCCTTAACCCATGTCCTCTGGTTTTTTTCTCCCCTAGCCTCAGTGGAAAAAGCCTGCTTGCATTCACTCTATCTATACCCATCATAATGTTATATACCGTAGATTTCGCACTACAGAGCGCACCTGATTAAAAGCCGCTGGCTCTAATTTTAGAAAGAAAATCAATTTTGTACTTGTACAAGCCGCACCGGATTTTAGGCCGCAGGTGTCCCACGTTGTAATATGAGATATTTACACAGAAAGATATTACATGTGAGGATTTTTTAACTTTTAATTAAATCCATATGGTAACATAAACAAATACATATTGCAAATGCTTTTTTTCGAACCGTGCCTGTAACGCGGCTACTTTTAAATATACATACGTATCGGTAACACACAAATTACGTTGCGTATACTTTTTTACTGAACAGTGCACGAACAACATTCCAATATCTCCTAACGACTGGTAAAAAATATATATACTGCAGCCTACCAGGAAAAGTTATTGATCGCCTTTAACTTAAAAGCTGCGTTTCGCTCGGGTCTAATGCCGCTCGCCCCCCCACCTTCCCGTTTATCGCAAACCGGTATTTCCCACAAGACGCGGCGAAACCGGATGTGACGTCATAGCATCCCGGGATGTAGTACAGAAAACAAATATACCGGGTACTTAAAACACTTCTAACTTTAACTAGAAAATACTAACAAATGAATTACTAAGCGAAAATATTATAAACTAAACAACTGCCATAAAGGCAGCACAATGCTTTTCTTCGAGTGTTTTCCATGTTGATGAGGGTGAGTACAAATGACTGATTTACAATAATTTAATTGTGAAAGTGCGCTTGATTTATCGTACAATTTCATTGGACCTCGGAACTACTCATCAATTTTATTGGTCTACTGTTACGAGGCAAAATGTTTTTGGCGGCATGAAAAAAAATCATGCATTAGCTGCACCGTAGTAAAGGCCGCAGTGTTCAAAGCTGTTCAAAATGTGGGAAAAAAGTAGCGGCTTATAATCCGACATCTACGGTACCTCTATCAAATCTCCCCTCATTCTTCTATGCTCCAGGGAATAAAGTCCTAACCTATTCAACCTTTCTCAACAACTCAGTTTCTCAAGTTCCAGCAACATCCTTGTAAACCTTCTCTGCACTCTTTCAGCCTTATTAATATCCTTCCTGTAATTTGGTAACCAAAACTACACACGATACTCCAAATTCAACCTCACCAATACCTTATACAACCTCACCATAACATTCCAACTCTTATACTCAACACTTTGATTTATAAACACCAATGTACCAAAAGCTCTCTTTACTACCCTATCTACCTGTGACGCTACCTTTAGGGGATTTTGTATCTGTATTCCCAGATCCCTCTGTTCTACTGCACTCCTCAGTACCCTACCATTTACTTTGTATGTTCTACCTTGGTTTTTCCTTCCAAAGTGCAATACTTCACACTTGTCCGCATTAAACTCCATCTGCCGATTTTCAGCCCATTCCTCCAACTGGTCCAAATCCCTCTGCAAGCTTTGAAAACCTTCCTCACTGTCCACTACACTTCCAATCTTTGTATCATCAGCAAATTTGCTGATCCAATTTACCACATTATCATCCAGATCATTGATATAGATGACAAATAACAACGGACCTAGCACTGTTCCTTGTGGCACACCACTAGTCACAGGCCTCCACTCAGAGAAGCAATCCTCCACTACCACTCTCTGACTTCTCCCATTGAGCCAATGTCTAATCCAATTTACTACCTCACCATGTATACCTAGTGACTGAATCTTCCTAACTAAGCTCCCATGCAGGACTTTGTCAAAGGCCTTACTGAAGTCCATGTAGACAACATCCACTGCCTTCCCTTAATCCACTTTCCTTGTAACCTCCTCGAAAAACTCTGTAATAGATTTGTTAAACATGACCTACCACGCAGAAAGCCTTGTTGACTCTCCCTAATAAGTCCCTGTCTATCTAAATACTTGTAGATTCCATCTCCATAAGACAAAGGAGCAGAAGTCGGCCATTCGGCCCATCAACCCTGCTCCGCCATTTCATCATGAGCTGATCCAATCCCCCCTTTACTCCCATTCCCCCGTCTTCTCACCATAACCTTTGATGCCCTGACTACTCAGATACCTATCAATCTCTGCCTTAAATACACCCAAAGACTTAGCCTCCACTGCCGCCCATGGCAACAAATTCCATAGATTCACCACCCTCTGGCTAAAAATATTTTTTCGCATCTCTGTTCTGAATGGGCGCCCTGCAATCCTCAAGTCATGTCCTCTCGTACTAGACTCCCCCACCATGGGAAACAACTTTGCCACATCCACTTTGTCCATGCCTTTCAACATTCGAAATGTTTCTATGAGGTCCCCCCTCATTCTTCTAAACTCCAAGGAGTACAGTCCAAGAGCAGTCAAACATACCTCATATGTTAACCCTCTCGTTCCCGGAATCATTCTAGTGAATCTTCTCTGAACCTTCTCCAATGTCAGTACATCCTTTCTTAAATAAGGAGCCCAAAACTGCACACAGTATTCCAAGTGAGGTCTTACCAGTGCCTTATAGAGCCTCAACATCACATCCATGCTCCTATACTCTATTCCTTTAGAAATGAATGCCAACATTGCATTCGCCTTCTTCACCACGACTCAACCTGGAGGTTAACCTTATGGGTATCCTGCACGAGGACTCCCAAGTCCCACTGCATCTCAGAACTTTGAATTCTCTCCCCATTTAAATAATAGTCTGCCCATTTATTTCTTCTACCAAAGTGCATGACCGTACACTTTCTGACATTGTAATTTATTTGCCACTTCTTTGCCCATTCCCCTAATCTATCCAAGTCTCCCTGCAGACTCTGTTTCCTCAGCACTACCGGCCTCTCAACCCATCTTTGTATCATCAGCAAACTTAGCCACCAAGCCATCTATTCTATAATCCAAATTGTTGATATACAAAGTAAAAAGAAGCGGCCGCAACATGGACCCCTGTGGAACACCACTGGTAACTGGCAGCCAACCAGAATGGGATCCCTTTATTCCCACTCTCTGTTTCCTGCCAATCAACCAACACTCTATCCACGTATGTAACTTTCTCGTAATTCCACGGACTCTTATCTTGTTTAGCAGTCTCATGTGCGGCACCTTGTCAAAGGCCTTCTGAAAATCCAAATACATAACATCCACTGCATCTCCCTTGTCTAGCCTACTTGTAATTTCCTCAAAAAATTGCACTAGGGTTGTCAGGCAGGATTTTCCTTTAAGGAAACCATGCTGAGTTCTGCCTATCTTGTCATATGCCTCCAGATACTCCGTAACCTCATCCTTGACAATTGACTCCAACAACTTCCCAACCACCGATGTCAAGCTAACAGGTCTATAATTTCCTTTTTGCTTCCTTGCCCCCTTCTTAAATAGCAGAGTGACATTTGCAATCTTCCAGTCCTCCGGAACCAGGCCAGAATCTATCGATTTTTGAAAGAATATTGCTAATGCCTCCACAATCTCCACTGCTACTTCCTTCAGAACATGAGGGTGCATTCCATCTGGTCCAGGTGATTTATCTACCCTTAGACTATTCAGCTTCCTGAGTACTTTCTCTGTTGCATTTGTGACTGTGCATATTTCTCTTCCCTGACACCCTTAAGTGTCCAGTATATTGCTGATGTCTTCCTCAGTGAAGGCCGATGCAAAATACTCGTTCAGTTCCTCCACCATTTCCTTATCTCCCATTACAATTTCTCCAGCATCATTTTCTATCGCTCCTATATCTACTCTCACCTGTCTTTTACTCTTTATATACTTGAAAAAGCTTTTAGTATCCTCTTTGATAATATTTGCTAGCTTCCTTTTATAGCTCATCTTTTCCCTCTTAATGACCTTCTTAGTTTCCTTTTGTAAGCTTTCAAAAACTTCCCAATCCTCTGTCTTCCCACTAATTTTTGCTTCCTTGTATGCCCTCTGCTTTGCTTTTACTTTGGCTTTGACTTCTCTTGTCAGCCACAGTTGCATCCTTTTGCCATTCGAAAATTTCCTCTACTTTGGAATATATCTGTCTTGCACCTTCCTCACTTCTCGCATAAACTCCAGCCGCTACTGCTCTGCTGTCATTCCCGCTAGTGTCCCTTTCCAGTCAACCTTGGCCAGTTCCTCTCTCATGCCACTGTAAAAAGATCAGAGGATCTTCAAGAGGACCAATTTTATCCCTTACATTCCTTTTGCTCTTAATATACCCGTAGAAGCTCTTTGGATTATCCTTCACCTTGACTGCCAAACCTACCTCATCTCTTCTTTTAGCCCTCCTGATTTCTTTAAGTTTTTTTTGCACTTTTTATACTCCTCAAGTACCTTATTTACTCTCTGTTTCCCATACATGTCATACATCTCTCTCTTCTTTATCAGAGTTCCAATATTCCTAGAGAACCAAGGTTTCCTATCCACTTTGCCTTTAACCCTGATAGGAACATACAAATCTGCACTCTCAAAATTTCTCCTTTGAAGGCCTCCCACTTACCAACGACATCCTTGCCAGAGAACAACCTGTCCCGATCCACGCTTTTTTGATCCTTCCTCATTTCTTCAAATTTGGCCTTTTTCCAGTTTAGAACCTCAATCCGAGGACCAGATCTATCTTTAACCATGATCAAGTTGAAACTAATGGTGTTGTGATCAATGGAACCAAAGTGTTCCCCTACACACACTTCCATCACCTGTCCTAACTCATTTCCTAATAAGAGATCTAATATTGAATTCTCTCTAGTCGGTACCTCTGTACATTGATTTAGAAAACTTTCCTGGACACATTTTACAAACTCTAACCCATCTAGACCTTTAACAGTATGGGAGTCCCAATCAATATGTGGAAAATTAAAATCCCCTACTATCACAACTTTATGTTTCCTGCAGTTGTCTGCTATCTCTCTACAGATTTGCTCCTCCAATTCTCGCTGACTATTGGGTGGTCTATAATACAACCCCATTAATATGGTCATACCTTTCCTGTTTCTCAGCTCCACCCATACAGCCTTGGTAGACAAGCCCTCTAATCTGTCCTGCCTGAGCACTGCTATAACATTTTCTCTGACTAGCAATGCCACCCCCCCCCCCACCCTTCATCCCTCTGCCTCTATCACGTCTGAAACATCGGAATCCTGGAACATTGAGCTGCCAGTCCTGCCCCTCCCGGAGCTAAGTTTCACTAATGGCTACAATGTCATAATTCCGTATCAGTCCACACCCTCAGCTCGTCAGCTTTCCCCACAATACTCCTCAAATAGACACACCTCAGAAGATTATTACCACCACACACAACCCTTCTATTTGTGACTTTGCATGAAATGTTAACATTATTTATTTTCACTCCCACTCCACTATCTACTCTGGCACTCTCGTTCCCATCCCCCTGCAAATCTAGTTTAAACCCAACCCAAAAGCACTAACAAACCTCCCTGCAAGGATATTGGTCCCCCTGTAGTTCAGGTGTAACCTGTCTCTCTTGTACAGGTCCCACCTGCCCCAGAAGAGGTCCCAATGATCCTGAAATCTGAAACCCTGCCCTGTACACCAGTTCCTCAGCCATGTATTCATCCTCCAATTCATACTCTCACTGGCATGTGGCACAGGTAGCAATCCTGAGATTACCACCCTCGAGGTCCTGTTTTTTAACTTCCTACCAAGCTCTCTATACTCACTCTTCAGGACTCCTCACTCTTTCTTCCTACATCACTGGTACCGATGTGTACCATGACATCTGGTTGCTCATCCTCCCATTTCAGAATGCTGTGCACACGATCAGAGACATCCCTGACCCTGGAACCCAGAAGGCAACAAATCATCTGGGAGTCACAGAACCTCCTCTCTGTACCTCTAACTACAGAGTCCCCTATCACTACCGCTCTCCTCTTCTTCCCCCCTCCCTTCTGCACTGCTGAACCAGACTCAGTGCCAGAGATCCGGCTTCCGCAACTTGTCCCAGGTAAGTCATTCCCCCCCCCCCCCCCCCAGCAACAGTATCCAATTCGGTATACTTGTTGTCAAGGAGAATGGCCACAGGGGAGCCCTGCTCTGCCTGCCCTTTCCCCTTCCCTCGCTTGATGGTAACCCAAATTCTTGTGCGTTGCTCCTTTGGCGTAAATGCCTCCCTGTAGCTACTATCTATAAACTTCTCATTCTCCCAAATCATCCGGAGGTCATCCAGCTCCTGCTCCAGTTCCCTAACGCGGTTTGTTAGGAGCTGCAGCTGGATGCACTTCTTGCAGGTGTCGTTGTCAGGGACACCGGAGGTCTCCCTGACTTCTCACATCCTGCAAGAGGAGCATTCCAACATCCTGCCTGGCATTCTATCTACTCTAAACAAACAGAAACAAAAATTTACCGGAACCTACCCCCGCCTCTGCCTGTTCACGCCAAAGCCATCCCACTCTGACTCAGTCCACTCCGACGATGGCCGCTGTATACGGTGGTCCTTTTTTTTTTAAACCTCTGGAACGCTATGTCACGCGCCTGTGCAGTCTAGCCTCTTTTCCCTGATCAGTTAAAACAAAAAGGCTTCTCTCTGAGATGCCTTCACTCTCTGCCTCTAGCTTCGAATTAAGGAACTGGATGACCTCCAGATCATTCAGGAGAATGAGAAGTTTATAGATAGTAGCTACAGGGAGGTAGTTACGCCAAAGGAGCAGCGCACAGGTATTTGGGTTACTGTCAAGCGAGGGAAGGGGAAAGGGCAGGCAGAGCAGGGCTCCTCTGTGGCCATACCCCGCAACAACAAGGTTAGGTTCTCAAATTGACACTCAAGATTTTGAAATTACTCACTCTCTCTATTTCTGATCCCTCCATGAGGACTGATGTGTGTTCCTTCGTCTTACCCTTTCTGAAGTCCACAATGAGCTCTTTGGTCTTATGACATTGAGTGCAATGTTGTTGCTGTGACACCACTCCACTAGTTGGCATATCTCACTCCTGTACCATCTGAGATTTTACCAATAATGGTTGTATCATCAGCAAATTTATAGATGGTATTTGAGCTGTTCCTAGCCACACAGTCATGGGTGTAGGGTGTAGAGAGTAGAGTAGTGGGCTAAGCACACATCCTTGAGGTGCACCAATGTTGATTGTCAGCAAGCTGAAGATGTTATTTCCAATCCACACAGATTGTGGTCTTCCAGTTAAGGAAGTCGAGGATCCATTTGCAGAGGGAGGTACAGAGGCCCAGGTTCTGTAGCTTTTCAATCAGGACTACAGGAATGATGGTGTTCACTTGTTGATAGCCACAAATGAAAAGTCAGAAGACTAGAGAATGTTAATGTGTCTTTATTTAAGGAAGTTTGCAAGCACAAGACAAGGAACCACAGGCATGAGAACCTTATATTAGTGGTGGTTAGGTCACTGGAAGAGATTCTAACAGATAAGATTTATTTGCATTTGGAAATGCAAAGATTGATCCAAGATAGTCAGCATAGCTTTGTGTGTGGGAAGTAACACCTCACAAGCTTGAGTCTTTTGAGGAGGTGAACAAAAGGATTGACAAGGGCAGGGCAGTAGCCATTGTCTATGTTGACTTTAGCAAAACCTCTGACAAGTCTCTATATAGTAGGCTATTCTGGAAGATTAGAAAACATAAGATCCACGCTGAGCTAGCCAACTAGATACATAACTGGCTTGATTGTAGGAGGCAGAGTGTGATAGGGGAGATTTGATTTTCCATACTGGAGGTCTGTAACTACTGGTATGCCACAGGAAGCCTGTGATGGGTACCTTGTTGTTTGTTATAAATTTGCATATAAAACCCTGGATGAGAACGTAGGCAGCATAATTAGCAAGTCTGCAAATAACACCAAAAGGGCTAGAACAATGGACAATTAAGAAACTGTCTAAGTTTGCAACAGGATCTAGATCAAGTGGAAAAGTGGGCAAAACAAAAACAGATGGAACTTAACTCAGACAAGTACAAAGTGATCCAGTTTAGAAAGTTAAGAGTCCACTTTATATAGTGAATAACAACTGGATTGTGTTATAAGACCATAAGATAAAGGAGCAGAAGTAGGCAATTCGGCCCATCAAGTCTGCTCTGCCAATCAATCATGGCTGATCCAATTCTTCCAGTCATCCCAACTCCACTGCCTTCTCCCATACCCTTTAATGCCCTGGCTAATCAAGAACCCATCTATCTCTGCCTTAAATGCAACCAATGACTAGGCCTACACAGCCACTCGAGGCAACAAATTCCAAAGATTTACCACCCTCTGACTAAAGTAATCTCTGTTCTGAATGGACATCCTTCAATCCTGAGGTAGTGCCCTCTTGTCCTAGACTCCCCTACCATGGGAAGTAACTTTGCCATATGCAATCTGTTCAGGCCTTTTAACATTTGGAATGTTTGAGATCCCTCCTCATTCTCCTGAACTCCAAGGAATACAACCCAAAAGCTGCCAGATATTCCTTATACGGTAACCCTTTCATTCCCGGAATCATTCTTGTGAATCTCCCCTGAACCATCTCCAATGTCAGTATATCCTTTCTAAAATAAGGAGCCCAAAACTGCACACAATACTCCAAGTGTGGTCTCATGAGTGCCTTATAGAGACTTAAACATCACATCCCTGCTCTTATATTCTATACCTCTAAAAATGAATGCCAACATTGCATTTGCCTTCTTCACCACTGACTCAATCTGGAGGTTAACCTTTAGGGTATCCTGCACAAGGACTCCCAAGTCCTTTTACATATCTACGTTTTGAATTCTCTCGCCATCTAAATAAAAGTCTGCCCTTTTATTTCATCCACCAAACTGCATGACCATATACTTTCCAACATTGTATTTCATTTGCCACTTATTTGCCCATTCGCCTAAACTATCTAAGTCTCTGTGTATGTTCTCTGTTTCCTCAACACTACCCGCTTCTCCACCTATCTTTGTAACATCTGCAAATTTAGCCACAAATCCATTAATCCCATAATCCAAATCATTGACATACATTGTTAAAAGCAGGTCCCAACACTGACCCTTGTGGAATTCCACTAGTAACCAGCAGCCAGTCAGAATAGGATCCCTTTATTCCTACTCTCTGTTTTCTGCTGATCAACCAATGCTCAACCCATACTAGTAACTTCCCTGTAATTCCATGGGCTGTTATCTTGCTAAGCAGCCTATTGTGTGGCACCTTGTCGAAGGCCTTCTGAACATCCAAGTACACCACATCCACTGCATCTCCTTCGTCTACCCTGCTTGTAATTTCCTCAAAGAATTGCAGTAGGTTAGTCAGGCAGGTATTCTGTAATCTCATCCCTAACTATTGATTCCAACAACTTTCTAACCACTAATATCAGGCTAACAGGTTTATAGTCTCCTTTCTGCTCTGTGTGTGTTATTGAACAGAAAGTCTAAGGGGCACAAGTGATGCTAGAAAATTTGTGAACCCTGTAGAATTTTCTCTACTTCTGCAAAATATGACCTAAAATATGATCAGATCTTTATGCAAGTCCTAAAACTAGATAAAGAGAACTCAATTAAATAAATAACATGAAAACATTATACTTGTTCATTTATTTATTTATTGAGAAAAATGATCCAATATAACATGTACTTGTTGGAAAGAAGTATGTGAAGCTTTGCTTTCAGTAACTGGTGTGACTCCCTCATAAAGCAATAACTTCATCCAAACGTTTCCGGTTAACTATTGATCAATCCAGCACATAGGCTTGGAGGAATTTTAGGCCATTCCTCCTTACAAAACTGCTTCAACTCTGGGATGCTGATAGGCTTCCTTGCATGAACTGTTTGCTTCAGGTCCTTCCACAACATTTCTACAGGACTAAGATCAGGACTTTGATGGTCATTCCAAAGCACAAATTTTCATCTTTTTAAACCATTCTGTTGTTGGTTTACTCTTGTCTTTCAGACCATTGTCTTGATGCATTATCTAGCCTCTATTCAAGCTTCGGGTGACAGACTGCCAGCCTGACATACTCCTGTAAAATGTCTTGCTGCAATTCTGAACTTGCTGTTCCCTCAACAATTACAAACCATCCAGGCCCTGAGGCAGCAAAGCAGTCCCAAACTATGATACTCCTTCCAGTATGCTTCACAGTTGGGATGAAGTTTTGGTGGGGTGTGCAGTGCCCTTTTCCTTCCAAACATAGAAATGTGTATTTCTGTCAACAAGTTCAACTTTTGTCTCATCTGTCCATAGAACAATGTCCCAGAAGGGTTGTAGAACATCCAAGTGTGATTTTATTTTTGTAAACTTGAGATGTGCAGCAATTTTGTTTTGGAGAGCATTAGTTTACTCCTTGATGTCCTTCCATGACCACCATTCTAGATCAGCGTTTTTCTTATAGTGGAAACATGAACACAGACTTTAGCAAGTTCTAGAGATTTCTGCAGGCCTTTTGCTGTTATCCTTGGGTTCTTTTTCACCTCCTTCAGCATTGCACGTTGTGCTCTTGGTGTGATCTTTGCAGGTTCCCACTCCTTGGGAGAGTAGCAATAGTACTGAGTTTCATTCATTTGTAGACAATTTCCCTTACTGTGGACTGACGAACACTCAAGTCTTTAGAAACGATTTTGTTACCTTTTCCAGCTTCATGAATATCTACATTTTTCTTCTAAGGTCCTCTGAAAGTGTTTTGATCGAGGCATGGTGCACATAAACAGATCTTTCTTGAGAAGAGCCGGCTCTGTCAATAACCTGACTTTGTGTGTCTCTCTTATAGGGCAGGGCACCTCTACAACCCACACCTCCAATCTCATCTCATTGGTTGGAACAGCTGACTCCAAATAGGTTTTGTAGAAGGCATTATTCCAGAGGTTCACATACTTTTTCCAAGAAATAGATGTAATATTGGATAATATTTCTCAATAAATATATGAACAAGTATAATGTTTTTGTCACAAACAAGAGAAAATCTGCAGATGTAGGATTTTGTTTTTTATGTTAGTTATTTAACTGGGTTCTCTTTATCCAGTTTTAGGAATTGCATCAAGATCTGATCACATTTTAGGTCATATTTATGCAGAAATATAGAAAATTCTACAGGATTCACAAACTTTCTAGCACCACTGTAGTTCAATGAAAGTATCAACAAAGGTAGGGAAGGTGACACATGGCACAATCATCTTCAGCAATAGTGGTACTGAGTTTAGGAGTCGGGACATCATACTACAGTTGTACTGAACATTTGTGACACTGCACTTGGAATATGGCTTCTAGTTCCATTTTCTTGGTTTTCAACACTTCGAGGAAGGATGTGATTAAGCTGGAGATGGGGCAGAAAACTTCACAAACATGTTGCCTGCACTGAACAGCTTGAATAATGAGGAGAAATTGGATGGAAAGTTCTGTGTTTCTTGGGGAAAAGAGGGCTGAGGGGTTATCTTATAGAGGTTAATAAACTGGGGGATATAGAGAGGATACTCAGTCTTTTCCCTAGGATCGAGAGTCGAAAACTAGAGGGCACAGGTGTGTGAGAAAATATTTAAAAGGGATCCAAAAGGGCAAACTTTTTCCACATTAAGACTGCTGGGTATATAGAAAGAGTTGTCAGAGAAGGTGGAAAAGCAATTACAATCCAAAAAAACATATGGACAAATACATGGAGAGTAAAGTTATAAAGGGCTAAGAACCATGCACAGGCAAATGGCCTTACCTTAAAAAAGCAACTTAGTTAGCACAGATAATTTGGGCCAAAGCGCTGTTTTCCATGCTGTATAACTCTATGAATAAGTAATGGATTCTATTACTTTCCCTGTTACTGCTGTCAAGCCTGTCTTCTCTCTTTTCCAAAGTTCAAAGTAAATTATCAAAGTACCATAGACTAACTTGAGATTCAGTTTCTTACAGGCACTCACAGTATAACAGGGAAGTACAATAGAATCAATGAAAAATTACAAACAATGTGCAAAAATAAGACAAATGGTGCAAATACAAAAAAATAAATGATGCTGAGAACATGAATTGTGGAGTACTTGAAAGTGAGTCCACAGGTTGTGGAATGAGTTGAGCTATCCACACTGGTTCAGGAGTCTGATAGTTGATGGGTAATAACTCTACCCTTCCAGTTTTTAAATCAACCCTTTCTAGTTTTTATCAGTAGCATATATTACATTTGTTACCATCTAAAAACCTGAATGTTCTCAAATTTAAGTGCTGCTGAAAGACAGAAACAATACATCTGCCAGGGTAGCTCAGAGGTGTAGCTACTACACACAGTTTCAGCAACCCAGGAGATCAATTCTGGTACTCTGTAGAGTTTGAATGCTCTGCCTGTGATTGCATGGGTTTCCTCCCACATCCCAAAGATATACTGAGAGGTTAATTGGTTACAGTAAAAACTGCTCCTCATGTGGGTAGGTGGCAGGATAATCAGAGGAGAATTGACAGTCAAGTCCAAAAGTATAGGTTACTGGTAAATATCTGGGGGAATAGTACTGCTAGCAAGGCTAACACTCAGTATTGACTCAACTGGCTCAATAGCCTTTTTTCATCCTGTGAGAAAAATGACGAAAACTGCTTCTCCAGCTGTTTCGTCTGAAAGGATATACATCAACAAGTCCAATAAAAGAACACAGGTTATGTGACATAGTTCCAAAGGTCTCACAATAACAGAGGGGTCTGGGTATATATGTAAATTAATTTTTAATAGCAGCCCTGTTAAAAAGCTATCATGTGCAAGGCGTCATAAATCCATACACAAGGTTTGTTGTATTTTATGCTTCAATTCAATTCAAGTTTAAATGTCATTTAATCATACACAAATACTCTTGATTACAGCCAAACAACACAGCATTACTATGGGGTCAAGGTGCAAAGACACATTACTAACAGTCACACACAAGATCACAATCACGTACTCAGAGTCCTGATGCCCAACTCCTTCCTCCTTGATGCATACATGTTAACAAACCATAGAGTATCAGTAAAAATACAACAAGGCAGAATATGCATAAACATATATATAGTCCAGATCCCCCAGCCCACTAATATTATCTGTCGACTGTCCCTCAATGCCCACTTGGTGACACAGGGGTTTTGAGGCGCAATGCTCACCCGATGCCCGACTCCCACTAGGCAAGTCTGTGGCTTTGAGGCCCAGTCCTTACATATAGAAGCAAATATAGAATATTAGTAAAAACACAACCAAATATATACGTATATAGTCCAGACTCCTCTGTCCATTTTAAATCTCCACAACTATGTTACGTCATCCCTGGTAGAGCACGTTGGCTGGAACACCCATTCCTCTGGTGGCTGAGAAGCGCATTGAGGGCTGCTTTAAAAATCTGCAGTCTGTTGAGCGAAGCTCTAAGAAGGCAGTTCCGACTCCATTCTGGACACCTACCACACCGTCCCCAGTGAAGCCCAACAACTTCACTCACTCACTCCAGGTGGCTGCAAACAACTGCCACCAGCTACAACTGAGGACTAGGCTTGCATCTTGCATCCAATAAATCAGCGAATCAAACTTGCAATGTACCACACTGATAATACGATAGGACCTTGTGTTTACCCTGAAGAAGCAGCTGCGACCGGTCACGCTGCCATCTTACCGGAATAACTTTAAAATCTAAACATTTAAATTTTTAAACATTTGTTGAGCTAAAAAGGCATCTTACATTCAGACTGGGCATCACACTAGAAAGAATGTGATGGTCCTATAAATTAGCATATGAGCAGACAGCAGTTCCAGAGACAAAGGATTTCAGTCACAAAATTGGGTGAAAGGACTGGTAGTTATTTTTCCCTTTGGAAAAGATTGAGAAATGTGCAAAATAACCTGTTGTTGTACTGATCCTATCTGCAGATGGTTGCAGAAGCAGGTAAGATTAAAAGGGAACAGATGGCAAGGCAGAAGGGGAAGTTGGGAAGGGTGGAATATGAGGAAAAAATAAAAAACAGCAGACAGTGGTTATCATCCGGAATTTACTGACTACAAGGGCAGTGTGAACAGCTAATTAGAGCTTTCGAAGAACTAGCTAGACACTTGAGGTAAAATAAACTGTGAGGTTACGAAGATGTAGCCAGGAAAGGGGAATGACAAGATGCATAAAGAGATGGGATGCATCTTTTAGGTTGATTGGTCTCCTTTTGTGCAATTATGAATCTATGAATATATTCTATAGACCATCTGCAGTTATGACTACAAGTTGGTATGTCCAGTCTACAGAAGATAAAAACACATTTTTAAAATTAAATAGTTACTTCCATTATTTTTCTGTCAGTTTCCTCATTTATACTTTGTTGAACCTGTAACCAGTTTGATGGGGACAGATAATCTATTCCCAGCAGCTTCTACTTGTTTTTTTCTTGACTCCATTCAAACGGGTTTAAAATTTCAATTTCCAAATTCTTTCCTAGCTGTAGGCATTCCTTAATTTACAAACATTCCCTTTAATTCCGTCAGCTTTGTGGGAACACAACTTCAATTAATAAATATATACTTTGTTATAAAGGAACAGAATTCCACTCTCTCCCTCCAAAGCATATTGTATTTCAGCAAGCTCTTGTTATTTATAAACGTTCACTTAATGAAATGTTTGCCAGGAACACATTCTTCTCACTTTACCTTACCCATTACAATCCTATAGCCTAACATCTTTCATTTTGCCCAATTTTTCTCATAGACAGATATGCTGGATTTATATACCTAAGTTACAAGAGGGGTGTGATTGGCAACTAAATATTCCTGGATTTTGTTGCTTCAGGTGTGATAGAATCGGAGGGACAAGAGGGGGAGGTGTTGCATTGCTTGTCAGAGAAAATATTACAGCGGTGCTCTGGCAGGATAGATTAGAGGGCTCGTCTAGGGAGGCTATTTGGGTGGAATTGAGGAATGGGAAAGGTGTAGTAACACTTATAGGGGTGTATTATAGACCACCTAATGGGGAGTGAGAATTGGAGGAGCAAATTTGCAAGGAGATAGCAGATATTTGTAGTAAGCACAGGGTTGTGATTGTGGGAGATTTTAATTTTCCACACATAGACTGGGAAATCCATACTGTAAAAAGGATGGATGGTTTGGAGTTTATAAAATGTGTGCAGGATAGTTTTTTGCAGCAATACATAGAGGTACCAACTAGAGAAGGGGTAGTGTTGGATCTCCTGTTAGGGAATGAGATAGGTCAGGTGACGGAGGTATGTGATGGGGAGCACTTTGGGTCCAGTGATCACAATGCCATTAGTTTCAATATAATTATGGAGAAGGATAGGACTGGACCCAGGGTTCAGATTTTTGATTGGAGAACGGCTAACTTTGAGGAGATGCGAAAGGATTTAGAAGGAGTGGATTGGGACAATTTGTTTTATAGGAAGGATGTAATAGAGAAATGGAGGTCACTTATAGGGGAAATTTTGAGGGTACAGAATCTTAATGTTCCTGTTAGGTTGAAAGGAAAGGTTAAAAGTTTGAGAGCCATGGTTTTCAAGGGATATTGGAAACTTGGTTCGGAAAAAGAGAGAGATCTACAATAAATATAGGCAGCATGGAATAAATGAGGTGCTCGAGGAATATAAAGAATGTAAAAAGAATCTTAAGAAAGAAATTAGAAAAGCTAAAAGATACGAGGTTGCTTTGGCAAGTAAGGTGTAAATAAATCCAAAGGGTTTCTACAGTTATATTAATAGCAAAAGGATAGTGAGGGATAAAATTGGTCCCTTAGAGAATCAGAGTGGACAGATATGTGTGGAGCCAAAAGAGATGGGGGAGATATTGAACAATTTCTTTTCTTCAGTATTCACTAAGGAGAAGGATATTGAATTGTGTAAGGTAAGGGAAACAAGTAGAGAAGTTATGGAAACTATGACGATTAAAGAGGAGGAAGTGCTGGCGCTTTTAAGGAATATAAAAGTGGACATACATGGTAAATGGTAGGGCATTGAAGAATGCAGTAGAACAGAGTGATCTAGGAATAATGGTGCATAGTTCCCTGAAGGTGGAATCTCAAGTGGATAGGGTGGTGAAGAAAGCTTTTGGTACGTTGGCCTTTATAAATCAGAGCATTGAGTATAGAAGTTGGGATGTAATGTTAAAATTGTACAAGGTATTGGTAGGACCAAATTTGGAATATTCTGTACAGTTCTGGTCATCGAATTATAGGAAAGATGTCAACACAATAGAGAGAATACAGAGGAGATTTACTAGAATGTTACCTGGGTTTCAGAACCTAAGTTACAGAGAAAGCTTGAACAAGTTAGGTCTTTATTCTTTGGACCGTAGAAGGTTAAGGGGGTTGCTTGATAGAGGTATTTAAAATTATGAGAGGGATAGAAGCTTGATAGAGGTATTTAAAATTATGAGAGGGATAGATAGAGTTGACGTTGATAGGCTTTTTCCTTTGAGAGTAGGGGAGATTCAAACAAGAGGACATGAGTTGAGAGATAGGGGGCAAAAGTTTAGGGGTAACATGAGGGGGAATTTCTTTACTCAGTGAGTGGTAGCTGTGTGGAACAAGCTTCCAGTAGAAGTGGTACAGGCAGGTTCGATATTGTCATTTAAAGTAAAATTGGATAGGTATATGGACAGGAAAGGAATGGAGGGTTATGGGCTGAGTGCAGGTTGGTGGGACTAGGTGAGAGTAAGTGTTCAGCACGGACTAGAAGGGCCGAGATGGCCTGCTTCCGTGTTGTAATTGTTATATGGTTAAGTGTTTTTCACAATGGAGTTTGACAAAACCAGCATTTACTTTTGCATCACTAAACTTTGCTGCCTCTACATTTTCTTCCTTACCATCTCAGCACCCATATCCAAATTTACAGCCCAACTTTGAAATTCCTGAACAATGCCATCAAACGCTTCCTGCCAACTATATTCTATCCCTTCCCCAACATCAGCTTATTATCTCTTTTGCAACCATATTTGTTCTTTCTGAATTCCTTTATGTTCTCACTTATATGGTGACTCCCTTCCAAAAACTATCTAGGATAGCTAAGAACCTGAACAGTACGTAAAAAGATTGTAGAGGTAGAGGATATGAAAGGTCTAGATCCAGTTGATGAAGATGTAAACAATAAAATTAATTTTATTTAGAGTTCTCTTTTATCTCTAGTTGGTAGAAATTAAAATCAATCAGACTGAACTCTAAATTGAGCAAATTCCACAGGTTTTCTGAGAAACCTGATATCATGTTATCCCGAAGGCTTTCTTTGATGTCAGACTATTTTTATTTATTCATTTATGGAATACGGATACAGTAAGTTCTGCAATTATTATCCATCCTTAACTGATCCTGAACTGAGGATGCTTTTAAGAGTCAAAAGCATTAATAGTAAAGGTCATTACTGAACTGGATGTGCTTTTTACAGCAATTAGGTGGCTATTAATGCAGTTTTGTTTTTCGTGTCTAATTACTGGAATTTAAATTCCATAGTTGCCATACTGGAGTTCAAATTTATGTCTTTGGATGAATGCTCTAGAATAGAAGCTCCTTTCACTATACTACTTAGCTTAATGTCTTCATTTGGAGATATAGTCCCCAGACACAATTGGCCTTGCCCAACCATTGTGGTCAATACTCAGTTGTACTGTTAAATTCCACATGATCCAATTCCACCTATGTCTTAACCTTTAAGCATAAAGTATTACGTTGGGCTCAACAATTTTTCTCTTTGGGCCCTCTTTCATATTTTTCTTGTACTTTATCTGGTCTGTCTATGCATTTAATCTCCCTTGAGATTTGTGTTGGGTTAGCATTCCCTAAAACTCTGACCCACATATGTTCAATACTAACTCTACTATTACTTTCACAGGATTTAAAAATGCATTGTTCAACCCATCTCGACCAGAGAACTTATCTTCTACAGGTTAAATATTAATATGACTCACTTTTTCCAATTTTGAATTAGGTCAAGCAGTACAGAAGTTTATAACCCAGAGGTATTGTATTACAAACTGAAAATATATTACAAAAAGTGAACCAGGTCGCCTCATTAGTCTATGACTATTATTAAAACCAAACTACAACAAAGGAGTACTGTCTATAGCAGGAAGCTGAATCTGGCTGTTTTAAACAGAATATATCAACCTAATAAAAAAAATTACAGAGCAGCAGAATCAACAATTTCTTTTCAGTTCAGCACCAAGTTGCTTCTCAAATCACTCTCTCTCTCTCTCTGGCTATCCATAGGATGATGATGGTTCCTTTCAGTCAGTTAGTGGGCTTTGATATGTGCATCCTGCAGTAGCTGTACAGGCCGATCCCTGACAGGCACTGCTTGCCACATACTTGGCAGGTAAGGCCTGGAGGGGCAGCAGGGGCAGAAGCTCTGTTGTGGTGCTTCCTGTGCCTTTCCTCTGTTGCCTCTATGAGCTTGTTCTCAGCAGCGTCCACACCTTTTCTGATGGTGTCCCTCCACTGTGAGCGATCTTGAGCCAGATCCTCCCATTTTGATGGGGCAATGTCAGCTTTCTTGAGGCTCCTGTGCAGAACATCCTTGCACCGTAGTTGCTGGCCTCCTCGTTTTCGTGTACCACTGGACAGTTGGCCGTAGAAGATGTCCTTGGGTAGTTGTAGTGTTCTCGCACAGGTGTAAAAGAACTCTGAACTAAACACCAAGCATAAACCAGTCAATGAGGCGATCCCAGTAAGATTAACCGATAACTGTTCACTCTTCCACATTAACGTATGGTGAAAACTGTTGATAAAACAATACAAAATATATACAGTATTTGTTCCCTTCTTGACATCACATTTACATCATAAATACTTGCAAAAGTAAAACTTCAACAACTATATTACATTAAAGTGCAACATACAGTCAGAATCTACCTACGCCATCAACTGGCTTTAAATACACTTCAACACAAACTATCCGCAACTCTTTAAATAACAAAAAACATAAACTTTATCAACCGCCATTACTTTTAACAGAATCAGCGTTAACATTTTAAATTCAACATATCAATTACCTCATGAACTTACGGCGTTGCTTCACTAATGTTTCTAGTGCGTAGAAAGAAAACTTTTCTCGCGCTGATCCTGCTCACATAAGCCCCCTCCTTCCCGTTTCTCCAAACCGGTATTTTCCCACAAGACGCGGCAAAACCAGGTGTGACGTCATCGCATGCCGCGATATATCACAGACAATGAATTTACTTTAAACAACCTTAACTTTAACTAGAAAACGATAACAAACGAATTACTAAAGCGAAAATATAATAAACTAAACAAATGCCTTAAAGGCAACACAGTAGTGTTCTGTCAGGCATTCTGAAAAGATGTCCTGCCCAGTGCAGTTGGGCTCACCTCACCAAGGTTGAATCTGCTGGCATTCCAGCTCGAGAGAGGACCTCGGTATTGGAGACCTTGTCTCGCCAGGTGATCTTCATCAGAGAACGTAGGTGACGCTGCTGCAGTTGATCAAGCTGGCGTAAGTGACTCTGATATGGGCACCACGTCTCACATCCGTATAGCAAGGCTGATATGACAACGATCCTGTATACCTTGCACTTGGTGGCCAACCTGATGTTCTGTGACCAAACTCGGTCTTTCAGTTGACCGAAGGCAAAGCAGGCTTTTCTGGTTCTTGACTCAATCTCTACATCCAAAGAAGCAGAGGATGTTATTATGCTGCCCAGGTAGTAAAGCTTGTTGACAGCATTGAAACAAATGTCATCAATGAGGACAGTTGGTTCTTCGTAGCTTGAGCCAGGAGCCAGTTGGTACAGAACTTCAGTCTTTTTCAGGCTGATTGTCAGTCCGAAGCTTTTGGCTGTACTGGCAAAGTGACTGGAGATCTCCTATAAGTCTTCGAGAGAGTGGGCAACAGTGCCCAGTCATCAGCAAACTGTAGCTCATGCGCCACAATGTCCCTGACTTTTGCTTTTGTTCCCAGCCTTGCAAGGTTGAGAAGCCTGCCATCAACCCTCGCTTGTAGGAAGATCCCTGACTTCAGGTCTGATGTGGCATCCTGAAGAACAGCAGCGAAGAACAGTCCAAACAGAATAGGAGCCAAAACACAACCCTGTTTTACGCCGTTGCTGATGGGAAATGGGTCTGACAACTTACCACATATGTTAACATGGCCTTCCATGTCTTCGTGGAACTGACGGATGATGTTAGGTGTGAGGGGCAACCGAATTTTGGTAGGAGCTTCCAGAGGCCATCTCTACCAACAGTGTCAAACGCTTTGGTTAGATCAACAAATGTGACATAGAGACTTCTCTGTTGCTCAACACATTTCTCTTGGAGCTGCCTCAGTGAGAAGATCATGTCCACTGTACTATGGCCTGTTCAAAAACCACACTAGTTTTCTGGAAGGATGCTGTCACTGATGTTGGACGCCAAGCATCTAAGGATGACCTTCGCAAGGCATTTTCCCACAACTGACAGAAGAGAGATGCCACGGTAATTGTTGCGGTCTCTCTTGTCTCCCTTGTTCTTTAGATTGGTCACAATTGATGCATCTTTGAAGTCTTGTGGTAGTTCTGCAGCTCCCCACAGCTTTGTGAACAACTGGTGTAGGCATGATGTCAGTGTGTTACCACCATACTGGTAGATCTCAGCTGCGATACTGTCAGACCCTGATGCTTTGTTGGTTTTAGCTGTTCCATGGCTTTGATGACCTCGTGAAGAGTAGGGGGAGCATCTAGCTCTAACAGTATGGGTGAAATAGCTCAAATAGTATCATCTAAACTATAATTTTATCTATGAATCTCATTGAATCTATGACACAATTTTTTGTTCCAGGCCATTCATATCAAGAAACAACACACTAATTCCCTGTGTACTAAATCTCTCTCTTAGAATCCCTCTTTTCTAGCTACCAAATCAGCAAAGGAAGAAAGTCAGAGAGACAGACAGATAAAAACAGTGAAGTCACAGTAGCAGTAGAATGACAGGAGAAATGTGAGGAGGGATCAGTGCATGCAATTTAGGGAGGTTCCTCCACCTTTGATTATACTACAGTTTTTACAATATTTTAAGTACTTATTGATCTACTGTAGCATTACTTATGGGAATGAGACTCATGTTCAGTTAGTGGAGTAAAGTTAGAAGGCAGGAATCACTGGAGTACATCTACAGAGATTATTATAGCACTACATACTATACAGTATTATACTTCCGATGGTTGAATTAAAAAATGGATTGACTGGAAGGCAAGCACTTCTCTGCAGTATAAACTGACAAACCAAAAAATTAGCCTTGGTTGATAATTGGGAATGAACAATCCTAGTGAATCCTATCCACTGGCTCAGTCATTATTACATGGTATCTTAATTTAACATGGGTACGAAATTTTGACTTCAATAAAACTCATCTTTTAACTTACACATGATGACTGAAAATATATACAGCTCAACTTACGATAAAGAAGAAATGGAAGAAAACAAAATGGGGGAACATGTGAACCTCTATACACGAGTTAAAATTCAGAGGAAAATATTAGAACAACCAATTCAGAAATCAGGACAACAAATTCTACTTGATTTAGCTGTAAAGAAAATTTACATTAATCAAGTTGATTTCAACTTCTGTTTATCGCACAATATTCAATCTGTACAGACAAGAGAAAATAAGCAACTGTAATGTCATCAAAATAATGATGTTACATATCTTGTTACCTCACAGTGGTGTCAAAATAACTACAGCTAAATATTAGCAATGCTGGAAATCTTAACAAAAAACAGCAACTGTTAAAAAAAAATTCAGGGAATGGGGCACCATCTGTACACAAAGAAACAGTCAATGACATCAAATTTCTTCAGATCTGGGAACAGCTTTTTAAATATTCCCAGTTCTAATGAAATACCATCAAGCTGAAAGGTTACCTCTGTCTTGCTGACATTTCTGGCATTTTATGTTTTTGCTTCAGATTTCCAGCATCTACAGCATTGTACTCATAATACCATAAGACTATAAGACAAAGGAGCAGAAGTCGGCCATTCGGCCCATCGAGTTTGCTCCATCATTTCATCATGAGCTGATCCAGTCTCCCCTTTAATCCCATTCCCCTGCCTTCTCACCATAACCTTTGATGCCCTGACTACTCAGATACCTATCAATCTCTAACTTAAATACACCCAATGACTTGGCCTCCACTGCCACCCGTGGCAACAAATTCCATAGATTCACCACCCTCTGGCTAAAATTTTTTTTTCACATCTCTGTTCTGAATGGGCGCCCTGCAATCCTCAAGTCACGTCCTCTCATACTAGACTCCCCCACCATGGGAAACACCTTTGCCACATCTACTCTGTCCATGCCTTTCAACATTCAAAACGTTTCTATGAGGTCCCCCTCATTCTTCTAAACTCCAAGGGGTACAGTCCAAGAGCGGTCAAACGTTCCTCATATGTTAACCCTCTCATTCCCAGAATCATTCTAGTGAACCTTCTCTGAACCCTCTCCAATGTCAGTACATCCTTTCTTAAATAAGGAGCCCAAAACTGCACACAGTGTTCCAAGTGAGGTCTTACCAGTGCCTTATAGAGCCTCAACATCACATCCCTGCTCCTATACTCTATTCCGCTAGAAATGAATGCCAACATTGCATTCGTCTTCTTCAGTAACACATTCAGTAGCACATTCTTCGGTAAAGTGGCTTGGAATTAAAAGGAAGCTAAATGAGACCTTATAAAATAATTCATAAAAAAGATTTAAAAAATAGAGCAATACTCTATTGGTAAAAAGGGTGAAGGAAGTATCGAATTATAGAATTGACTTCAATCTTGACAAGCCACATTGGGGCAGAATTTTTTTCAATAACAGAATCAAGAGATGGTATAATTAACAATGTTAAACAACTAAATTAACTTAAAACTATAACTGAGTTATCCAAAACAAAAGATTAGAGCAACAAATACAATTATTTGTGATTGTAGGCACAAATTCTGCAAGTGCTGGAAATCCAGAGTGGGGTGTGTCAGGAATGGACAGGAGGAAGAGTATAGGAAACTGATACAGGACTTTGTGATATGATGCAACTCAAACTACCTGCGTCTCAATATCACCAAGACCAAGGAGATGGTGGTGGACTTTAGGAGATCTAGGCCTCATATGGAGCCAGTGATCATTAATGGAGAATGTGTGGAGCAGGTTAAGACCTACAAGTATCTGGGAGTACAGTTAGACGAGAAGCTAGACTGGACTGCCAACACAGATGCCTTGTGCAGGAAGGCACAGAGTCGACTGTACTTCCTTAGAAGGTTGGCATCATTCAATGTTTGTAGTGAAATGCTGAAGATGTTCTATAGGTCAGTTGTGGAGAGCGCCCTCTTCTTTGTGGTGGCGTGTTGGGGAGGCAGCATTAAGAAGAGGGACGCCTCACGTCTTAATAAGCTGGTAAGTAAGGGGCTCTGTCGTGGGCAAAGTACTGGAGAGTATAACATCGGTAGCAGAGCGAAGGGCGCTGAGTAGGCTACGGTCAATTATGGAAAACCCTGAACATCCTCTACATAGCACCATCCAGAGACAGAGAAGCAGTTTCAGCGACAGGTTGCTATCGATGCAATGCTCCTCAGACAGGATGAAGAGATCAATACTCCCCAATGCCATTCGGCTTTACAATTCAACCGCCAGGAGTAAGATATGTTAAAGTGCCGGGGTTAGGACTCAATGTATTTAAGTAAACTACTTAAGAACTTTTTAAAAGCTATTATTAATGCTTTTTGAGAGAGTGATTTTAGATGCATATCATATTTTTACTGAGTTAAGTATTGTATGTAATTAGTTTTGCTACAATAAGTGTATGGGACATTGGAAAAAATGTTGAATTTCCCCATGGGGATGAATAAAGTATCTATCTATCTATCTATCATACACACACAAAATGCTGGATAAGCTCAGCAGGTCAGGCAGCATCTATGAGAGGATTAAACAGTCAACATTTTGGACCAAGACCTTTCATCAGAACTGGAAAAGAAGGGGCAGGAGCCAGAATAAGAAGATGGGGGTGGGCAGGGGAGTATAAGATGGCAGATGATAAGTGAAACCAGTTGGTTGAGTAGGGGAGGGGGAAGCTGGGAAGTGATAGATGGAAGAGACAAGGTCTAAAAATGGAATCTCATAGAGAAGACAGTAATTGTCCTCTTTTCAGAGAGGATGTGATTATATGCAACAACTTAGTAAGTTGATATAGTTACTCTATACTTTAGTATTTTTAATTTACTGAATCAAACTGCAATCACTGTCATGCCCAATTAAGGTCACAAGCCCAAACCTCACTAATTTAAACTTGCGTAATATACATGCTTACCCTCAGGTTAATGCTGTTCCTTACCATGCAATTAATTTTACAAATAGCTTGTGCCAGAAATAAAAGTACTAATCAAAGATTTTTAAACCATTCAAATTGGCAGGTCTTACTCCTGCTTTTATCATTGGCAAAAAAGCACAAACTGAAAATACTGTGCATCACATGGGTATGATTATTTTCTCATCAACATAAAGATAAGCACAATGTCTCTTCTCTTAAGCAGTGCTAGCTAACAAGTGAAATAGAAACAGCTTTGTTCGGGTCACAAGACAACAGCCATGGCAGCGCCTTTAGAATGGGGAGAACAGAGGTACCAATAGCCAAGAGCAGAATAGACACTCAGCAAAACAACTTAAAGAACCAAATGCTGAAAAGCATGTACAGAAGTATACAAAGGACAACTAAAATACATAATATGTGAATGGAAAGACTCTGAACTTAACGATGAGATGCAGAGATGCTGCATATGCATGCCTTAAAACCATCATACTGAAATAGCTAGAGAAACTTTCCTGCAAGAGAAATAGGTTTGGTAATGCTCATAAACTTAATAAGCAGATATACAGTAATAGCTAAAACCAGAGTTAATTACCAGTGATTCTCAGGTAAAAGCTGTGTACAATACTTTGCCTCTGAATTAACCGAAGCAACAGAGCAGGAATGGGAATCATTCAGACTTGTGAAGGAATTTTGATTTTACTTTGCTTTTTAAAAATACTTAAATTCCCATCCTCCAATTTTTTAATATCACTACAGAAAATGACACACAATCTGAAGCACACATCTTAGAATTATTCATTAAGCTATAACACTGATTGTCCAAATTTAGGTTCCTAAACACTTACTAAAAGTTTATCTGATGTTTCAATAGATAACTGACATATGAGCATACACATGGTGCAAACTGTGGCAGCATATTACGTGGAAAGTACAAAAAAATTTAAAAATAACAAATGCACATTGAATGGTAGCACTAGTTTCTCAATTTTTTATAGCACTAACTATAAGTAGAGTAACACATCATTCATAATGATATAAAACTCAAATCTCATCACCGATATACATTCGTATCCTTAAAAATGCTGGATTTCTCACCCCCCCCCCACAGAATTAATAGTTCTAAGACTAAACAAAATAGTTCCTCTATTTTAGTGATGGCATTGAACATTATTCCTCAATCTCTCTTCAACATGGTGCTATTGCATATTTAGCATCTAACCAAGGCAGCAGAAAGGACATTTTCAGAGTACACTAAAATGCCATACAAGAAACAAATGACTAGAGGACCACAGAAAGAAAGAAATATAGAAACAGTCATAAATTTTACACATGACTGATTTTTAGATCTTATCCTGAAATAGGCTCACATCTTTGGTGTGTGACTTAGGGAGTTTATGAATTCAAACCTTACTATTTAATATGAACCAAGACTGATACAACACAAATAAATAACTTTTAAGATTCAGAGACATCTAACAAACTGTTCTAAAAATGCTGTTTCTCCCGCTGCTGCAGGTTATATAATTCACATTAAAAGATAGTCAGTCCATTTTAGCACCAAATTCAAAATTAATTTTCAACAGCTTTCCCAATACTCTGCAGTTCTCCCCCTTAATGTTTCTCTTTCTCTAAACCAAAGATTTAACAAACAAAATACTGTCACTGAAATTTGTATTTACTGAATATATGCCACTCATTATGGAAATTTCCTAAATGCTATTCTAAATAAATCAATCTGTACTGACAGCATTACCAAGGTTTCATGGCAGACTAGAATTGAAACAGCTTTCATAATATAACACATAGTTGCATGCAAATATTTTCTTTCAAAAGTAACACAAAAGAAAATGCATGAATGCAGAAGAAACATTATTTGTTCTGATCTTGCTTTGTATTGTACAAATAGCACAAATTATAACATACTGAATGACCAGTTTCTCCCATGCTTCTGATCTAATAAACAATAAAACAGTCTTCTGACAGACCAAGGTTTAACATCCAGAGCAAAATTTGACATAACTGAGTGATCTAACGTACAGGAGTTCCTTTCACCGGTCTCTGCAGATCCTGGAGCTGACATTACTGCAGGAAGCAATGTAAACAGAAGCACTGCATTGGACGAATCACAACCTCAGTTAACAAGCTGCTTTGACAATCTGCATCTTCCAAATAAAAAAAAGGACCAAACAGAGTGAGACTGTGGCTGTCAGATGCAGCACAAACACTGAACTGTCAGTTCTCCACAGCTCAAGCACTAGAACATCCAAAGTCTGAACGTGATTTGCAGGACACACAGTAGTGGCTGGCATTCACTCTGGAATATACCACAACTGTTTTAAAGGGTAGGGAATTACGACAATGTCATTATGCAATCAATCATTAAAGAAACTAAATCCACAACTTAACTGACCACATAAATCAAGAATCCAGGCTATAAAATATAAGAGCATAAAATGTTCACAAATTAATCTACAATTTTGTTCATAGTTCAACTGAAATCAATGATTACACCTTGCCAGTACAGATTTCTTGTGCTCCAGTGGAAATGTTTATAGGCTGATTTGAAGGCAACAAAATCCTGCCTACTTTTGTTGCAATGCATCTAATCTAATTCAAAGTTAATATAAAATATATTTTTAGTTTTGGTCCTTCAAGTTAATTCAGCAGCTCATTATGAGAGAAAAATGTCAAAGGTGAACAATGGCAATTTTAAAATCTTCTTTTTACCAAAAATGTTAATAAATTGATTAAGAAGCTGTATTGAATGTGGCTCCTTTTACTGCATGCTCCACTTCCTTATTTCTAAATTATGCTGTGTGACAAGGTGGCACAGTAATGCTGCTGCCACAAAGCTCAAAACAACCCAGGTTCAATTCTGCCTGGAAACGATGGCGCCAGAGGTTTTTGCAGACCCAAGCATTGTTTGTTAGTTTGGTCCAACATTCCATGGCATCATGAGTATCTTGAACCCAAATCTACGTATTTGTTTTGTCCCATTAAAAAAATCATAAAGCTAGTTGCTTAATTTAAAGTACTTTGCAACTTCACTTCCAAAGGTATGGCTCAAATTTTTACATTTTATCCCCTGTTCTGGTCCCCCAACTAAATGAAAGATGACCGTTCAGCAAAATGTCCACCATAATTACATCTCATTATCAATAGTAATGCAGAAAAAGTAGTGCATGGAAAACTTTCCTAACTATGAGCTAAATTAATTATTTTTAAGCAGTACAAGGTGAGTAATGTCATAAACGTACAAACACCGTAGGAAGCCACTCAGCCTTTTGAATCTATACTGCTTTTTTAAAAATAAAAGATAGCAAACAAATTTCATTTCCTCTGTGACAAAATAATGTATTTTAACATTGACTGAGGGAAAATTATTGTTCAGGACATTAAATATCTTTGGCATTTTTCTCTGGAAAAAGTGAACCCATATCTCCAAAAGAAAGTAAACTAGGCCACAATCAAATCAAAAGATGCATGAAATGAAATTATCTCAGACAAGGGCTCCTTCCACAATGTACCACTTCAAGTTTTATAGGTAGTAGGTTTAAATCTTTACATGCAGGATTATGGCTGAAGTTGAATTTCTGGTTCATTTCTTAAAAAAATATTTTTACTATGAAACTACATGAACATTAATTATTCAGAGAGATTAATTCTCATTATACTTATTTTTGTTATTCATCACACCTTTCTGGTACATATACACTTTACTGTCAAATAACAGAACCTCTATTGCCAATTCTAATAAAGGAAAGTATAAAAACAAAAATACAGAAGATACTGGAGATAGCAGATCAGGAAGGATAGGTGGTGAGAAAACTAATTAACATCCTGATTCAAAATGTTAACTCCCTTTCCTTTGTGCAGATGCTACCTAACCTGGCTAGTATACCCAGCATCTCTTTTCATTTCTGCTCCACCATCCACAGTTAGCTTTTCATATATAGCAACTTGTTTGCTCTTTTAACTCCATTTCAACTTTCACTTTAGTATTACCATGCTAACAATATAAACTAGCACTGTCAAAAGCAGCAAAATATAATTATTTGAATTGATGCTGTTCTTTTAATTAATGTAACTTTTGAATTTCCCC
Source organism: Hemitrygon akajei (assembly GCF_048418815.1). Lineage (NCBI taxonomy): Eukaryota > Metazoa > Chordata > Chondrichthyes > Myliobatiformes > Dasyatidae > Hemitrygon > Hemitrygon akajei. The sequence goes on along the minus strand of NC_133143.1, from coordinate 18,532,969 downwards.
CCCAAAGTTTAATCAATTACATCATTTAGTGCAGGTAATCAACATTAGAATTTCCCAACTCACTCATGGAACCTTACAAGGAAGAACAATGTTGAAGTAGAATTTAAAAAAAATACTCTTTAGAATGTACTAAAATTGTACATAGCACTGGATTAAATGAAGTACCACAGCAAAGTGCTCACAAAAGAATGAACTACTCATCTCAATTCAAAAACTGAATGTCTCCAATTTTCTAAAACATAAGATACATGCAAATTAAAGCCAGCATAGATTCAGAGCCCATAATTTTGAAGCCCTACAGTAACCTTCAAAGGGAAATGTTTTCTTGGTCATGAGGGCTACAGTGGCATATGCACATCTTGCTCAGCTCCTGAAACAGTGCTCCATTGATTACAATATAATCAAATTTTGGGAGTTTAACATGCATGGACTGCTAATCTATAAATTTATCACATGTAACAAATTCATTTCTATCTTATTATCTAATAAAGACTTAAAAGTATAATGTATTTAACATGAAATTAAATCTGTACAAAAGAAGGTAAAACAAATAATAGTAAAAAATAAGATCTTTTAGATTTTGCAGCTCTGCAAGACTGAGGCAAACGTATAGGGAAAATGTGAATACACTTTAATGTCATCCCTTCTTTGTTGAAATATTGCAGAAACTATCTTAGAATATATATTCTTTTCTTTTATAGTGAGATAAGGTGGGGGTGGTGTAGAAGATCCGAGTGATTAAAATACCCTCATCAATTTTCCAGCAGTGAAAGGGAAAGCAAGTACAGCTTTTGAGTTTATTGGTGTTCCTTAGTTGTACAAGCCAGCTCTGGTTCTCTTGAGAGTAAAATTTTGTTGTTAAAATGGATAGATTAGAAGCCCCACAATTCACATGTAAAAAAGCTAGAAATAATTAAATTGTTTCTCATTAGTTTCTATTTAGATGTCAATCGAGTTTGGCTAAAATGCATTTATGTTCTGCATTAAATCAAAGTTTTATGAATCAATAAAGTGTCTTCTAACTGAACATTAGCTGTGTTTCCTTCCATCTGCTGAGTGATTCCAGCATTTTCTGTTCTTGGGTACTGGAACCCACTGTCAGGGGAAGTGGTGGAAGTAGATACAACAGCAACATTTAAGTGGCATTTTAACAAGCACATGAACAGGCAGGAAATAGAAGAACCATGTGCAGGCAAATGGATTTAGTTTTAGATCAGCATCATGGTTGGCACAGGCATCGTGGGCTGAAGGGCCTATCCTTGCACTGCGTTGTTCTATTTTCTACTTCACAGAGCAGAAAATTAGCAGGAATACTTGTTGCAACGTAACACTTTAAGACCCCACAGTAAGTTGCTTGTTCTTTACTTTAATGAAAGTACAGCGAAAGATGAAAAGACACAGTAAAATTACAAATTATGAAATGTATGATAAAAGCCATCTATTTTCTCTTGGGGATCTCTTCAGCTTGTATTAATATATTTCTGCTGCTAGAATTTTGAACCAGTGCAAAAAATATATCGAAGAGATGTGGGTTCAAATGCTAAAATAATCATATAATTCCTATGATTAAGCCTTGTCTGGACTATTCTGTTCAGACCTTTGTACAACACAGCTTTATTACAATGTTGAATGCTTCTAACAATTTCTATTTCATTTCGAATTCTCAGCTTCTGCTGAAGTTTGCTTTTCATTTGTTAAAAGAGGCTCAGATAAATGAGAAGAGACAAGATAAACCTATTTATATGAATACATGAGGTGAATGGTTGATCTGACTGAGGTGCTAAATTGTAGTATTTGATAGAATAGATATGTACCACCCCCTCCTGGTGGAAATCTGAACAAGGATAGAACTTTCAAATTAAAACTAGACTGCTCTGTGATATTAAGATATGATCTTAATTTTCTCTATTATAAAAAGAGAAGGCATGGAAATATTCAGTCCATCAGTACAAATAAATTTAATTTCTGTGGATTTCTACCCTAACAGTCTTCTCCATTTGTTTTCACTCCCATTCCCAATCCATTACTCTGCAGCTCTAAATATTTCTTGCTTTGAAGATCATTAACCTGCTTCTTGACCTGCTGCATTCAGCATTATTTTAATTCAAATGGCAACATTTGCAGTTTTTTTTATTTCTCTCCAATTAAACAGAAAACCATCTGCATCTGAGGACTGTTGGCAATGGAAAATTAATAAATAGCATCATCTGCCAAGACATCTGACAGAATTACTAAATACACCAAAGGTGAAATGGGCAAATAAAAAATGATAATGCATTTTAAATATTTAAAAGTGTATTAAAGATATATCAATTAAGTAGATCTGATTAATTAGACAATATGGTTATTTCAAGCCATTCAGACAAATTTTATTATATATCAAACAGAACAGATGACTCAAAACTCAAAATTTCTAATGATACAGTTGTGAAGCATTTGAACAAAATAGAAAATAATCAACTCATCTCCTCTAAACTCCTTCTGGGGAAAAATCTGCTCCAAACCTGATAATGATCAATTTTCTCTCATTAAGCCTTGTGCATTCAGCTATAGATCAGATTCTCATGTAGATTAGGATCATATCAGGCACATGAAAAAATTGTAGAGGGTTGTGATGAATTCTTACAATTCATAGAATCAATACAAATTCTAGATTCAAACTACACGCAACTCAGCTAGTTTTTTATAAACACAATAATACATTTTAAAAATTATAAATAAAATGTCCTTTAGCCTTCATAATTGGATTGTTATTTAGTGATGTACAACTGTTAAATGTAATTAAATTAAGCCCAAGTATAGAAACGTAATTGAGAAAATGTTACATCAAAACTTTATTTTCCAAAATTATAATAGTGAGATGCAATGTATTGTGGTGAGCATTCAGTCCATAATGACAGACGATAAAACAGACCGGGCACTATAACCCAGGGAGAGAACCCATTCAGTCACATACAGATGGGGGAGGTGATAATTAGAAACCCTGGTTACAGTCAGGGTGACCCACAAACACACATACCAGTAACAAGCTGAAATGTAACAATAAATGAACTTCCCACCATAATCCCACGAAAGCATTTTAACAATAACAATAAATAGCACCGGTCACTAGGAATGCTGGGGTGGGCCACACTGCCCCCACCTGAGGGGTCAGCTGTCCCAGCCAACCCCAGAGTCCACATCAAAGTCCAAAAGTCCCGCTGGTGGTGAGGGGCTTCTGAGCCCTCCACTCCCAGGGGGGCACTGTTTGGTGAGGCAAGAGGTAGGCCACCTGAAGTGTCACTTCCTTCCTTCAGCCTCGCAAGGTTGATGGTGGCCAAGGGCCAATACAGTGCCAGCTGGTCGTGGTGCAGCACGGCTGCCTTCCACCACTGAGGAAACTGCACCCGATATATCACATCAGAGATATGGTTGAGTACCTTCCAGTGGCTTCCAAACTTGGGGGGATAATTCGGCAGCCCAGCCCCTTCTGGGACATACAAGCATTGTAGCAGTGCACAAACAGCTCCCGTCCTGCCTGCACCCAGGCCAGCAGAAGTGTTCATGTAGCTTGTCCAACGTCTTTGTGGCCCCAAAATGGCAGGCCCACACCTGCTCTTGCACTGACCGTAACACTGCGGCATGGAGCCCCCAAGGGACCACTAGCTCCAGGAGATGTCTGTCGCCATCAGAAAACTGCCAATGGCAGAACAGTGACTCGTTGTGCACTTCCAGAATTCCCTACTGAGAGTAGAGAGCTTTGGTATCTGGATCCAGACGGAGACCTCTGCTCATTCGAGTCACTGTTCCCTACACAGCCATCCCTTCAGCTGGGCCAGCATGGAATCACTCACCTGCTTGCTGCTGATCAATGGTGGGAAGGTCTACCTTGCTGCTGGTCCGCTGCCTGCCCCGGTTCCGCTGTGAGACTGGTGGGGGTTGTCGCAGCTCTCACCTGGTCTGCCTTCTGGAGCTGCCCCATTGGAGAGCAATGGCTCCAGGGCCGAAGTAGTGTTGCCCCTGTAAATCCACATGTGCCCCCAGTGGGACAGCAAGTCCAGCCCAATGATGCAGGACTCCTGGATGTCAGCTAGCCATACCTTGTGCTCCACTGCAATGCGCAGCCACCTCTTCCCTCTCTTCACCGCACAGTCACCGGTGACTGTAGCCAGCTGGACCACCGTTGTTGTCCACCCAGGCACAAAACCTTTAATAGTTTTGTGTATGAATGAAACTGAGAACAATTTAAATTGTTCCATTTCTGAGGTACAGTTTGATTGGCATTGTAGTTACAATTATCATTAATAAGTTATGCTATTAAGTTCTGGCTCTAACCTTCAGTTTAATGGACAACAAAGCATGAGGGATAAGTGATGTTCACAGCAGTCTGCAAACCTGAGTGACATTTAAACATCAAATGACTAAGAAACCCACACACTCAAGAGTGACTAGGTCCACAAATAGATATATTTTTTATATATATATATATATAAAAAACATCTTCCAGCTGTTCAGTTATTTATTAGCACATTGTACACTATGTTAATTTCTATCAGTCACTGCATATCCCATTGCCAAATTCTGCATCATGCACAAAAATGGAGTTGGGCACTTTTACCGTGCTAAGTAGATATATGTAAACAACCCTAACAAGTTCCTATGTACTACAGTGCACCAAGAAAATATGTATTACACACAGCATACAAAACAAAAAACTACCACAAATAAATAATAATTAATGCAGGTAGAGCGCAGCACAAGTAAACAGCTCGCTGTCCTAGAACTTATTCACTATGAGAAGTAATAAAGGGGAACAAAGAAGTGGTAGAGAAACTTAAAAAGTATTTTGCATCAGTTTACACAGTGGAAGACACTAGCAGTATGCCTGGAACTCAAGAGTGTCAGTGGGTAGCGTAGCGTAGCTGAATGTAGTTGCTATTACGAAGGAGAAGGTGCTTGGGAAGTTGAAATGTCTGAAGGTAGAGATGGACTACACGCCCAAAGTTCTGAAAGAGGTAGCTGAAGAGATTATAGAGGTATTAGTAATGATCTTTCAAGAATCACCGGATTCTGGAATGCTTCCGAACGATTGGAAAAATGCAAATGTCACTCCACTCTTGAAGGGAGGGAGGTAGAAGAAAGGAAATTATGGCCAATTAGCCTGACCTCAGTGGTTGAGAAGATGTTGGACTGCATCATTAAGGATGACATTTCAGAATCCTAAAGGGACATGATAAAATAGGCCAAAGTCAGCATACTTTCCTGAAGGGGAAAGGTTGCCTGACAAATCTGTTGGAATTTTTTGAGGAAATAACAGGCAGGATAAACATAGAAGAGTCAGTGGATATTGTTTATTTAGATTTCCAGAAGGCCTGTGACAACATGACATACATGAGGTTCACAGGCCTCGATCTGATATTCTCAGCCTTTTCATTGTGGAAACCCAGGATGTCCCACCTGCATTCTCCCACAGCCCTGCCAATTCTCTCTTTTTGGTGCTGTATGACTCTGATTTTTTTTAAATGAGACTAGATAATGTAGAGAGTGTTTACATGCCACACAAGGAGCAGCCCATGGTATTATAGGAAAGATACTAGCATGGATAGAAGATTAGCTAACTGGCATGAGGCGAAAAGAATGGGGAAAGTGGCAGATATAGTGAAAGGAAATGTATAATCATGCACTGTGGCAGAAGAAATAAAGGCATAGACTATTTTCTAAGCAGGGAGAAAAGTAAAAATCAGGGGTGAAAAGGGACTGGGCAATCATTGTGCAGGGTTCCTGAAAGATTAACCTGCAGGTTGAGTCAGTGATAAGGAAAGCAAATGCAATGTTAGCATTCATTTTGAAAGGATTAAAATATAAGAGCATAGATGCAGTGCTGAAGCTTTATAAGGCATTAGTCAGATAGCACTCGAGAGTACTGTGAGCAGTTCTTGGCCCCTTCTCGAACAAATGCTGGCAATGAAACTCCAGAAGAGGTTCATGAGAATGATTCCAGTAATGAAAGGATTAATGTATGAGGAACACTTGATGGATCTGAGTCTGTGCCCTCTGGAGCTTAGAAGAGTGAGGAAGATTTCATTACAACCTATCAAATATTGAAAGGCCTAGATAGAGTGAATGTGCAGAGGATGTTTCCTATAGTATTTGAGTCTAGGCTCAGAGGGCACAGCCTCAGAATAGAGGAACGTCCATTTACAAGAGAAATGAAGAGGAATTTCTGTAGCCACAGGGTAGTGAATCTGTGGAATTGATTCCTACAGACAGCTGTGGAGTCCAAGTCATTGAGTATTTTTTAAAGCAGAGGCTGATAGTTTCTTGATTAGTCAGGGCATCAAATGTTACATGGAGAAGGCAGGAGAAGGGGGTTGAGAAAGATAATAAATCAGCCATTATGGAATGACTGAGCAAACCCAATGAGCTAAATGGCCTAATTCTGCTCCTATGGTCTTATTTGTTCCTTTTAATTTCAGTCGTACAGTTTCTAGGTTTTCTGCAGAACTAACCCGATAGGGGATTTATGCCACATCTTACACTCTACAGACCTCATCATCCAAAGAGGCCTCAATCTGATATTCTCAGCCTTTTCATTGTGGAAAGCCAGGATGTCCCACCCCCTGCATTCTCCCACAGCCCTGCCAATTCTCTCTTTTTGGTGCTGTATGACTCTGATTTTTTTTTAATGAGACTAGATAATGTAGAGAGTGTTTATACTGTGTTGTAAATGGTTCTTATTAAGCAAAGGCAAGATGCAGTTTGTGTGAAGTAAATTCTAGAGAATGACACTTTGATGTCACTTTTTTTAATTCTTCAAATTTTATGGATAATTTTCAAATGATGAAATTGCATTATTAGCAGTTCATCATTCTTTTCTGATATGGTTATTAATCCCAACCCCAAACAAATTCACACAAAGTTATTCAAGATTCACTTTGGTTCAGACTATTTGTATTTTCCTTATAGTCAAACTTGGCAGATTCAAGCCACTTATGGACTTGAGTTTATAGTAACAGTTCAATGAATTATTGAGGTGTTGCAGACAGTACAAAAATTTCTCATGACAATCAAAAAGCAGGGGTTTCTTCAGGAATTCAAAAGAATAGGTCTCCTCTAGCCAACTCTGCCATCACCAGATCAAACAGATACCTCAACTGCAATCTAGTAAAATGGACAACAGCCCAAGAAATTTTGACACACAGCAATTTTTTCCCCAGTACCATGGATTGCAGATAATTAGGTCATCAGTTCATTGGAATGTTTTTCAACATTTTCAACAACAACCTCTCACTCAATGTCAGCAAGACCAATTGAGTTCAGGAGGAGGAGATCAGAGGTCCATGAGCCAGCTGTCATCAAGAGATCAGAGATGGAGAGGGTCAGCAACTTTACATTCCTCAATGTTTTCATTTAGAGGATCTGTCCTGGGTGGGCCTAGCACACAAGTGCTAATACAAGGAAAGCACAGCAGTACCTCTACTCACTTAGAAGTCTGCAAAGTTTCAATATCACATCTAAAACTTTGACAAACTTCATAGATGTGTAGTAGAGTGTACAAGGGGTGATTGATAAGTTTGTGGCCTAAGGTAGGAGTCAATTTTAGAAAACCTAGCACATTTATTTTTCAACATAGTCCCCTCATACATTTACACATTAAGTCCAGCAGTCGTGGAGCAAACGGATCCTTCTTTGTGGCCTAAGGTAGAAGAAGATGAGTTATTAACTTCAAACTTTCTGCATAATCAAAGAGTTGAACTGCACGTGCATGTAACGAGAGCTGTATAACTCATCTCCTTCTACCTTAGGCCACGGACTTATCAATCACTCCTGCTGTGGACCACCTGGAAGTCCAAGATGCCGACTTCTACAAAGAAGGGTCCGTATGTTCCACGACCGCTGGTCTAATGTGTAAATGTAGGAGGGGACTATGTTGAAAAATAAATGTGCTAGGTTTTCTAAAATGGACTTCTTCTACCTTAGGCCACAAACTTATCAATCCCCCCTCCCCCCCCCCCCCCCCCCCCCCATATATATTAACTGGCTGCATCATTGCCTGGCATGGATGGAATGGAAAATAAATGAAAATTTGAATGGAAAATCCTTAAAAAGCAGTGGATATGGCCCAATCCATCATGGATAAACTCCCTACCACCCAGGTCATGTTCTCTTCTCACTGTTGCCATCAGGAAGGAGTTAAAGGAGCCTCAGGACACACACCACCAGGTTTGGGAACAATTATTACCCCTCAGCCATTAGGCTCTTGAACCAGAGGGGTAACTTCACTCAAATCATCACGGAACTGCTCCCACAAACTATGCACTCACTTTCAAAGATTCTACATCTTATGTTTTTGATATTTATTGTTTTTTTATTATTATTATTTCGTTCTTTTGTATTTGCAGTTTGTTGTCTTTTGCACATTGGCCATTTGTCCTGTTGAGTACAGTCCTTCATTGATTCTATTGAGTTTCCTGGATTTACTATGTATGCTCACAAGAAAACAAATCTCAGGGTTGTATATAGTGACATGTGTATTTTCGTAATAAAAATACTTTGAACTTTGAAATGCCAAAAATGGCCGGGGGGGGGGGGGTGAATATGAAATGATTTCACGACTTCAAGCAACACACACAAAATGCTGGAGGAACTCAGCAGGCCAAGCAGCATCTATGGGAAAGAATAAAAACACAAAATTCTGGCAGAACTCAGCAGGCCAGACAGCATCTATGGGAGGAGGTAATGACGATGTTTCGAGCTGAAACCCTTCATCACTACCTCCTCCCATAGATGCTGTCTGGCCTGCTGAGTTCTGCCAGCAGTTTGTGTTTTTATTTATTTCCAGCATCTGCAGATTCACTCGTGTTATCTATGGAAAAGAGTTCAGTTGACGCTTGGGGCCGAGATCCTTTGGCCCGAAACGTTATCTGTACTGTTTTCCAATAGATGCTGCCTGGCCTGCTGAGTTCCTCTAGTATTCTGTTTGTGTTGCTTGGACATCCAACATCTGCAGATTTTTTCTTGTTCGTGATTTCACTACTTCAACAAGTTAGGAATTACGAAGAATTTGAAGGTATCAACAATTATCTTGAATCTTACTTTTGGCCCCACCGAAGTCAGCTCCGAAGGACTGGGCAGATGAAATCTACAGTGAGATCTAATTGCTAGGAAGGCAGTTCTGCAATGCTACGTGAAGGGCATGACGAAGCACTTAAAAAATCATGGTCATCCATGGGCTACTCATCCCAACGGACCTGGACTTCCGAGGACAAAAGAGTGGAACTGCCCCAGATAGTGTTCTAATTTGCTCTGTATTTCATATAAATACATAAACTGTAACTTAATTAAACTGCAGTTTGCCTTTTTTATACATTTTTAACTATTTTAACAAATTTTGGTTAATAGCAGCAGACGCTTAATTTGGCCAAAGTGTACTGGTCTCAATGTATCCCAACTAACCAGAAACCACTGTATTTATTTTCAGTATTTACTTAAGAAAAAACTTTTCACAATGAAAGGGGATGCAAAGTTTCAAAATAAAAAGACAAACCTCGAATCACTGCATTTTTTTAAAATGTTCACTCCCAGCACATTTATCAGTGAGGATAAGGCACCATATAGATGATTTGTTCTTTAGAAAGTGGTGGTATACCACCATAATTAAAGGACAGAATTAAGGTTTTATTTCCATGATTACAGACTGTTACTGAAGTAGTATTACAGGAATCAATATTGAGTTCTCAGCTGTCCATATGTTACATAAGTAACTTAGATGCATTATGTGGCTCTTTCATCTAAGGCTACGTCCACACTAGACCGGATAAATCCATAACCGAAGCTTTTTCTCTTCGTTTTGACCCTCCGTGCACAATGAAACGGCGTTTTCCTCCCCCGAAAACGGAGCTTTTCTAAAATGCCCGCCAGACTGTGTAAATTTGAAAACACCGCTTGGGCAGAAGTAGTGTGGATGGGGTAACCGGAGATTTCTAGAAACGCGGTCATGACGTGCCGGAACAGATGGCTGCATTTCATTGTTTTCCTGAACGCAAACCCCCCCCCCCACACAACCTAACAATTGTGTTAGAACAGACGGCAATGAGATTGAAGCCAGAAGAATTAGAAATGTACTCACCAAATACTTTGGCCCATAACTTACTGAATAAATAAGTTTACTCATTTTGCCCTGTTTTCTGTCCTTGCTTGTTTGAAGATGCAATTTTTGCATCTATTTGCACCTATTTATGCAAGTATTTCTCTGACAATAGATGTGTTACAGCTTAAGATAACACTGATACAGACAGGCTTTATACATTTAACAAGGTGCTTTATTAATGCAACAGAGTTAGTCAGTTTTGCAATGTTCGTCGTCAGCCGGGTCATACTGCCCGTGAACAAACTCCCTGTCGGTTGCCTCCATACGCTCCAGTATTTGTATTTTTTTTAGTTTTAAGTCCTCCTGTGCGAGAGCCAACAGCTATCCGTCGTTTAGCAATTTCCTTTTAAGTTATTTTAGTCTATAACTGGACAAACGCGCACTTTCACCGTGAGATTCGACACCAAACATGTTGCTTGTTTTCTGTAGCTGTGTCCTGCTCATGCCCAGTAGGAGGAGTTTGCCCAAATACCCTTTTTAATGTGGACGGAGGTATTTTCAAAAACGGTTGGTGTGGACGCCTATCGTTTTAATGCGAAACTGGCGTTTTCAAAATTATCCAGTCTAGTGTGGACGTAGCCTCAGTCTGATGATGTCAGATAAGAAAATGTGCTACAAGAACAGTGTCTGCACAAAGTACAGTAACCTTCTGGGAATGGGCTAGGTGGCTTTTGACTACAATGTGGGAAAACATGAGTTTTTGTGGTTTAGCAGGAAGAATAGAAAATGAGAATGTTTTCTGCCCCTCCAAATGGTGACAAATTAGTAAAGATCTGAAAACAGAGGGAGGTGGGTTAGAAGACATGAAGCTATCTTAAAGTCCAACAAAGAGCTAGGAAGCCAAATGGAATGTTGGCTTTCAATGCAAGGGATTGAAATACAAAAATTGAGTCAAAAATAAAATAAAGTAAGATAAAAATGTTACTTCAGTTTAGCCTTCAGTCAAGTTACAACACTGAATTTAGGCGAAATTCGTAGCTCAGCTACAGTTGCAAAAATAAAATAAGCAATTCTTTTAAAGAAACTTTAACCAATGATTCTTCTACAGTGACGCTGATTGATTAAAAAAATAGGTGGTTAAAAGGAAGCCTCTATATTCTCAACAACCAATTCCATTATGGAAAGTACACAAAAGATATTACAGATTACAATTGCTCAGACTTTTTTTCCAAACTGACAAGATTCTGAAGGCTATTCATCTGAAGTCCAAGTTTTAAAAACCATTCATCTTTTCTAACGTGATTGTTTCCAATGCTCTTTAAAAACTTGTTAAACAGTAGTTTTGGCTTAATAGTCACCTTCTGACACTAAGACCACATTTAATTTGATGTGCTAAAAATCTGAGGAAATAGGTTTCCAGCCATCAGGACAAATTACAAAAAAAAACAAGATAAGATATAAAGAAGACCTACCTTTCAAAGCTTCAATCTTTTTCCTATCAACAAAAAAAAAAGTTAATCTATCATTTAGAACTACTGTAATGTAGAATTCAATTATGAAAAAATAACAGTATTTTAACAACCTCACTAATCACAAAAACATTTTTAGTCTTACATTTTTTAGATTATAACCTAAAGTTGATACATAGACTCGATGGGCTGAATGACCGACTTCTGCTCCTTCATCTTATGGTCTTGTCTTATTTATGGTGAGAAGGCGAGGGAGTGGGACTAAATGGGAGAATGGATTAGCTCATGATAAAATGGTGGAGCAGACTCGATGGACCAAATGGCCGACTTCTGCTCCTTTGTCTTATGGTCTTATGGTCATTTACCCAGTGGAGAAAAGACATTTGCTATTTTGACAGAAATGAGTAAATTAAAATTAAAGGTTTTCTTCTCATTTAACAGTGAAGTGTGGACAGTGAAGCATGGCAGCTAAATGTGTCAAGATGGGCTTTATTGTGAAAACACTTGAACATGACAAGGCTTCAGTCTTCCATCTCTTCTAAAAAAACAAACAACCCTTAAATACAGTCAAGTCTTTAATTCTCAGTACGAGTTTTTACTTTTACTTTGCTTGAACTTGTATCATTCCCACTGCTTCTCCCAAGATGCGCCTCACATTATCTACTACAAACCATAGCAAAACTGCCAAGCCTCATTAACACTAGCTGTCAGAACTATGTGCTATCACAAGGTTCTCAACAGCCATAATTGTAGACAAAATTACTTCACAAAGCTGTATGATTCAGTTAAAACTAAACATTACTTTTCTAATTTACCACCCAAACTGTAATTTTGCTTTAAGACCTGAGAAGGGATATACAGTTCATGATTGTATTGCCGTTCTGTTTATACTGAGGAACATAGCTTGCCTAGTATTGAATATAAACAATCTGCAGGTTATGACAGGATTCCACTTTTGAGAACCATTCATAACTCAAACTCTTCATAAGTGAAAAATGAACAAAAACAATGTGTGGGAGAGGATCATAGAAACAACTGTGACAGGACAATTAGCAGCCGCCAACTAGCCTCGCTGACATATGAGTGAGTTAGTCTGCTCAGACCTCTGCTAGGCTCAGATGGTGGGTGGTGGTGGGGAGAATCAGAATTAGATTTATTATCATTGACACGTCGTGAAACATCTTGTTTTATAGCAGCAGTACAGTGCAATACATAAAAATTACTGTAAATTACAGTAAAGAACATATAAAAAATAAATTGTAAAAAGAGAGAGCAAAATAGTGAGATAATGTTTATGGCTTCATAGACTATTCATAAATCTGATGGCCGAGAATAAGAAGCTGTTCCTAAAATGTTGAGTGTACATCTTCAGGCTTATGCACCATCATCTGATGGCAGTAATAAGACAAGGCCAAGTCCTGGATGGTGAGGGAACTTCCAATTTTGTGGAATAGTACTTCCATACCAGACACTGATGCAACCTGTCAGAATGCTTTCCATGATACAATGTCAAACAGGCTTTAGATGATCTAAGCAATGGGATCAACACACACGAAACAGCACACCCTTATGCCTTCACCATCAATTTAGGGGATTTTAACCAGACCAGCTCGAAAAGTCACAAAATAATTATTACCAACAAATCATTTATATTACCAGAGGAAACAACACACTGGACCACTGTTACATCATCAAGAATGCCTACCGTGCTATTCCATGGAAAGTCTGATCACCTGGCTGTATTTCTTTTCTGAGTATAAGCAAAGCCCGAAGACTGCAGCACCAGTACTGAGGACCAAGAAGGATTGGAGAAGGGAAGCGGGTTGTGTTCAGGGATTCATCTTCGAATCTGGAGGAGTATGCCGCAGTTGCTACTGACTTTATTAATACCTGCGTGGATGAGTGCATGCCTAGGAAAATTTGCAGTGCATTCCCAAACCAAAAGCTGTGGATGAACCAGGAGGTTCATCATCTGCTCTGAGGGCTAGATCGGTGGCATTTAAGTCTGGTGACCCAGGTCCACACAAGAAAACCAGGTATGACTTGCGGAGGTCTATTTCAAGAGCACAGAAACAATGGCAAGGTTAGAAGTGATATTGGATACACACATACTCTGGCAGGTTTTGCAGGACGTTACTTCCTACAGAGTGAAACCCAAATGCTTCACTACCAGATGAGCTCAATGCCTTCTATGCCTGCTTTGAAAGGGAGAGTATAACTATAGCTGTGAAGATCCCTGCTGTACTCAGTGACCCTGTGATCTCTGTCTCGGAAGCTGAAGTCAGGCTGTCTATTAGGAGGGTGAACCACTGCAAGGCAGCAGGCCCCGATGGAGTACCTGGTAAGGCTCTGAAAACTTGTGCCAAGTTTAACTTCTCACTGCTACAGTCAGAAGTTCCCACCTGCTTCGAAAAGGCGACAATTATAGCAGTGCTGAATAAGAGAAATGTGACTATTGTCCAGCAGCACTTACAGCTATGGTGATGAAATGTTTTGAGATATTGGTCATGGCTAGAATCAACTCCTGCCTTGGCAAGGACCTGGGCCCACTGCAATATGCCTATCACCACAATAGGTCTATGGCAGATGCAATCTCAATGGCTCTTCACACAGCTTTAGATCACCTGGATAATACAATCACCTATATCAGGATACTGTTCGTTGACTGTAGCTCGGAGTTTAACACCATCATTCTCACAGTCCTGATCAATAAGCTATAGAACCTGGCTCTCTGTACCTCTCTCTGCAATTGGATCCTCCATTTCCTAACCAGAAGGCCACAATCTGGGCAGATTGGTGATAATGTCACCTCCTCACTGACGATCTACACTGGTGCACCTCAGTGGTGTGGCCTTAGCCCACTGCTCTACTCCTTCTATACCCATGACTGTGTGGCAAGGTATAGCTCAAATGCCATCTATAAATTTGTTGATGATACAACTATTGTTGGTAGAATCTAAGATGGAGCTGAGAGGGCATTCAAGAGTGAGATTTACCAGCTAGTTGAGTGGTGTTGCAGCAACATCCTTGCACCTAATGACAGTAAGTGCGAAAGAGCTTATTGTGGACTTCAGGAAGGGTAAGATGAGGGAACACACACCAATTCTCTGAGGGATCAGAAGTGGGGAGAGTGAACAATTTCAAGTTCGTGGCTGTCGAAATCTCTAAGGATCTAAGCAGCTATAAAGAAGGCAAGACAGCTGCTATATTTCATTAGGAGTTTGAAGATATTTGGCTTGTCACCTACAATACTCGAAAACTTCCATAGATGTACCATAGCGAACATTCTGACAGGATGCATCACTGTCTGGAATGGTGGTGGGGCTACTGCACAGGACTGAAAGAAGCTGCAGAAAGTTATAAAATTAGTCAACTCCATCTTAAGGACTAGATTGTGTAGTATCCAAGGCAACTTCAAGGAGTTGTGCCTCAGAAAGGTACCACTATTATTAAGGACTCCCACCCCCCAGAATGTGCCCTCTTCTCATTGCTACCGTCAGGAAGGAGGCACAGAACCCTGAAGGCACACACTCAGTGATTCAGGAACAGCTTCTTCCCCTCTGTCATACGATTCCTAAATGGATATTGAACCCATGAACACTACCTCACTTTTTAATATATATTATTTCTATTTTGCTCTATTTTAATGTAACTATTTACTGTAATTGATTTAATTTTTTTCTCTCTATATTATCACGTATTGCATTGTACCACTGCTGTTAAGATAGTAAATTTCGCACCACATGCTGGTGACAATAAACTGGTTATGACTCTGTAGAAATTTGAGACATACCAAATATCCTCAAACTCCTAATGAAATATAGCTGCTAGAATCAGTATCTTGGAACCATAAGAAAGAACAAGTTGCCACTCTGTTACCACTCAATATACTTTATTCACAAAGCAGTTCTATATTTACTATGACTTAGGAGGCAGCTTTTTCACCCTTGGGCCTACACTGGCTTCAGAAGAGTAATTTCCTCACTTCTATACACTTCTTCCTTATTTTCCACTTCCCTTGTAACTCATTCACTCATTTGACCATCAAACACCCTTATTTATTTGCAACCTACTTATACAAAAGAGATACAGTGGCATGCAAAAGTTTGGGCACCCCTGGTCAAAATTTCTATGACTGTGAATAGTTAAGCTAGTAAAGCATGACCTGATTTCCAAAAGGCATGAAGTTAAAGATGACACATTTCTTTAATATTTTAAGCAAGATTACTTTTTTACTTCCATCTTTTACAGTTTCAAAGTAACAAAAAAGGAAAACGGCCCGAAGCAAAAGTTTGGGCACCCTGCATGGTCAGTACTTAGTAACACTCCCTTTGGCAAGTATCACAGCTTGGAAACGCTTTCTGTAGCCAACTAAGAGTCTTTCAATTCTTGTTTGGGGGATTTTCACCCATTCCTCCTTGCAAAAGGCTTCTAGTTCTGTGAGATTCTTGGGCTGTCTTGCATGCACTGCTCTTTTGAGGTCTATCCACAGATTTTCAATGATGTTCAGGTCAGGGGACTGTGAGGGCCATGGCAAAACTTTCATCCTGCACCTCGAGGTAGTCCATTGTGGATTTTGAGGTGTGTTTAGGATCATTATCCTGTTGTAGAAGCCATCCTCTTTTAATCTTCAAAGGCAACACGGGTGAATCTGCAGATGCTGGAAATAAATAAAAACACAAAATGCTGGCAGAACTCAGCAGGCCAGACAGCATCTATGGGAGGAGGTAGTGACGACATAGATGTAACCATAGCGTACATGAAACCCTTTGGGTTTTGGCCCGAAACGTCATTCCTCCTCCCATAGATGCTGTCTGGCCTGCTGAGTTCTGCCAGCATTTTGTGTTTTTATCTCTTTTAATCTTCAGCTTTTTTACAGACAGTGTGATGTTTGCTTCCAGAATTTGCTGGTATTTAACTGAGTTAATTCTTCCCTCTACCAGTGAAATGTTCCCTGTGCCACTGGCTGCAACACAAGCCCAAATCATGATTGATCTAGCCCCATGCTTAACAGTTGGAGAGGTGTTCTTTTCATGAAATCCTGCAACCTTTTTTCTCCAAATATACCTTTGCTCATTGCAGCCGAAATGTTCTATTTTAACTTCATCAGTCCACAGGACTTGTTTCCAAAATGCATCAGGCTTGTTTAGATGTCCATTTGCAGACTTCTTACACCGAATTTTGTGGTGACTCTTCCATGAAGGTCATATTTGTGCAGGCATCGCTGCACAGTAGAAGAGTGCACCACCACTCAAGAGTCTGCTAAATCTTCCTGAAGGTCTTTTGCAGTCAAACGGGGGTTTTGCCTTTCTAGCAATCCTATGAGCAGTTCTCTCCGAAAGTTCCTGTTAACTGCCATTTCTTAATTACATTACGCACTGAGGAAACGGCTACCTGAAAACCACTATCTTCTTATAGCCTTCTCCTGCTTTTTGGGCATATGTTTTAATTTTCAGAGTGCTAGGCAGCTGCTTAGAGGAACCCATGGCTGCTGATTGTTGGGACAAGGTTTGAGGAGTCAGGATATTTATAAGGCTTTGAAATTTGCATACCTGGCCTTTCCTAACGATGACTGTGAACAAGCGATAGCCCTAACAAGCTAATTAAGGTTTGAGACCTTGGTAAAAGTTATCTGAGAGCTCAAATCTCTTGGGGTGCCCAAACTTTTGCATGATGCTCCTTTCTTTTTTTTACTCTAAAATTGTACAAAACAAAAATAATGCACTAATCTTGCTTAAAATGTTGAAAAGAATGTTTCATCTTTAACTTTATGACTTTTGGAGATCAGTTCATCTTCCACTCACTTAACTATTCACAGTAACAGAAATTTTGACCAGGGATGTCCAAACTTTTGCATGCCGTGGTAATTTTTACTGCAGATGGTTAACTGAACTTCAAATCTTTGCAAGATGAAGAAAACTAGAGCATCTGGCAGAAATCTACACAATCACAGGGGGAATATAGACCAGTTAGCCTGACATTAGTGGTGGGGAAGATGCTGGAGTCAATTATAAAAGATTAAATAGCTGCACATTTGGATAGCAGTAACAGGATCGGTCAGAGTCAGCATGGATTTACGAAGGGGAAATCATGCTTGACTAATCTTCTGGAATTTTTTGAGGATGTAACTATGAAAATGGACAAAGGAGAGCCAGTGGATGTAGTGTACCTAGACATTCAGAAAGCCTTTGATAAGGTCCCACATAGGAGATTAGTGGGCAAAATTAGAGCACGTGGTATTGGGGGTAGGGTACTGACATGGATAGAAAATTGGTTGGCAGACAGGAGACAAAGTAGGGATTAACGGGCCCTTTTCAGAATGGCAGGCAGTGATTAGTGGGGTACCGCAAGGCTTGGTGCTGGGACTGCAGCTATTTACAATATACATTAATGATTTAGATGAAGGGATTAAAAGTAACATTAGCAAATTTGCAGATGACACAAAGCTGAGTGGCAGTGTGAAATATGAGGAAGATGTTAGGAGAATGCAGGGTGACTTGGACAGGTTGGGTGAGTGGGCAGATGCATGGCAGATGCAGTTTAATGTGGATAAATGTGAGGTTATCCACTTTGGTGGCAAGAACAGGAAGGCAGATTACTACCTGAATGGTGTCAAGTTAGGAAAAGGGGAAGTACAACGAGATCTAGGTGTCCTTGTTCATCAATCACTGAAAGTAAGCATGCAAGTACAACAGACAGTGAAGAAAGCTAATGGTATGTTGGCCTTCATAACAAGGGGAGTTGAGTATTGGAGCAAAGAGGTCCTTCTGCAGTTGTACAGGGCCCTGGTGAGACCACACCTGGAGTATTGTGTGCAATTTGGTCTCCAAATTTGAGGAAGGACATTCTTGCTATTGAGGGAATGCAGCGTAGGTTCACGAAGTTAATTCCCGGGATGGCGGGACTGTCATATGTTGAAAGATTGGAGTGACTGGGCTTGTATACACTGAAATTTAGAAGGATGAAAGGGGACCTGATTGAAACATATAAGATTATTAAGGGATTGGACACACTAGAGGCAGGAAACATGTTCCCGGTGTTGGGGGAGTCCAGAACCAGAGGCCACAGTTTAAGAATAAGGGGTAGGCCATTTAGAACGGAGTTGAGGAAAAACTTTTTCACCCAGAGAGTTGTGGATCTGTGGAATGCTCTGCCTCAGAAGGCAGTGGAGGCCAATTCTCTGGATGCTTTCAAGAAAGAGCTGGATAGAGCTCTTAAAGATAGTGGAGTCAAGGGATATGGGGAGAAGGCAGGAACGGGGTACTGATTGTGGATGATCAGCCATGATCACAGTGAATGGCGGTGCTGGCTCAAAGGGCCGAATGGCCTGCTCCTGCACCTATTGTCTATCATCTAATATACAAACTCCACAACAGCTGCACCAATTAGGATTAAACTTGGATTCCTGGCAATGAGAGGCCAGTTGTAGAGAGTTAACAACATGGCACCTTAACAAGAAAGAGCCAATCTCAAATAGACTAAAGAAGACCATTTGAAACAACAATATAACCCAGCTCAAGAGATGAACAATCTTCATTATGAACAATGAAGGGACTGATTATGGGAATAATTAAAGTAATAAATATGACACCTATAGCTTGCTTTGAAGGTGTTGGGATGGGGATATGTCTCTACCAAAAGAGGTGCAAGGTCACCCTTTCGTCAGTCAGCCTACAGGTCACCTTTGGGCAATATGTAGCACAGTGTCACATGAAGCCTTGGGAGCAAATGGTGGATGGTCGTTTGAGTAGCCGCTGCATATCTCAAGTCCTGTTTATGCAACCATTGACACCAGGCAATCTTCTGAAGAGTACTGATAATAGCTGGGGGGGGGGTCACCCATCTTGTAAAGAGACTGACCAGAAGAAGGTAATGGCAAATGACTTCTGCAGAAAAAATTGCCAAAAACAATCATGGTCAAGACCATGATGTGCCACATCATACATAATGAAGGTTGGTCTGATTCTTAAATATTATGCTTTGTTGAATCCAAAGAATAAAATGTAAAGACCAGGGAACCTTTCTTTTGTTCTGTTCCAAAAGACAAACTCAATAAATGTTAAAGTATTACAGTGTTTGTTAAAGCAATGCATGAAATATAGCAAAGAACAAGACAGAGTTGGGAAACAAAAGTAAATTGGCAAATAAGGGAAGAGCTGCAGATGATTGAAATATGCAGTGCTAGAAATACTCCAGGTGAGACAGTATTTGTAAAGTGAGGAGCAGCAAACATTTCAAGTTAATTACCTTTCATGAAACATCTATTGTTGTTTATCTCCTTATCAATTTTAACTATTCTTGTTGTCCTAGTGTACCGTATAACAAACAGCAGAATAGTGAAGTAATTATAAATGTTTACCTCTTTTGCTTCTTGTAGTTCTCCAGCTGCAGAGTTTGTAATTGTTTATAACGCACAATATCACATTGTTCACAGATATCTTCCAAATACAACAAGTGTCCTTCCAGATCTTCAAACTCTTCTTCTAACTGAGCTGCAAGAGATGGAAAGCATGCAAATAGCTAAGACAATGCTTTCATTTTAAAACTAATTTAAAAAAAATTAAAAATACTTAGATTAAAATTCCTTTGAATTACGTAAGTTTTCAAACACCCTCTTCTTTGCACCCACACTCTAGACACCCAAAATGAGTGTAAATGTCCACTGACTCTAGGCCGCATACAAACATCTGAACCCACATTCAAATCTCAAGATCGTGTGCTGGTGAAATTAATATCTATTATATTCCCTAACTCCAGAATGTGCCCTATCAATGGAATCAGATCAGAGACAAGGTGAGTGAAGTTATTTATGCTGGTTCAGGAGCCAGATGGTTGAAAAATAATAACTATTCCTGAATCTGGTGATGTAGGACCCAAGGCTCATGTATCTCCTTCCTGATGGCAACTGTGAGAAGAGAGCATGGCCTGGATGTTGGGAGTCCTTGAAGATGAATGCTGCTTACTTGTGGTAGCACTCTTGTAAATGTGCTCAATAGAGGGCTATGCCTGTGATGGATTGGACTGCATTCACCACTATTGTGGGCTCTTCCATTCATGGACATTGGTGTTTCCATACCAGGCTGTGATGCAACCAGTCAGGATACTGTCCATGGTGCAACTATACAAGTTTGTGAAAATTTTATATGACATGCTGAATCTGTGCAGACTTCTAAGAAAGCAGAGGCACTGTTATGCCTACTTTGAGATGGCATTTGCCTGCTGGTCCCAGGACTGACCCTCTGATAGGATAATGCCAAGGAATTAAAAGTTACAGTGCCTCTGCGCCTCCAATACTCCAATGACAACTGGTTCATGGACCTCTGGTTTCTTCCTCTTGTATACAACAATCAGCTCTTTGATTTTATTAACATTCAGTAAGTGTTTGTGGCACCATCCAACCAGATTTTCAATCCTTCTCTACTGCATGTTGATTCGTCTCCACCTTTGATTCAGTTAACAACAGCGGTGTCATCAACAAACTAAAATATTGCTTTGGAGCTGTATTTAGCCTTAATTATAAGTATAAAGTGAGTTGAGCAAAGGGCTAAGCACTTAGCCTGTGGGTGCACCTTTGTTGCTGGTGACTGTGGAGGAGATTTTATTGCCAATCCATACTTACTGGGGCCTGCAAATGAGGATATTGAGGATCCAGTCGTACAAAGATGTATCAAGACTTAGCTCTTGGAAATTACTGACTAGTTGGCAGGATAATAGTGCTAAATGCTGAGTTGTAGCCAATGAAGAGAATCCTGATGTATGCACCTTCGTTGTCCAGATGTTCCACAGTTGAATGAAGAGCTAATGAAATGGCATTTGCTGTTGACCTGTTGCAATGATAGGCAAATTGAAGTGGATTCAAGTCACTCCTCAGACAGGAATTGATAAGCTTCATGGCCAGCCTCTCAAAACACTTCATCACAGTGAAAGCAAGTGCTACTAGATAATAGTCATTGGGGAAGGTTTCCACATTCTTCTTGGGGACTGAAGCCTGCTTAAAGCAGGTGGATACCTCAGAATGCTAAAGATGTCTGTAAAAGCTCTACCCAGTTGATTAGCACAGGTCTTTAGTATTTCCGCCAGGTACATCATCTGGGCTAGATGCTTTCTGTGGGTTCAAACTCCTGAAGGATGCTCCCACATTGGCCTCAGAAACTGAAATCACAGAGTTGTCGAAGGCTGTGGGAGTTCATGAGAGTGCCTCCATGTTTTGTCTATCAAAACGAGCATAAAAGGCATTGAGCTTATCTGAGAGTGAAACTTTGTTGTTGTTGTTTATGTTGCTTGGTTTTGCTTTATAGGAGGTGATGGCATTCTAGCCCCACCACAGCTGCCGTGCATTCTTCTGTGATCCAAATTTAGTCTGGAATTGCCACTTCACATTTGAGATGGCTTTTTGGAGGTCATACCTGGATCTTTTGTATTTTCCTGGTTCACTGGTCTGGAACACCACCGACCTAGCCCTTAGCAGAATATGGATCACTTGGTTTAGCCAGTGCTTCTGGTTATCTCATAATCCACTATTTACAGAGCACAATTAAATACTATCTACTTGCCTGAATGCATTGCTCCAAAGTCACTCAAGGAGTTCCACAAGAAGTATCAATTAAGTATATTGCAGCCACATTAATTCAACCCACTTTCCAATTCATATCATATTTGACTTCCAATCACATATCTGGTATCTAATTAACATTATGAAAGAAGTCTCTGCATTCATGAACTGAATAGTCAGTGATAAATTACAAGCTACCACCACCAATGCTCACAGCACATTTGTTACATTATTGACGATTTGAGCATATTATTAGAGAGCAAGATAAAAGAGCCAAGATTAGCAGGAAAGCACAGGCTAGTGGACCAGCTAAGGTATGAGAAAACTTGTTAAGAGATTAGTGAAGAAAATGCTTTACTTGTGTCAACAACTGCACTGTCCCACCTAAGAATGCCAAGCTTGAGGAAGTAAAATGCCAGCTGAGAAAGCAAATTCAGGGCAAGTAAAACAACTTGAAATCAGATATGTAACCTAAAGTACCGTAGATTCCGGACTACAGAGCGCACCTGATTTTTAGCCGCTGGCACTAATTTTAGAAATAAAATCATTTTTTTAAATGTAAAGGCCGCACCGGATTTTAGGCCGCACCGGATTTTCGGCCGCAGGTGTCCCACGTTGTAATATGAGATATTTACACAGAAAGATATTACACGTGAGGATTTTTTTAACTTTTAATTAAATCCATATGGTAACAAAAACAAATACATATTGCAAATGCTTTTTTTCGAACCGTGCCCGTACGCGGCTACTTTTAAATATACGTTGCGTATACTTCTTTACTGAACAACATTCCAATATCTCCTAACGACTGGTAAAAAATATATATACTGCAGCCTACCAGGAAAAGTTATTGATACCTTTAACTTAAAAGCAGATTTCGCTCGGATCCAAAGCCGCTCGCGGAATCCGCTCCCCCCTCCGTCCCGTTTCATCGCAAACGGCATTTAAAAGCAGATTTCGCTCAGATCCAAAGCCGCTCGCGTAATGCCGCTCCCCCCTCCTTTCCGTTTCATCGCAAACGGCATTTAAAAGCAGATTTCGCTCGGATCCAAAGCCGCTCCGCCGCTCGACCCCCTCCTTTCCGTTTCATCGCAAACGGCATTTTCCCACAAGACGCCGCGAAACCGGGTGTGTCGTCATAGCATCCCGCGATGTAGTACAGAAAACAAATATAGTTTAAACTAAGAGGGTAGGTAGCACAATGCTTCGAGTGTTTTCCATGTTGATGAGGGTGAGTACAAATGACTGATTTACAATAATTTAATTGTGAAAGTGCGCTTGATTTATCGTACAATTTCATTGGACCTCTGTGAACTACTCATCAATTTTATTGGTCTACTGTTACGAGGCAAAATGTTTACGAGGCGGCATGAAAAAAACCTTGCATTAGCCGCATCGGATTATTGGCCGCAAAGTTCAAAGCTGTTCAAAATGTGGGAAAAAAGTAGCGGCTTAAAATCCGGAATCTACGGTAGATAGTTATCTCAGACCCAAACAACAATGTAACAGTTATTCTGTACATTGTGGTAGACCTAACCTTCTTCAGTTGTTACAGCAGTAACCTTTCTTCTTCACGTTGAAAAATAGGGACGCTCAGAAGATAAAGCAGTGCATGCCTAGACAGTCAGCCCCATACAACATATAGGTCTGGGCTGGTAAATGACAATACCCAAATCACAACAGTATAAGGCAGCAAAAGCATCCACCAGAGCAGCATTCACCAGAGCAAGTCAAACCACTCACCCATAACATTCAAACACATTACCATTACCTAGTCCTCCAACATAAACAGCTCATGGGTTCATGTTGATCATCAAGATTAACACCGCAAGTACAAAGGTACAGTTGCAAGAAAAAGTTTGCGAACCCTTTGCAATTACCTGGTTTTCTGCATTAGTTATGCACAAAGTATGGTCTGATTTTCATCTAAGTCACAAAAACAGACAACACAATCAGCCTAAACTACTAACAAACAATTGTACTTTTCATGTCTTTATTGAACATGTTGTTTAATTATTCACTGTTTATACTGGAAAAAATGTGAACTCTTGTATTTATTAACTGGTAGAACCTTCTTTATCAGCAATAACCAAACATTTCCTGTAGCTGCTGAAAAGACTGGCACAATGGCGAGTAGAAATTTTAGACCATTCCTCCATACAAAACTGTTTTAGTTCTTCAATATTTCTAGGATACCTTGCACGAACAGACATCTTCAGGTCATGCCACTACACCTCAACATCTCAACTGGGTTAAGGTCTGGACTCTGACTTGGCCATTCCAAAACAGAAATTTTCTTCTTTTTAAACCTTTCTGTTGTGGATTTACTCATGTTTTGGATCATTGTTTTATTGCATCATCCAATTTCTATTAAACTTTAGGTGTTAGACTGCTACCCTGACATTCTCCTGTAAAACATCTTGATACAATTTAAAATCATTGTTCCCTCAACAATTGTAAGCCATCCAGGCCCTGACACAGCAAAGCAGCCACAAACTATGATACTCCTTCCAGTATACTTCACAGTTGGGATGAGGTTTTGGTGTTGGTGTGCAGTGCCCTTTTCCCTCCAAACATAGCAATGTGCATTTCTGCCAAAAAGTTCAACTTTTGTCTCATCTGTCCACAGAACATGGCCCCAGAAGCACTGTGGAACATTGGGGTGGTCTTTTGCAAACTTGAGATGTGCAGCAAGGTTTTTTTCCAGAGCAATGGCTTCCTTCATGGTGTCCTTCCATGAACACAATATTTCTTCAGTGTTTTTTTTATAGTGGACACATGAACAGAGACTTTAACAAGTTCTAGAGATTTCTGCAGGTCTTCTACTGTTATCCTTAGGTTCTTTTTCACCTCCTTCAGCATTGCACACTGTGATCTTTGCAGGATACCCACTCCTAGCAAGAGTAGCAACAGTACTGAATTTCCTCTATTTGTTGACAATTTCTCTTACTGTAGACTGAAGAGCCAATGTAATAAAAGATGGTACATAACCTGGGCATTCTCTCTTCTACCCCTCCCATCAGACAGAAGATACAAAAGATTGAAAGCACATATCACACCAGGCTCAATGACAGCTTCTATCTCGCTATCATTAGACTATTGAACGGTTCCCTAACATACGATAGACTCTTGACCTCACAATCTACTCCTTATAACCTTGCACCTTTTCTGTATGTTTTGACGTATGTGTGACAAATAAAGCTAACCTTTAACTAAGGAGATTTGAGAGACTCTTAGAAAAAGGCACATGGATAAAATAAAATAGAGGGTTATGTCGAAGGAAAGCGTTAGATTGGTCAGCACGATATCATGGACCATAGGTCTGCACTGTGCTGTATGTTCTATATTTTCCATTCATTCTAGGAAATGCTGTTAATTCAAACCATATGCTTCTGGCAAGGGTAGGTGTTGTAATTTGCTGTTAAAATATACATTTTATGAATTTTTGTGCCATTGCTTTCTGTTATACTAGTCAGTCATATCACAGGTGACATTTTCTCAAGCCCATGAAAAGCAAGATTGAGAACATAATAGGATTCTTCATGCATAAGTTGTGTCAACCCTGAAGACGTCCACTGCATTGTTAATAAGATCCTATTAAAGGAATGTCTGAGCTGACACTCATAAGGATACTGCAGCTGTGTGAACAAAACAGGTGCAGTCCTCCTGAAGCCGAATGCGTCAAGTCACCATCATCTCATCAAACCATACTATCAGACAAAGAATTCACATTTCACTGTTGGTTTTTCACTATAGTTAGAAGTGCAAATCTAGAAGTCCAATCTGGTTCTATTGTTATTCTAAGCAAAACTTCCAAGTCCATACACTGTTACTGCTTCCTTTAGAGTATTAATCTGTAGTAATGTCAAGCATGAAATGTTTAGAGTATTTATTGAGTGCTTGTGCAATTTAACTTAACTAATTTTGGTGTATATATTGAACATGACTCCTTTTTGCTATCTAAGAATTTAAACTTCTGGAAAAGAGATCAGAATGTGTTTAATTATGCTGGTGAATTGTTCTCTAACTAAATAGGACAGTTAAGCTTCTAGCTATGCAATATAAACAGATCTCTGTGGGGCTACAAATTAAACTGCATCCCCAGTAATGCCAATTATAATAAATTGGTCGCAAGTGGTATCATTTTATTTGCACATTGATGACCTGGGTTTTGTAATTGCTGAAAATGACACAAATCAATTATATCATTAGGTATAGATTGAAGTATTTATCCTTGTTCAAGTGTGCCACATTTCTTTCTATAACTATTTCCTAAATCCAAGTTGATTTCAGCTCTCTGCACAAACGGATGTTTATATGCAGTATCCACTTGTTTAAAAAAAAAGGAATTTGTTGAATGAAATTTCATTCAAATCTAAAGATATTAATCTGATTCAAAATCAGGTTAAATTGCTCTATATAAAAGAAAAATAATAAAATTCAGCAACAAAGCAGTTTTGAATTAGCATAGTTTGCAAATCTAAAACTCAGGAGACCATGTATTGCTTTAAGGTAGATACAATGGTCACAAAGTAGTATGCAAATTCTTCACTTCAAAAAGGCTCTTGTGCCAAAGGGGAACAAACCTTACAGTGTCTGAAATGCACCCATGCAGAGACTCACAAGAACTATGCGCATACTGAAAAGACCAACATACAGTAATGTTCGAGAATAGGAACAGGAACCTCCAACTGCTTTGAGTACAAGCAGTGAATGACTTAAAAAGCTGTCAAGCATTTATGGCCAACAAATTATATATAACTACAAATTTCTCGCATAGTATATAATGCATCTTTGTGCTGACGATTTATTTTTCCATAAAACAGTCTCAATAAAAAGAATGAAGTCACATGGAATATTTACATTCAAAGAAATTTTAGACATGTCCTCTCAAACTCCATCACAGAATTACGAACACCAATAAAGTACATAAAATTGTTTCATTTGAGTCACATAAGATGCAAATAAATTTTACAGAGCTTTTCGTTTTGCCATGAAAAATGTAAAATTTCAATGATCTAAGGTCCTCTCTAAAAGGGATAAAAGATAAAGAACATGCTCTCCAATTCATAATTCAAATATCCAAAACAGGAAGCTTTTGAGTTTCTGAATGCCCCTCAATTTTGCATTCAACAACTTGGCACACTTGTTTCTGATCCAGAAAACCATTATCAAATTCTATTTTAGATTTAAGCACATAAAACTACCATGAAACAGCAGGCTGATTAACGGAATGTTAGTGTGAAAAAATGCCTTCTTTCAAACAAATCCCTGTCTGTTTTCAGTGGAACTAAAGATTTAACTACGCTACTAAAATAGAGTTTCACTGTTTAACTGGACATTGTCCCTTCACTCAACAACATCAAAAGCAGAGGAGCTGATTATTTAACCAATTAACAAAAACAGAAAGTGCTGGAAGAACTTGCATAGCATGAGAACATTGACCTGAACATCTCCAGATCTCCAGAACATGTCTGTGAGACCAGTTTTCTGTGGTCGGTGTCAGATGTCGGAGGTCCTGGAGTCTTCCGGCATCCCGGATGGCCACATCTGCACCCGGTGCATCGAGATGCAACTCCTAAGGGACCGTGTTAGGGAACTGGAGCTGCAGCTCAATGACCTTCGTCTGGTCAGGGAGAGTGAGGAGGTGATAGAGAGGAGTTACAGACAGGTGGTCACTCCGGAGTCACGGGGGACAGAGAAATGGGTCACAGTCAGGAGAGGGAAGGGGAAGAGTCAGGTACTAGAGACTACCCCTTGACAATAAGTACTCCTGTTTGAGTACTGTTGGTGGGGGGGGGGGGGGGGCAGCCTACCTGGGGGAAGCGACAGTGGTCATGCCTCTGGCACAGAGTCTGGCCCTGTGGCTCAGAAGGGTAGGGAAAGGAAGAGGAAGGCAGTAGTGATAGGGGACTCTATCGTCAGGGGTTCAGACAGGCGATTCTGTGGACGCAGGAAAGAAACTCGGATGGTAGTTTGCCTCCCAGGTGCCAGGGTCCGGGATGTTTCTGATCGCGTCCAAGATATCCTGTGGTGGGAGGGAGAACAGCCAGAGGTCGTGGTACATATTGGTACCAATGACATAGGTAGGAAAAGGGAAGAGGTCCTGAAAGAAGGCTACAGGGAGTTAGGAAAGAAGTTGAAAAGCAGGACCTCAAAGGTAGTAACCTCGGGATTACTGCCTGTGCCACGCAACAGCGAGAATAGGAATAGAATGAGGTGGAGGATAAATGCATGGCTGAGGGAATGGAGCAGGGGGCAGAGATTCAGATTTCTGGATCGTTGGGACCTCTTTTGGGGCAGGTGTGACCTATACAAAAAGGACAGGTTACACTTGAATCCCAGGGAGACCAATATCCTGGCGGGCAGGTTTGATTGAGCTTTTGGGGAGGGTTTAAACTAGTTTGGCGGGGGGGGTGGGAATCAGAATGTGAGTGCAGGGATTAAGGTAGAAGGACAAGGGCATGATGTTAACAGTTCTGAGTTGATGAGGAAGGACAGGCAGGGGACAGAACATAATTGTAGCCAGTTAAAGGGGTTGAAATGTGTCTATTTCAATGCTAGGAGTATTAGGAACAAGGAGGATGAACTTAGAGCATGGATTAATACGTGGAACTACGATGTTGTGGCTGTTACTGAAACTTGGTTGGAGGAAGGGCAGGATTGGATGATGCAGGTCCCAGGGTTCAGGTGTTTTAAAAGGAATAGGATAGGAGGTAGAAAGGGGGGGGTAATGGCATTGCTGGTCAGGGATAGTATCACGGCTATAGAAAGGGAGGATGCTGCAGAAGGAGTGCCCACGGAGTCAGTCTGGGTGGAAGTCAGAAATAGGAAGGGATCAATCACTGTGCTGGGAGTAGTCTATAGGCCCCCAAATAGCCCTTGGAACACCGAGGAGCAGATAAGCAGGCAGATTTTAGAATGGTGCAGGAAATACAGGGTAGTAGTTATGGGGGATTTCAACTTCCCTCATATTGACTGGCACCTCCTGAGTGCAAGGGCGATAGATGGGGCTGAATTTGTCAGGTGTGTTCAAGAAGGATTCTTGACACAGTATGTGGACTGGCCAACGAGAGGAGAGGCTATACTGGATCTAGTTCTGGGTAATGAACCTGGTCAGGTGACAGACCTCTTGGTGGGGGAGCATTTTGGTGAGAGTGACCACAACTCCCTTAGCTTCAGCATAGCTATGGAAAGGGATAAAATCAGATGTAATGGTAAAGTGCTTAACTGGGGAAGGGCTAACTTTGAAGGGATGAGGCAGGAACTAGCGAGAGTAAATTGGAAACAGATGTTCAAAGGGGAAAGCACAGAAGTAATGTGGGAGAAGTTTAGGGACCACTTGAACTGGGTTCAGGATAGGTTTGTCCCACTGAGGCAAGGAAAAAATGGTAGGAAAAGGGAACTGTGGCTGACGAAACATGTGAGGTAACTCGTCAAGAGGAAAAAGGAAGCATATGTTAGATATAAGAAGCAGGAAGTAGGAGGGGCTTATGAGAAATATAGGGTAGCCAGGAAGGAGCTAAAGAAAGGACTTGGAGAGCTCGAAGGGGGAATGAGAAGGCCTTGGCACGTAGGATTAAGGAGAACCCCAAGACGTTCTATGCGTATGTGAAGAATAGGAGGATGATGAGAACGAAGGTGGGATCGCTAAAGGATAAAGAGGGCAACATGTGCCTGGAAGCGGAGGAGGTTGGGGAGGTCCTAAATGAATACTTTGCTTCAGTATTCACAAGTGAAAAGGATCTTGATCAGGATGAGGTCGAAGTAGAGCGGGCCTGTGTGCCGGACAATGTGGAGATTAAAGTAGTAGTAATGCTGGATCTTCTTAAAAACATTAAGATTGATAAATCCCCAGGGCCAGATATGATACACCCCAGGTTGTTGTGGGAATTCAGAGAAGAGATCGCAGGAGCATTAGCTATGATCTTTGAATCCTCTTTGGCTGCAGGGGAAGTGCCAGAGGACTGGAGAATGGCAAATGCAGCTCCCTTGTTTAAAAAAAGTAATAGGGAGAAATCTGGGAACTATAGACCAGTAAGTCTTACGTCGGTGGTCTGCAAACTACTGGAAAGTATCCTTAAGGATAGGATCTACGAGCATTTGGAGAAGTACAGTCTACTCATGGATAGTCAACATGGCTTTGTGAAGGAAAGATCCTGACTCACAAGCCTGATAGAGTTTTTTGAAGAGGTAACAAAAGAAATTGATGAGGATAGGGCAGTGGATGTGGTCTACATGGACTTTAGCAAAGTATTTGACAAGGTTCCTTCATGAGAGACTCATCCAGAAAGTCATGAGGGATGATACAAGTGGAACCTTGGCTGTTTGGATAAAAAATTGGCTTAAAGGAAGAAAGCAGAGGGTAGTTGTGGAAGGAAAGTATTCTGCCTGGAAGTCGGTGACTAGTGGAGTGCCGCAGGGATCTGTCCTGGGACCCCTGCTATTTGTGATTTTTATAAATGACCTGGATGTAGAGGCGGGAGGATGGGTGAGTAAGTTTGCGGATGACACGAAGATTGGAGGAGTTGTGAATGGAGCTGTAGCTGGTCGAAGGTTACAAGAGGATATAGACAGGCTGCAGAGTTGGGCAGAAAAATGGCAGATGGAGTTCAATCTGGACAAGTGTGAGGTGATGCATTTTGGAAGGACAAACCAGAAGACTGAGTACAGGATTAATGGTCAGTTACTTAAGAGCATGGATGAACAAAGGGACCTTGGGGTTCAAATCCATAAATCCCTCAAGGTCGCTACACAGGTTGATAGGGTAGTTAAGAAGGCCTATGGGATGCTAGGTTTCATGAACAGGGGGTTTTAGTTCAAGAGTAGAGAGGTCATGTTGCAACTCTACAAACCTCTGGTGAGACCGCGCTTAACAGTATTGTGTTCAATTCTGGTCACCTCATTATAGGAAGGATGTGGAAGTTATGGAGAGAGTGCAGAGGAGATTTACCAGGATGTTGCCTGGTTTGGAGAACAAGTCATATGAAGCAAGGTTAGCAGAGCTGGGACTTTTCTCTTTAGAGCATAGAAGAATGAGAGGGGACTTGATAGAGGTCTACAAGATTATGAGAGGCATAGATAGGGTGGATAGTCAGTACCTGTTTCCCAGGGCACCAATAGCAAACACCAGAGGACATATGTACAAAATTAAGGGAGGGAAGTTTAGGGGAGACATCAGAGGTAAGTTGTTGTTGTTTCTTTCTTTCTTTCTTTTTTTTTTTTACACAGAGTGAGTGCCTGGAATGATTTGCCAGGGATGGTGGTGGAGGCTAAAACATTAGGGGTATTGAAGAGCCTCTTGGACAGGCACATGGATGAAAGAAAAATGGAGGGTTATGGGGTAGTGTGGGTTTAGTACTTTTTTAAAAAGATTATATGGGTCGGCACAACATGGAGGGCTGAAGGGCCTGTACTGTGCTGTAGAGTTCTATGGTTCTATGCTATGTGACCACCTGAGTTCTAGTGTTTTCTGGTTTTGTTTCAGGTATATTAACATCTATACTTTTGTTTGCTCCAATTATTTTACATTAACTATTAATGGGAATGTGAGCGAATCTGGTTACCACATATTTACAGTGCCTATAAAAAGTACTCACCCCTGCCCTTGGAAGTTATGCTTTATTGTTTTACAACATTGAATCAGTGGATTTAATTTGGCTTTTTTTGACAACGATCAACAGAAAAAGACTCTTGTGTCAAAGTGAAAACAGGTCTCTATAAAGTAATCCAAGTTAATTACAAATATAAAATACAAGATAATTGATTGCTTAAGTATTCACCCCCTTTAATATGACATGCCAAATAATTACTGGTGCAGCCATTGGTTTTCGAAGTCACATAATTAATTAAATAGAGATCTGTATTTGAAGATCTGGGTGTTTCAATTGATTGCAGTAAAAGTACACCTGTATCTGGAAGGCCCAACTGCTGGCGAATCAGTCTCCTGGCAAAAACTACACCACGAAGACAAAAGAACACTCCAAGCAACTCCACGAAAAGGTTTTTGAAAAACACAAGTCAGGAGATGGATACAAGAAAATTTCTAAGTTACTGAATATCCCTTGGAGTACAGTTAAGTCAATCATCAAGAAATGAAAAGAATATGGCACAGCTGGAAATCTGCCTACAGCAGGCTATCCTCATAAACTGAGTGACACTGCAAGAAAGCGACTAGTGAGGGAGGCCACCAAGAGACCTATGACAACTCTGGAGGAGTTACAAGCTTCAAATGCTGAGATGGGAGAGACTGCACATACAACTATTGCCTGGCTGCTTCACCAGTTGCAGTTTTATGGGAGAGTAGCAAAGAGAAAGCCACTGTTGAAAAAAAATTCATATGAGGTTTCAGCTAGAGTTTGCCAGATGGCATGAGGGAGACTCTGAAGTCAGCTGGAAGAAGGTTCTATGGATCTGATGAAACCAAAATTGAGTTAAATTTTGAGTTAAGCCAAACACCACACATCATCAAAAATACACCATCACTATTGTGAAGCATGTTGGTGGTGGCAGGATCATGCTGTGGGGGTACTTCACTGCAGTAGACCCTGGAAGGTTTCTGAAGGTAGAGTGTAAAACTAATGCAGCAGAATACAGGGAAATTGGTAAATTCCTAGCCAATCAGCTGAGGCGTTCCAAAGCCAAACAACATATTACAAAGATCCGGAAGGAGAACGGAGACTTTACATCGGATCATTTAGAAATTAATGACGCATTTAAAAATTTTTATTCTCGGCTTTATTCCTCTGAATCCCTGAATGACAATATCTCTGTGGATCAATTTTTACAGAATCTGAATATCCCCTCACTTTCATCTGATTTCAAAGCCAAACTCAATGCGCCTATATCACCAGAAGAAATATCTTTTGCAATTTCTGCACTGTCCTCAGAGAAATCTCCTGGACCTGATGGGTTCCCTGTGGAATTTTATAAATCATTCTCTTCACTTCTTTCTCCTCAGTTACTTTCAGTATTATCTGACTCGTTTAATTACAGCAAATTGCCACCCTCTTTCAATGAGGCATCTATTATTCTTCTTTTAAAAAAGAGCAAAGACCCAACAGAGTGTTCCTTGTACAGGCCGATCTCGCAGCTCAATGTTGATGTAAAGATCTTAGCTAAAGTGTTGGCTCATAGATTAGAAACCGTTATTCCCTCCATTATCTCTGATGACCAAACAGGCTTTATTAAAAACCGTCTCCCTTTTTTCAACATTCGGCGTCTATTTAATATTTTATACTCAGTTCCAACTGGGACTCCTGAATGTGTTATCTCCCTTGATGCGGAGAAAGCATTTGATCGTATAGAGTGGAACTACCTTTTTGCAGTCTTAGAAAAATTTGACCTCGGCCAAAGTTTCATCTCTTGGATCCAATTGCTGTACCTGTGTCCTACTGCTTCTGTTCTAACTAATTTTCAGAAATCCCAAGTATTTAATCTCAAACGTGGCACCCGTCAGGGGTGCCCCTTAAGTCCCTTTCTCTTTGATTTGGCTATAGAACCTCTGGCGATAGCATTTCGAAATTGTCCTGAATTGACCGGGATTTGGAGAGGGGGTGTTGAGCATAAAGTTTCTCTCTATGCTGATGACTTATTACTCTTTCTCTCAAATCCGTCTACATCCTTACCTCTAATGTTTTCACTTCTTGACCAGTTTAGCCAGATCTCTGGCTATAAACTCAACTTACATAAGAGTGAACTTTTCCCAATTAATAAAGAAGCACAAGAACTAATATTTCGTGATCTCCCTTTTAAAGTAGTCCATAATCAATTTACTTATCTTGGAATTACAGTCACAAGGAAGTTTAAAGATCTCTTTCGTGAAAACTTTGTCAATCTTTCATATGCTATAAAACAGAGTCTGGTACAATGGTCACCTCTATCTATGACCTTGGTAGGTCGTATTAATGTTGTTAAAATGTATGTCCTCCCCAAATTTTTATACTTATTTCAATCTATCCCAATTTTTATTCCTAAATCTTTTTTTGATTCCTTAGACTCTATTATTTTGTCATATCTGTGGCAGAATAAGCGCTCCAGAATTAATAAAATCCACCTCCAAAAATCTAAAAAAGAGGGTGGCATGGCTTTACCTAACTTTCGCTTATATTACTGGGCAGCTAATATACGTTGTGCTGCCTTCTGGTCTTTCTTCCACGGTCAACCCGAGTGCCCTAACTGGGTGGCAATGGAGTTGAGCTCCACTAAAGAATTATCTATCTCTGCACTTCTTGGCTCTGCACTCCCTAGTAGTCTGCCCAGATCAATAGCTAATCCTCTGGTTAGACACACTTTGCGTATATGGGCTCAGTTCAGGAAATGCTATGGTTTCCAGGGGTTTTCCGTTTCTAGCCCTGTCGCACATAATCACCTTTTTTTACCTACTACGTACGATTCAGCATTCCATGTTTGGTACAGGAAGGGCATTAGACATTTTGAAGATCTCTTCATTGATAATCGCTTCGCTTCTTTTCACCAGTTCTCCGTTAAGTTCAACCTGCCTAACGCTCACTTTTTCAGATATCTCCAAATCCGACACTTTACTGCTCCTTTAATTCCTAACTTTCCTGAAATGCCTGCGAAAAATGCTATGGACCTATTTCTTTCCATTAATCCACTAGGTAAAGGTTTAATTTCAATTATCCGAGATAAACTAGCAGCCTTACGACGGGCCCCTGTGGATAAAATTAAAATGGCCTGGGAGCAGGATCTAAATATCTCCTTATCCGAGGAGAGCTGGGACTCAGTTCTCAAATCGGTTAACTCAACCTCCCTTTGTAAGAGGCCATTGCCTCTTACAGTTTAAGATTGTTCATAGAGCCCATATGTCTAAATCTAAACTATCTCAATTCTACCCTGGCATTAGTCCGCTCTGTGATAAATGCAAGAGGGGCGTGGCCTCTCTCATCCATATGTACTGGTTCTGTCCTAGCTTGGAGAAATTCTGGAAAGATGTCTTCACTACATTATCGGGTATTCTGAATCAACACCTAGAACCTAACCCCTTAATTGCTCTGTTCGGTTTTTGGGGCGAGACAGATTTATGTCTGGGTCCGACCAAATACTATAGCCTCTCTCCTGGCGAGACGCTTGATCCTCCTTAGATGGAGAGATGTTGCCCTGCCCACTCATGCGCAATGGCTTAACGACATTATGGCCTGCTTGGACCTTGAAAAAATTCATTATTCAGTTCTTAATTCGGATCTAAAGTTCCATAAGGTCTGGGGACCTTTTATCGAGTACTTTCATAACCTTCCTCTTGACTATGGGTTTTTTTTTTCTTTTTTTTCTTCTTTTCAGTCCCTTGCTTTCAGCTCCCTTTTTCTTTTTTTTCTGGTAGTAGGCATTATTATCCTCTGTTACTAAGTGTATTCACAGTCTGGGAGTTTGACTGTCCGGCCTTATACTCTTTATACTGTGTGGTGGTTGGTCTGGAGTTGTTGTTTTTTTCTTGTGTTGTGGGGCTTGGGGAGGACACTAAGCTCACTTGTCTTTAAATTAGGTGCTTTTTTGTTAAATTCTCTTCCTTTGTAGCATATTGTTATTGTATGCTTAATCTTGCACTGTATTAATGCTCCTCATTGGGATTTGGGGTTTTTAATTTTGTAAAATGTTTTGAAAAACTAATAAAAAAAATTTTTAAAAAAAAGAAAGAAAGAAAGAATACAGGGAAATCCTGGAGGAAAACCTGATGCAGTCTGCAAGAAAACTGCCACTTGAGAGAAGATTTGTTTTCCACCAAGATAATGACCCCGAGCATTAAGCCAAAGCTATACAGGAATGGCTTGAAAACAAAGTTAATGACTTGCAGTGGCTAAGTCAAAGCCCCAAGAATTTGTGGCTAGATTTGAAAAGGGCTGTTCAATCACAATCCCATGCAATCTAACAGAGTTTGAGCAGTTTTGTAAAGAAGAATGGGAAAAAATTGCAGTGTAGAGATGTGCAAAG
The DNA here is from genome assembly GCF_048418815.1 of Hemitrygon akajei. Classification (NCBI taxonomy): domain Eukaryota; kingdom Metazoa; phylum Chordata; class Chondrichthyes; order Myliobatiformes; family Dasyatidae; genus Hemitrygon; species Hemitrygon akajei. The sequence continues at coordinate 18,496,932 of NC_133143.1, read as the reverse complement.
CCAATAAAGACCCATCCACACAGACTCAAGGCTGTAATTGCTGCAAAAGGTGCTGCTACTAAATACTGACTTAAAGACGTAATTATGCAATTATTTTGTGTTTAATAATTTTAATAAATGTACACCAATTTGTAGAAAATAGTATTCTCTTTGACATGAAAGAGTTTTTTCTGTTGATCAGTTTCAAAACAACCAAATTAAATCTACTGTGATTCAATGTTGCAAAACAATAAAATATGAAAACCTTCAAGGGCGGGGGAAATGAATACTTTTTATAGGCACTGTATATGGCAGAGGCTGAATATTTTAAGTCAGGTAACCACTATAAATGTGAGTTAAGAATGTTAAAGGCATGATTAAAGTACTTTCTTCTTCTTAAGCAGTTCGTCAGGATCAAAGATGGCCTCTTATTTTCTTGGTTGCGAGGTCTCATTTGCGGCAGATATGGGATTCACACGCCCTGCAACAGATGGCACAGGTGACAGTCAATGGGTGGATGGATGATTAGCTTGTGTGGAGATTATGTGCTCCTTGCGCTGCTCACGCAAGACTTTTGTGTGCTTCTGATGTATTTATCCATGGTTGTCTATATCCTCTGCAATGTTTCTTACTCCCTTAATAGTCATAGGTCATTAAATTTCAGGAAACAGGGACAATGTTGCTTTTTCTGCTTACTTGGCAACCTCTTTCCATGACAGAACTAAAATATAGCATCTGTGTAGTGTCAGGAAGGCAAACAAAGAGCTCTGGTCAGCATAGCAAGTCAATTGCCTATGCTGAAGCCCTAAATACACCAGCAGACCAAGTGTAACTGCGGACTCAGTGCTGGCAGATTGGCTTGGGAAAGGAAATATTAGTTGGGTTACTTGTCCTTCCAGTGAATTTCGTGGGCTTTGGAGAGGGAGTGCTATAGATAATCCAGGCCTCAATTGCACAGAAGTCAAGGATTACCAAGGTTTACCAAGGACCAAGAGTTTAGTGCCAAGGCTGAGATTGTGAACTACAATATTTTGCTCAATTAACTGACAGTTTAAATTGGCATCATTGTACAGGTATTGTAGGTTAAGGAGCATGTCCTAATGCTGCATTGCTCTACTTTCTGTGACACAATGAAATATTACCAATATTTGCCTTCAACAAGAGCTGACTAAGTTAAGAAAAGTAGCAGTAATGACCCAGATGGCGAGGATCCTTAGTGCTGAAACCCAACTTGCTGATGATGTCTTTAATATTGGGGAGGGTTGAGAGAATTTTGGTTTTAGCAGACGAGAATTCAGATGTTATAGGACATTTAAAAAGAAACACATAGCAGGGCACTGCATTGAAGCATCTACATTTTTATACCATTAAATGGCGGGAGATGGCTTCAAGACCCTGACCTGGAGATACACACTGACTTTAGTTCTTTGCGGAAATGGGACCCACTCTCAGGGCCTCATGACAGGCCGTTTTTAATATGCCAAGGACACCGGATTTTAGTGGCTCTGGAGGCAGGCAGATTCCAGGTTGCTGTCACTGCTTGCTATGTCATGGGAGTACACGAATGATCGATAGCAATGAACTGGCTGCTGGCTGTGTTCCCAGAGACCTGAGTTCTTTGGGCACAGAGGTCGGAAAAAGCGACTTTTAACACCATAAATAAACAAATTGTTTTGTTATGTTTCCCCTCTCACTATGGGAAGGAGAGCGAGAGGGACTCTGTGGTATGTCAACTTAGTCTTTGAGGTACTGCAAGTCTCTGTCTTTATTGATGCTTTGCTGCATGCTCAAGTGCTTGGTGGGGGAGCCGATGCTTTTTTGCTAATAGGGGAGGGAGGGTTGTTGGTTTGCTGCTGCTTATGGTGGGAGGGGGGAGCTGGGGGGTTTTTGGGGTTCTAACATTTAACTATCATTCATTCTTTGGGGCACTCCTATGCTTTTGTGGATGCTTACAAAGAAGAATTTCAGGATGTATATTGTATACATTTCTCTGACATTAAATGTACCTGTTGAAACCTACTGAGTACTGAAAAAGGCTGCAGTGTTGTAGGTTCAGCCAGCTCCATCACAGACACGATCTTCCCCAGCACACAAGAAGTTGGCCTCCACCATGAAGGACATTCACATCCAGGACATGCCCTCTTCTCATTTCTACCATCAGGGAGGAGGTACAGGTGGCCCCCATTTTCCGAACGTTCGCTTTACGACACCTCGTTGTTATGAAAGACCTATGTTAGTTACCTGTTTTCACTAACAGAAGGTGCTTTCACTGTTACGAAAAAAGGCAGCTCATGCCCCGAGCAGCCAAGCTCCTCCCTCGGAACTGCATTCTCGCTGATGTAGCTTAAACATGTGCCTGTGAGCATCTGTGTTTTATGACAATTTATTTTGTGTATCAATTAGCAAGATGAGTTCTAAGGTATCAGGAAAGCCTAAAAGAGCTCATAAGGATGTTAAGCTCAGCATAAAACTAGACATAAACATTTTGATCATGGTAAACGAAGTAAGGACATTGTCTGCATGTTGAACCATTCGCACTATTTATATGCAGAGAGAAAGAATCTTGAAAGCTGCCGACGTTACTATTGGTTCTGCTCGTAGGAAAGTGGTCTTAGTCGGCATCCAATAATGGATAAAATGGAAAGTCTATTGCTTGAGTGGATTGATGGGTGTACAAAGCATGGTGTTCCGTTAAGTTATCTTGTACTTAAGGAGAAATCAAATCAGTCTTTTTAATAAGCTGAAACAGAAAGCACTGGACGATGCTGATGAAAGTGTTGCGAAAGTGGAATTTAAAGGTAGTCATGGGTGGTTTGATCAGTTTCTGAGGCGAGGGCAGCTTCATAGCTTAAAGTTTACTGGAGAGAGTGCTTCGGCTGATACTGAAGCTGCCGAAAAGTTCCCAGCAGAACTGAAGAAAATAATTACAGAAGGCGGTTATTCATATAAGTGTTTAACTGTGACAAAACTGCAATTTATTGGAAAAAATTGCCGAGTACCCCAACCTCCAACGACTCAGCCTAACACACCATCATCAGTGTGCTCGCTGTCTTCCTGATTCCGGTAAGTAAAACTACACTGTACATACATTATTTCTACTTTATACAAGCTGTGTATTTTTAAGTGTTATTTGGTATGATTTGGCAGCTCCATAACTTAAAGGTTACTGGAGAGACTGCTTCCACTACATAGTGAGATTTTTGCTACACTAGACAGTGCTGCAATGATTGTAGAAAAGTAGTTCTACTTTATATAGGCTGTGTATTTATCATATCATTCCTACTTTTACTATACGTTACTGTTATTTTGGGTTTTATGTGTTATTTGGCATGATTTTGTAGGTTATTTTTGGGTCTGGGAACACTCACAAATTTTTCCCATATAAATAAATGGTAACTGCTTATTCACTTCACGACATTCCAGCTTACAAACCGTTTCATAGGAACACTCTACCTTTGGATAGCGGGGAAAGCCTGTATAGTCCTGTGCAAAAGTCTTAGGCACCCTAGATTTTTTAATATAAATTTTGTTTCAGACTTTCTTTTGTCTTCTGTATTAATGTGACAGTAGAAGAGAGTAAATTTTAAATTTCCAAACATTCAACATCAGAATCAGGTTTATTATCATTGGCATGTGACATGAAATTTGTTAACTTAGCAGCAGCAGTTCAATGCAATACATAATATAGAAGAAAAACACAAAACAATAAGTAAATTACAGTATATGTATATTGAATAGCATATACGTATATTGAAAATCATGCAAAAAACACATATATTAAAAAAGTGAGGTAGAGTCCAAGGGTTCAAAGTCCATTTAGGCATCGAATGGCAGAGGGGGAGGAAGCTGTTCCTGAATCACTGAGTGTGTGCCTTCAGGCTTCTGTATCTCCTACCTGATAGTAACAGTGAGAAAAGAGCATGCCCTGGTTGCTGGATGTCCTTAATAATGGATGCTGCCTTTCTGAGACACCACTCCTTGAAGATGTCCTGGGTACTTTGTAGGCTAGTAAACAAGATGGAGCTAACTAAATTAACAACCCTCTGCAGCTTCGTTCGGTCCTGTGCAGTAGGTCCTCTACCCCCATACCAGACAATGATGCAGCCTGTCAGAATGCTCTCCACGATACATCTATAGAAGTTCTTGAGTGCATTTGTTGACATACCAAATCTCTTCAGACTCCTAATGAAGTATAGACATTTTCCAAAAAAATTAAATGTTACAGAAAAGTTTTTTATTTCATTAAATTAACATATTAAGTAATAGACCACCTCTCAAATAAAAATTTGATTACTTTGTATGTATTTAGCGCAGTACATGATTAAACAAAAATAACAAACAGATCAATGACATAATGAGTTGAATGAATTAAAATGATTAACTTAATCTGAAAAAGGTGTAGAAGAAACCAAACTGGGCAAAGAACAGCTAAACTAAAAGGCACAGGTGTGGCAGATGTGCCTGCTTAACTCTCAAATCATGAATTCATTCACCATGGCAAAAGTGAGCACAGCAACATGACGCAAAGTGGTCATCCTTTATCAGCAAGGTCTCTCTCCCAAGCAAAATTTCAGCAGACAGTTGTTTCAAGATGTGCTGTCAAGCTTTTCCAAAGAAGTACAATAAATGGACAAGGTTGTGGACTAGAAACACAGAGGTCGGTCACAGAAATAGAGATACATAAAGCTGATGTCCCTTCTAAATCAGAAGAATTCCAGCATTGCTATCAGCTCTGAACTCAGAAAACACTGGAACCCAAGTATACCACTCTACTGTCCGAAGAAGTCCCGTCAGAAATGGTCTTCATGGAAGAGTTACTGCCAAAAAGTCATTCCTTTGAAGTGCAAACAAAGCCCAGAGGCTCACCTATGTATAAAAACACAAGAACTGGGGTGCTGAACAATGGTAGTAAATGCTCTGGACTGATGAGTCGAATTTGAAATGTTTGGCTCAGACAGGAGGAAGTTTGTCTGTAGAAGAGCTGAGGAACACTACATGGATGAGTGTCTGCAGCCATCAGTGAAGCACAGTGGAGGTTCCTTGTGGGTTTGGGGTGTATTTTTGCAAAGCATTGGTGATCTGGTCAGAATTAATGGAACCCTCAATGGTGAGGAGTACAAGCAAATTCTAATCCATCATGCCATCAGGGAGATACCTGATCATTCCCAACTTCATTCTACAGCAGGACAATGACCCCAAACACACAGCCAAGGTCACAAAGAACTATCTTCAGTGAAAAGAACAACAAGGAGTTCTGCAACAGATGGTATGGCCTCCACAGAGCTCTGATCTCAACATCATCGAGGCTGTCTAGGATTACTTGGAGAGGCAAAAGCAAGCAAGACGACCAATGTCTGCAGAAGAACTGTGGCAAGTTCTCTAGGATGCTTGGAGCAACCTTCCAGCCAATTTTCTTATAAAACTGTAAAGAATTGATGCAGTTTTAAAGGTAAAGGGTGGTCACATCAAATATTAATTCGATTTAGTTTTTTTCCTGTTTACTGCTCTTTATAGCAAATTTGTTGATACTTAGAAGCTTTTCATTTCATTATTTTTGAAAGCACCTCCCCTTTACTGATTTTCTTTAACATCCAAGACTTTTGCACAGTACTGTACATGAGCCTGAAGATGCAGATTCAGTGCTTCAGGAACAGCTTCTTCCCTTCCATCAGATTTCTGAACAGTCCATGAACACAATTTCACTGTTCCTCTTCTGCACTATTTATCTTATATTTTAGTGTGACATAGTTTTTTTAAAATATGTCATGCATTGTACTGCCACCACAAAACCAACAAATTTCATGGCATTTCAGTGATAATAAAGTTGATTCTTGCAAGGCATACTTATGCTAGGGTAAATGATCTTGCTACTAAATTGTATTTTTCCTAAGAATATCTTAAGGTGTTTTATAGTTACATAGCAAAGAAACAGGCCCTTCAGCCCAGGCTAGCTATGCTGACAATCAAACATAAATCTACAATAATCTGCTTTTCAACTTGCATCTCGGGGATGTGTTGGTAACTGGAACGTCCAGGAGAAATGCACACAGTCACAGTATGAACATGGAAAAACTCCATTCAGACAATATCCAAGGATGGGAATGAACACAGGTCACTGGAGCCAAGACAATTAATTACTTTTTGTTTTAGTCCAGCAAAACTATGTAGATACTAAACAATTTCAGAAGGTAAAACTATAAGCAGAATGAACTATAAAATTCGTAAAAGTTTGTGTAGAGCAAAAATAACCAAATAAGTAAGAACAGTGCTTTCTCAAAATAGAGAAGTGATATCTGTACAAGGAGAATGATGCAGCAGCACGAGTTATTAGTCTGGACTACTGATTCAGCAACACATGTTCAAAATCCCATGGGCATATCAGAGCTATGCTGATACTCTTTTACAACATCTATAAATATACACTTTCAATTACTGATCAGAAGTGAAACCACAATTTATGTTTCTCTTCCTTTTCTTGGAAACATTAAACTGTTTGCAGAGCTCCATGTTGAAGGTCTCGAAGACTCTACAAAGATAAACACATCTTCTCGAGCAGAGGACAGCAGTGTCCAGTGCATCTAGACTGATCTGATAGTAATTGTGATGAGACACTCAGTTTATCGCCCAAAAAAACGCAACAGATTTGGCGAGAATAACCAGGAAAACAAAGAGCTAATTAACTACAAACAAAGGCCATTTTTGGATTGGAAGCTCTGTTACATTTCAAGCCAGAAGAAACATTTCTGCAGACACATTAAGGTTCAAAAGAAAATCAATAACCTTAGACAGAATGTAGAAAGAGCGCAGGCTTTCCAGCAACTCATTGGTAGCCAATTATGCGTGGATTCTTCAACAGTCGAAGCTACCTACAGAATAAACATCCAAATACTCACCTAACTGAGAGCAAAGAATAACCTATCAAGGACAGGTCAGGCAACATTCGCTGTTAGAAACCTTTTTAAAATCTTGACATGAAGGTCCTTTTTACTCCATTCCATGGCAAATTATCTGATCCACACTTGCTGCCACTGTAAAGGCCAGATACCATCAGTAAAGAAAGTTCTGGGAGTGGACAGTATCCCCAAACCTTGGTGGAAATAAGATTGTTACCAATTCACGACGTCGTCTCCTACATCCCAGGAGAGAATGATATCCCAGACAATACCTGAGATGCCATAATCATGAAGATCTTCAGGAAAGAAGACACATCTCAGTTGTCGCAACTACAGCAGCTCCCTCTGCTGTCACTCACAGGGAAGGTGGTCACCAAGGTCTACAATTGCCCCCTCCCAATGCTGAGAAGCGGTTCCCCAAATTGCAGTAGATTGCATCCAATGAGAAGCACGGGTGGCCTTTCTGACTTCATGAAAACCTTTGATGATGAGGTCTGAGGGGGTCTTTCTCAACTTCCAATGCTTTCAGAAATTCCTCTGAAGAAAATAATCCCACAGAGCTCATGATTTAATGGACACCAGTAATCTCTACATGCTTAGAGACATGGAATGCCTATAGGAGGCACACAAAACACCATTTCTATATCAACAAAATCCTCCAAATCTTCTAGGAAATTAAATAAACCAATGTCATATGGGATGGCATTGAGAACACTGAATTTAAATGGCAGAAAGAACACTACGTCTACTAAACTACCTGTCCACCTGCCCCATCAAGCACAGGCATGGGTCATGAGTCCCACACTGGCCTCATGAGCCACCTCAAAAACAACGGAACTTAAGTGGATGCAAGTCTTCTCCAAAGCTATGATAACAAGTAATAAAGAAAGGGCTCAAATTTTATTCTTTTTCCTCAAGTCAAGAACACCAAGTCAATTCCAGAATTGGGTACTGAGATTAGACCTTGTTATTAAGCATTAATGTATAATTTAACTGCATATGAAGGCATGGGATATTGAATTATGAAATAGGATTGTAAATTCAGAAAGCCTTAGATATAATGTAAAAGAACACTTTAGTGGCTATCTACCCTATTCATTAATTATATAAATTTCATCAAAACTTTTTCCAAGGAAGTTAATTACAACTGAGTAAAGGCTAAGCTACCTCATGGTGTGAAACATTCATGCCATGCGATCAAAAGAAATGGGTTCAGTAAGCAGCTCAGCTAGCACAATTTTCCACAGTAGGGAGTTTTGGATTTCAGTCAGGTCATTAAATGTTGGGAGGGAAATATCACCCACTTCAAAAGTGCTGCAGTGCATACTTGGTGATTAATTAAGCACAACATAGGAAGAAGCCTGTGGAGATGTCAACCTTATCTTCTTTGGCCATAACTACTAAATTAATGGTGCAATAACAAAGAGGGCCAATCATGCTTCTATATTTAGAGGACTTAACAAATCAATAACCGGGTAAATAATACATCTAGGTCTGGAATAACTCCCTTGGTAACATTTAAACCAACTGCTAAGTTTGCATATTGTTTAAGTTGGTAGACCAAAAAGAGTAGCAGATTTGACTATCCATGTTTAAAATAAGGAGAACAGTAACATTGTGATTATGTTACACGATTACCAAGCAAAAGGTCACCATTAATGATCCATGTTCCACCTCAGCAGCCTGGGAAAGTAAATCCAAATCAATGAATAAACCTGGAATTAGCAAAAGTAAATATATGATTCACACCATTTTTCAAATAAAAGGAAATCATGGTCTGGCCAGAATCTGACACCAGAACCACAACAACTTGTGTAAATGTCTTCATATCTGGCCAAGGAAACCACTCAATTCAATGACAACAAAGGTGAGCCAATAAATGTTGGCTTTGCCCTACAGCCAACATCCCATGAATGAATGTTAAAAGGAGTTACATAGAATGCACAGTATATTAGTTTTGATCTTATTAACAACCTATCAGTTGTTCAGTCATTAGTTCATTTGGACCAGAATTACAATTGAACCATTTACCTACCCCAATATTTTGGAATTAAGTATCTTACATTTAACTACTTAAGTTCATAGAAACATAGAAAACCTACAGCACAACAGAGGCCCATCGGCCCACAATGCTGTGCCAAACATGTACTTACTTTAGAGATTACCTAGGATTACCCATAGCCCTCTATTTTCCTAAGCTCCATGTATGTTCAAGTTCAGTTTAGTGTCATTCAACTGTACACACATATACCACCAAACAAAACAATGTTCCTCTGGACCAAGGTGGACAACACACAAAACACCAAGTAATATTCCCACAAATAATAAAATGCGTTTGCGACACAAACAGTAAACAGCACAACTCTACTGGCACTTCATAAGTGATGAGACACGGGTGGTGGCAGAGTGTTCAGTGGTCATATGGCTAGGGGAAGAGGCTATTTCCCATCCTAACAATTCTTATCTTAATGCTACAGTACTTCCTGGTAGAGGGTCAAATAGATTGATGGACAGATGGGAGGGATCACTGACAATGCTAAGGGCTCTGCATATGCAGCACTTCTGATAAATATTTCTGATCTGTGGAAGAGAGACTGCAATGATCATCTCAGCAGTCCCCACGATCCTTTGCAGGGCATTGTGATCAGATGCCTTGCAATTCTCATACCAGACTGTGAAGCAGCTGGTCAGGACACTCCTGATGGTGCTCCTGTAAAAAATGACTAGAATGAGGTGTGGGGGAAGGCTCGCTTGCCTCAATCTCCTCAGGAAGTGGAGATGCTACTATGCTTTCTTGACTAAAGAAGTGGTGTTGATGGACCAGGTGATCCATTATGTACACTCATAGAAACTTGGTGCTCCTGACTCTTTCCACAGAGGTGTGAGGAGTGGTCAGCCTGAACCTTCCTAAGGTCCACAATAGTATCTTTGATCTTGTCCACATTGAGACACAAAGTTAGTTTCTTTACCAATCTGCACTACAGTCAGCAAATATTAATAGTTCAAAGTTCAAAATTCAAAGCAAGTTTATTATCAAAGTACATATATAGTCGCTATATACAACCTTGAGATTGATTTTCTTGTGGGTATACACAGAAAATCCAAGAAATAAATAGAATCAATGAAAGATTGCACCGAACATGAAGTACAAACAACCAAAGTCAATACACTTAAAATACAAACGAAAATAATAATAAAAAATAAATAGCTGGAATTTAACTGAAGCCCACAGATTATTGAAGCAGAAACAATTCAAAGAGGTCAGATACTTTAGAGTAATAGTAACCATGCCTTTCAAAGTATATGAAAAACCATGGTTTGCCTTGATTAATTGGAACAGAAGGTTCCTACTGAAAGGATTCTTAAGGAAAGGATTCTACTGGAAAGGATTCTTAAGGATAAGATCTATGAGCATTTGGAGAAGTACGGTCTACTCATGGATAGTCAACATGGCTTTGAGAAGGAAAGATCATGCCTCACGAGCCTGATAGAATTTTTTGAAGAGGTAACAAAAGAAATTGATGAGGATAGGGCAGTGGATGTGGTCTACATGGACTTTAGCAAAGCATTTGATAAGGTCCCTTATGAGAGACTCATCCAGAAAGTCATGAGGCATGGTGTAAGTGCAAACTTGGCTGTTTGGATAAAAAATTGGCTTAAAGGAAAAAAGCAGAGGGTAGTTGTGGAAAGAAAGTATTCTGCCTGGAGGTCGGTGACTAGTGAAGTGCCACAGGGATCTGTCCTGGGACCCCTGCTATTTGTGATTTTTATAAATGACCTGGATGTAGAGGCGGGAGGATGGGTGAGTAAGTTTGCGGATGACACGAAGATTGGAGGAGTTGTGGATAGAGCTGTAGCTGATCGAAGGTTACAAGAGAGGATATAGACAGGCTGCAGATTTGGGCAGAAAAATAGCAAATGAAGTTCAATCCAGACAAGTGTGAGGTGATGCATTTTGGAAGGACAAATCAGAAGACTGAGTACAGGATTAATGGTCAGTTACTTAAGAGCGTGGATGAACAAAGGAACCTTGGGGTTCAAATCCATAAATCCCTCAAGGTCGCTGCACAGGTTGATAGGGTAGTTAAGAAGGCCTATGGGATGCTAGGCTTCATTAACAGGGGGATTGGGTTCAAGAGTAGAGAGATTATGTTGCAACTCTACAAATCTCTGGTGAGACCGCACTTAAAGTGTATTGTGTTCAATTCTGGTCACCTCATTATAGGAAGGATGTGGAAACTATGGAGAGGGTGCAGAGGAGATTTACCAGGATGTTGCCTGGTTTGGAGAACAAGTCACATGAAGCAAGGTTAGCAGAGCTGGGACTTTTCTCTTTGGAGCGTAGAAGAATGAGGGGACTTGATAGAGGTCTACAAGATTATGAGAGGCATGGTCAGTACCTGTTTCCCAGGGCACCAATAGCAAACACCAGAGGGCATATGTACAAAATTAAGGGAGGGAAGTTTAGGGGAGACATCAGAGGTAAGTTTCTTTTTACACAGAGGGCTGCGAGTGCCTGGAATGATATGCCAGGGATGGTGGTGGAGGCTAAAACATTAGAGGTATTTAAGAGCCTCTTGGACAGGCACATGGATGAAAGAAAAATGGGAGGTTATGGGGTAGTGTGGGTTTAGTACTTTTTTTTCCAAGGATTATATGGGTCGGCACAACATGGAGGGCTGAAGGGCCTGTACTGTGCTGTAGTATTGTATGATTCTATGGTTCTGAGGTTAGAAAATAAAAGGCAGTTGTTGCTAGGAGCTGGGAAACACAGCTAGAATAGAATTATTTCTGCAGGTACAAAGTAAACATTCCCATGTTCAGGTTACACTGTAAATCAAACGACCACTGTTTGTCAGAAACCCAAATATATATGAACTGACAAAATTTAGTTAGATTATAACCGCTAAGAAAAGCTACAGAGAATAACCTCTGACAAATGATATTATTTATATAGGCTTAAACATCATTCAAGAGTGACTACATTACAATTTAAACATTACATTCCAGCTATAAATATACATTCACACTGAAAAGATATTTTGCTTACAAAAGCGTTGAAACATTTTACAACTTATTGCCCCATTCTCTAAATGGGACCATTCTATTTATATTGGGACTTCTGATCATTAGCTAACCAGAATTCTCCTAAAAGCAAATATAATTACAAGCATTTGACCCCCACAAGTAAACACAGGCAAACAAATTAAAAAGTTCACTATCTAAGCTAAAAGTTTATTCAAAATTGCTTTGATTTCCACATTTTCATGAGACATTTTATGCTTAAGTACCCACGCAAACGTATTTACATTTCACTAAAGGCTTCCTTCGTGATCCAGGGAATAATTTTTAAATTACCATAGAAATTCTTTACTTGATATTTAAGAACATCAAACTGGGTTTTTTTTCTTCCGGTGACGTCATCGTCGAGAATGGCAGCTTAAGTCACTAGCTCCTCCGGAAAAATGCAAATTAAGCCTCATTAACCCGTCAAATATAATATTTTTCGAAAAATATTTGAACTGAAAAGAGGGGCAAGAATAGGGAAAAAGAACGGAAATAAAAAAAGCGACACTGCGGAGCCTGCGTCCGAGAGGAGTGCAGCGAGCGGATCTCCTACCCGACCGTGTGCTAGCGAGGCAGTTGCCGGGCCTCGTTCAGTCGAAGCGGCGAATGTCTTCAAAATCCTGAAAGAAATAATGGAGGTCCAGAAAGATATAAAGCAGCAGTTCCGGGATATTAAGTCAGAGCTCGCCAACGTTAATCAAAAAATAGCGGTGGCAGAGACTCGCATTGAGAAGGTGGAAGATCGCGTTCAAAACGTGGAGTGGATACTGAGCAAGACAATAAAAATAATACATCACCAAGAAGGTAAACTGCTTGATCTGGAGGGAAGATCACGGCGGAAAAATATCAGAATCTACAATGTTCCCGAAGGAGCGGAGGGCTCGTTCATGATGGAGTTTGTCGGAAAGTTACTGCAGGACGCACTGGAGCTTCCCCCGGCTATGGAGCTGGAAATCGAGAGAACGTACCGCGCGCTCGTCCCAAAACCTACCCAGGAAAGAAAGCCACGCTCAATAATAATTAAATTCTTTCGGTACTGCACCAAGGCAGAGATTCTACGAAGGGCCTGGGGTAAGAAGAGAGTGTTTTTCGATGATAAATTAATATATTTCGACCAAGGTTACCCCCCCCCCCCCCGCGGTCCTCCAGAAATGCAAAGAATACTTTAAAGTAAAGCGAGTATTAAATCAAAATAAGATTAGATTTCGAACTCCGTACCCTGCTAAACTTCGAGTTTTTTATGACAACGGGACGTGGTTGTACCAGACAGCGGAAGAGGCAACTACAGACATGAAGGCCAGAGGGTTGCCCGTCAGCATGACCAAAACGAAGGAAAGCCTGACTCAGGAATTATCCCGCTCCGCTTGGGAAATAGTGCGAGAATCGAGAAGGCAGGAGACGGGAGGAGGCCGAGAGAAATATATCAGGAAGGGACCAGGAGTTTCCCAAAGACAGTTCTCACCCCCTTCAGAAGAGCTATAAGGTTTGCCTAACTTTAAAAATGCTGATAAGCTAAACAGAAGCGAAAGTACATGGTGATATACCTATCTCAAAAAATACTGATTATAATGTGGATTTTATATTAATTAGTTGTTATTCTTTATTTGCTCACTTACTCCTTTCTCCCCACCAAAATGAAGAATATATATGTGTGCATATACGTGTGTGTGTGTGTGTGTGTGTATGTGTATATATACACACACACAATCCTATATATAGTACACAGGGAAACCTTTTCTGTGTAATGGATTTGTTCACTGACTTTTATGAATACTGCAATGGGGGCCCTCAACTCACAAGTAGGAGGGGTTATCCCCCACTGCTAGACATTTCCTCTAGCTCAACACCAGGTCATCTACTAGAGACCTCAGCCTTGGAATCACATGTTCCTTGCCATTTTTGTTATTATTTGCGTTTCTTGGTTCTTATTCGTTTAGGGAGTAGATCGATTAAGTTTTATTCTAATTTCAATGATACATTGACACATAAATACAGATGGCTAAGGACAAGGTAAAATTCATTTCTTTTAATGTCAATGGGCTATTAAGTCCAATCAAACGTGAGAATTTTATCCAAAATGAAAAAAGAACAAGCCCATGTAGTATATTTACAGGAAGCTCATTTAAGTGATAATGAGCATAAAAAACTAAAGAGAATGGGCTTCACTAATCTGTTTTTCTCCTCATATAAATCAGGACATAGGAGAGGAGTTGCTATTCTTATCTTGTTACGTTCCCCATAACTGGATGACTTACCAGCAAAGATAGAGAGGTCCGCTGAAGTCTGATGCTACTATTTTCAAACGTTTTTATTTTTAAAGGGGCACAAACGTATGGTTAATACAAAGCATTCAGATCATATACGTCGTCAATACTCAATCCAAAGCACAGGTATAGTACTAATCAATCAGAAATAAGCTCTATCGTTGTCTAGGGGATAATACTGAGTCCAATTGAAATATAAAAGTCACTCAGAAGTCTGCAGGCTTTTCCCGTTTGGGAACCACTGGCGTTTCACGTTTTGGAGAGAGGGAGTGGTGAGAGAAAAGAACACTTGCCCGTTGTCTTTGCGAAGCAATTCCCTGGAATCAGTTGTTAGTTAAAAGCGATTTTCCTTTGGTTTTCAGCCACAGACTCCCGATCCGGAATCTAACGCACGTGGCTTCCTTCAAAATGGCTTCCCGCTCTGACGGGAAGCGCTATCGTGTCTTCTTAGTGTGTCTCCTTGGTGCGTCTGAGGGGCCGCCTCGGCAGCCTACCTTTTATCTGGACTGGCAGGGTTGTAGATGTCAATCAGGGTGGGGTGAGGCAATCTTTCCCCATCATCCAGCCCACGTTGCCCTGAGGGTTTGCACGCAGTCCAGTCCCCATTCCACAAAGGTGTCTCCAAGAGACAATGGCCATGTCCGTGGCTTTTGTCTGGCTGAGAGGCCAGACCACATTCCAAACCTTAAGGCTTCTCTCTTATTTTCCTGAGTCCAATTTCAGCACGTCGCTCTCTCTCTTGGGTCACTGACCCCCCCCCCCTTTACTAGGGCTCTTGTGATTCTCACAAGGGAGGGGGCTGAGGTCATAACAATCTCAAGTAAGGTAAATTTTGAAAAAGTATTCAAAATGGGAGATAAAGAGGGCAGATATATTCTGGTAAGGGGGAATATAGATGGCAATTCAGTTACTCTATTGAATATATACGTACCCCCAGGAAGTGATATTGGTTTCTTTCAGAAAATTACTGATATTATGTTAACGGAAACAGAAGGTCTTCTGATATGTGGGGGAGACTTAAATTTACAATTACAACCAAACTTAGACTCTTCCAATACAAAAACCTATGAAACAAAATCTTTACACAAGAAAGTTAATACACTTTTTGAGGATGTTGGTTTAATTGATATATGGAGGGACCTGTTCCCTGACTGAAGGGATTACACTCATTATTCTGCTCCCCATTCTGTATATACAAGAATAGTCTATTTCATAACATTTGGAAAAGACAAAGACGTCTTAATAAGCTGGTAAGGAAGGCGGGCTCTGTCGTGGGCAAAGTACTGGAGAGTTTAACATTGGTAGCTGAGCGAAGGGCGCTGAGTAGGCTACGGTCAATTATGGATAACTCTGAACATCCTCTACATAGCACCATCCAGAGACAGAGAAGCAGTTTCAGCGACAGGTTACTATCGATACAATGCTCCTCAGACAGGATGAAGAGGTCAATACTCCCCAATGCCATTAGGCTTTACAATTCTACCGCCAGGACTTAAGAACTTTTTAAAAGCTATTATTAATGCTTTTTGAGATAGTGATTTAGATGCATATCATATTTTTTACTGAGTTAAGTATTGTATGTAATTAGTTTTGCTACAACAAGTGTATGGGACATTGGAAAAAAAGTTGAATTTCCCCATGGGGATGAATAAAGTATCTATCTATCTATCTAAAATAAACACCTGTGGAATTGGGACAATAGATGTAAGTGACCATGCACCTATAAATTTATCTGTTGATTTTAACCTACAACCAAAGAATACTATTTGGAAACTAAATTCAAGTCTACTCAATGATCCATACTTTAAGGAACAAATTAAAAAAGAAATTGGGGTCTACTTAGAATTTAATGATAATGGAGAGGTTTCACCTCCCGTGTTATGGGATACTCTGAAGGTGGTCTTAAGAGGGAAACTTATAACAATATCTTCATATAAGAAAAAAATAAGGAATAAAACATTAGAGGAATTACAAAATAGGCTGAAGGAACTAGAGAAAAAACACAAACTGAATTTGGCACAGGATACATTAGAAGAAATTAAAAGAATTAGGGATGAAATAAATAATTTGGCTACGCAAGAAATCAGGAAAAACTTAATGTTTCTGAAACAGAGACATTATGAAAGTGGATCGAAATCTATGAAAATACTGGCATGGAAACTGGAAAAAAAAATAGCAGAAAATACAATTCATAGAATTAGGGACCCAAGAACAAAAATGATAAAAAAAATAAGCTAAGTAAAATTCAAGAAGCTTTTGAAGTGTTTTACAAAACTCTATATTCCAAAGTTCCAGGGGGAAGCATAACCCAAATTGACACCTTCTTGAATTCTTCAGAGTTACCCACTTTAAGCGAAGAACAAAATAGAACGATGACTGCTGATATAACTGAAAGTTGAATTAAAGGCTGCAATTAATAGGCTTAAATTAAGCAAGTCACCAGGATCAGATGGGTATACGGCAGAGTGGTACAAAGAATTTAAAAATGAGTTAATTCCTGTTTTACTCCCCACACTGAACTGGGCTCTAAAAAAGGCACAAATGCCACCCAGTTGGAAGGAAGCGATAATCTCAGTTATACCGAAAGAAGGCAAGGATAAAATGGAATGTGGGTCATTTAGACCAAAATCCATTCTTAATGCATAATTAATAGGTTATTTATCTCCATCATAGCCAAACGATTAGAGGAGTTTCTACCCATACTGATACGTAATGATCAGACTGGTTTTATACGACAATGCCAGGCGCAAGACAATATACGAAGGACACTCCACATTATGGATCATATACAAAAAAAATAAAATCGAAGCAACAGTGATAAGCGTGGACGCTGAAAAAGCATTTGATTCCGTTAATTGGAATTTCCTTTACAGAGTTTTACATAGATTTGGTTTCCAAGACACAATTATTAAAACTATACAGACATTATATGACAATCCTACTGCTAGGGTTAAAATCAATGGATATTTATCAAATAGTCTTACCCTAGAAAGGGGCACGAGACAGGGTTGTGCATGGTCACCTCTACTCTTCACGTTATATCTGGAACCATTAGCTCAATACATCAGACAGAATGAAGATATCAGGGGAATTACTATTAAAGGGACAGAGCATAAATTGGCTTGTTATGCGGATGACATCTTGATTTTTCTACAGCAACCAACATACTCTTTGCCTAAATTGATGCAATCCTTTGAACAATATGGTCAATTATCAGGATATAAGATCAACATAGATAAAACCCAATTACTTTCATACTTCTATAGACCACCAAGAGAAATTGAAATTCGATACCCCTGGGCATGGCACACAGAGTCTTTCAAATATTTGGGCATCATTATACCAAAAGATTTGGCAAAATTATCAGAATGTGCCTTTATATCAGCCTTTATATAAAAAAAATTAAGGAAGATGTGGCAAGATGGAACCTGATTCCTTTTCTCAGTCTCAGTTCAAGGATTGAGTCTATTAAAATGAATGTACTGCCCAGACTATTATATCTCTTTCAGACCCTACCAATAGAGATTAATCAAAATCAATTCAATGAATGGAACAAGATGCTATCAAGGTATATTTGGCAGGGTAAAAGCCTAGAGTGCTTTGCAATTAACAAAGGAAAAGGATTATTATTTTGCAGCACAGTTGAGAGCTATGATATGTTGGTGCAACCCATCATATGATGCTCAATGGAAAAACATTGAGGAGCGGGTACTTCCCATCCCCATACAAGCAATTTTGGCTGATAACAACCTGCAAAGGTACATAAATACTATTGATAACCCATGGGTGAAATTGACTTTTAAAATATGGAAAACTACTATAAAAGAATATAATCTAGAGGGAGATATTGCAATTCTTAAATGGTGTGCATATGACTCGGATTTTACACTAAATAAATTGGATGCTAGATTTAAGGACTGGACAGCTAAAGGAATAACAGTTCTTTGCAACATAATGAAAGAAGGAACACTGTTCAGCTTTGAAATGCTTAAAGAGAAACACTTTTTAAAAAATCTTGTTTTTCTAATTCGGTATTTACAGATGTGACAATATGTTAATAAGATGCTTAAAAATGTAACCAAGGCAAATACATGCTTGATAGAGCTCTTTAGAAAAGCATATAATTCAGATAATGGTAGTAGAATCATTTCAAGCATGTATAAGGGGTTGTCAAATCTTAAAACACATTCGACTTCATACATTAAAACAAAATGGGAGAAGGAAGGAGGGATAATTATATCTGAGGAAGAATGGACAACAATATGGAGGTATCAATGGAAGTGTACCAGTTCACAGAAATGGAGGGAGTTTGGATGGAAAAACTTCATAAGATATTTTATTACACCCTCTCAGAAATCCCATTACGATAGTAACCTCCCTGTTTGCTGGAGAAATTGTGGAAATCAAAATGCAAATCATTATCATATTTTTTGGGACTGCCCTGTTATCAAAGACTATCGGAGGGGGATACACAATGCCCTACAAGATATCTTTAAATGTGAAATACCCTTAGAGAGTAAGACGATATATTTTGGATATATACCTCAAGAATGGTTGAAAAGAGATAAATATTTAATGAATATACTGTTGGTGGCTGGTAAAAAGACTCTTACTAGGAAATGGTTATCACAGGAGAGCCCAACTTTAAATGCATGGATGGAAATTACAATGGACATTTACAAAATGGAGAAGATAACAGCATCTGTTAACCATAAGCTGGAAAAATTCATACTGGGAAAAATGGTTTAACTACATAATGCCTCACAGGCCTGATTTTATTCTCACAAATCAATTAATCTGTTGTAAAAAAAAATCACTCCCTACTTGTACATAGTTCTTTCCTTTTGCTTGTTTTTTCTTTCCACTCTTTTCTATAAGTGTATACCTCAGATAAATACTTTGTGGAGATTTGTGATATATATGATTATATGATATATATGTACAATGTCTGAAATACATCTTATGGAAATGTTTGTTTGATGATGAACTTCAATAAAAAAAATTACAAAAAAAAGAACATCAAACTGAACGAGGTTTATTACAGAAAGTAGATAATTTTTAATCATTGCATTTAGTCTCCCACCTGTGAATAACCAAATATTAAATAGTTAAAAAGGATATCAGCATCTAAAAGTCTTATGAGTCTTTGCATCCCAAAAGTTTGCAAACAACAATTAGAGGAAATTAAGCAAGGTAATTAATTCTGTAGATCTTGTCAGCTTCAAGTGCAAGTCCACATCTTGTACTATACTTTTAAATTGACAGAAAACATTGCAGTAATTCCATCAACATGGTATGAGTGAAAACACCATTAATGCTGAGCCACAGCAAGCATGGAACAAAAGTTGGGTGTCAAGGTATATACCGGTATATAGAACTTTAGAAAGTGACCTTCACAGCTTTGGACTTAAGCAACTTAAACACTGACCAGAAATAGTAAGCCAATAGAAATCTTTGATGTACAAGAAACGGAGCATAGGAGGAATCGGAGAACAAGAATTAATAATTTTTAAATTGCGGCAAGGAATAAGAGTGTAGATAAGTGTTTCAGCAGATGAAACAGATGTGTCAGTGTTGTGGTTGACCTACAGATGCAGGGTGCATGCTATTTAACTCCGCCTTGAAGAGTTGCCAAGGAGGGGATTAGTTGCACGAGAATGGAGTTTACAATAAGCACCACAAACAATAGCAATAGTCTTCCCAAATGGAAATTTCTGCTCACCTTCTTTTATTCATTATCAGATAGTGACAAATCAGAGATAGTGCAAGCAAGAGTCAAAAGAAGTGGTGAAGAGATAGAGAAAATTGTCATTGTGAAATATATGGAATCTGGCACTGTAAACATCATGGGAACAGTAGCATATACTTAATAAACAATGGCATAAGCATAGATTCTATGGCAAGAGGATGATTATCAGGGTAATTGTTATAGGAAACAGAATCAGAAGCTATTGCATATATTTTTATGTCAATGATTTAAGGGAATGGAATGGAATAGAACATGGGAAGCTTGCTGGACAACAGAAAAGAGTTAAAAAGATGTTTTAAACTGCAGAGAGGTTCTTTATAGGTTGTTTCAGACTGCAGCTGACCACATTATTTTGGATTTGAATCACAATCAGGTTTACAAGTGTCCCCCGGTTTAAGAAAGTTCGCTTTAGGCCATTTCACTTTTACAAAAGACCTATATTAGTACCTGTTTTCGCTAACCAAAAGAAATCTGAAGAGGATTTTCACTTTAACGAAAAAAGGTGCCCGCTTTAAACTTGTGTTTACCCCGAGAAAAACTCGATACATTATTTCTACTTTATATAGGCAGTATTTACCATATCATTCCTGCTTTTACTATATGTTATAGTGTTATTTTAGGTTTTATGTGCTATTTGGTATGAGTTGGTAGGCTATTTTTTGGGTCTGGGAACACTCAGAAGCTTTTCCCCATATAAACTAATGGTAATTGCTTCTTTGCTTTTTTGACATTTCAGCTTACGAAAGGTTTCACAGGAACGCTCTACTTTCGGATAGCGGGGGAAACTCATAATATCATTGGCACGTCATGAAATTTGTTTTGCGGCAGCAGAACGTTGCAATTCATAATAATAAATGGATAAATTATATTAAGAATATATAGAAAGAAAATTAAATTCAATAAGTAGTACAAAAACAATAGGGGAAAATACTGAGAGAATGTTCATGAGTTTATTGTCCATTCAGAAATCTGATGGTAGTGGGGAAGAAGGGAGAGAGAGAGGGGGGGAGGGAGGGGGAGTGTGTGCGTGCGCGCGCATGCGCGTCTTCATATTCCTGATGGTAGCAATGAGAAGCAGGCATGTTCTGAGTAATGGGGGTCCTTAATAACAGATGCCAGCTTTTTGAGACATCATCTTTTGAAGCCATCCTTGGTGCTGGTGAGGCTTGTGCCCACGATGGAGCTGGCTGAGTTTACCACTTTCTGCAACTTTTTCCAATTCTGTGCACTGGTTCCTCCATACCAGACAGTGTTGCAACCAGTTAGAATGCTCTTCATGGCACATCTGTAAACATTTGAGACTGTCTTTAACGACATTCCAATTCTCCTCAAACTCCCAATGCAGTATAACTGTTGTTGTGCCTTCTTAAATCGCATCAATATATTGTGCCCAGGATGGATCCTCAGAGACGCTGACACCTGGGATCTTGAACTCACCCTTTCCACTGCTGATCCATTGATGAAGACTGACTGGTGTTTGTTCCCTCAACTTCCACTTCCTTAAGTCCATAATCAATTCTTTGTCTTACTGACATTTAGTGCAAGGTTGTTGGTGTGACACCACTCAACCAGCTAATCATCTCACTCCTGTAGGCCTCCTCGTCACCATCTGAAAGTCTACCATGAATAGTGTGCCTTCAGCAAATATATAGATGGCATTTGAGCTGTGCCTAGCCATACAGTTGTGGGTGTAGAAAGAGAGTAGCACAGTAGGCTAAGCACACATACTTGAGGTGCACCAGTGTTGATTGCTAGCGAGAAGGAGGTTGTTATTTCTGATCTACACAGACTGTGGAATCCCAGTGAGAACATCAAGGACTTACATTTGCCTGATCAGGTACAGATAACATGTTCCCTTCCATAAACTCCAATGACCAGATGTGTTACAATGACAATCAATTGGTTTCAGTCACCATTAATTCCAGAATTGCTCAAAACTAAACTTTTCAAATGCCATGATAGGATGTGTGTCTCTGGAGACAGCATTAAACTGTCTTCCACCTGAAATCCTAGCTCTGTTTCTCTTCCCACAAATGCAGCCATATCTGCTAATTCCAGCATTTAGTGTTTTTTCAGTTTTTAAAACATTTGCACTTTTTATTATTTCTAGCTTTAAACTAGTGAGGCATAGTCTTTGAGGTGTTTTTGTTAACAGTTCAATTTGTAGCAAACATCAACATCAATAAAACAGATCATCTAATCATCACTACTAGTAAATACTTTCTTCCAGGGTATATTGGCTGCTACAATTTAGAGGTGCTGAAAGAAGCCATATGGAGCCAGTGATCATTAATGGAGAATGTGTGGAGCAGGTTAAGACCTACAAGTATCTGGGAGTACAGTTAGACGAGAAGCTTGACTGGACTGCCAACACAGATGCCTTGTGCAGGAAGGCACAGAGTCGAATGTACTTCCTAAGAAGGTTGGCGTCATTCAATGTCTGTAGTGAGATGCTGAAGATGTTCTATAGGTCAGTTGTGGAGAGCGCCCTCTTCTTTGTGGTGGCGTGTTGGGGAGGAAGCATTAAGAAGAGGGACGCCTCACGTCTTAATAAGCTGGTAAGGAAGGCGGGCTCTGTCGTGGGCAAAGTACTGGAGAGTTTAACATTGGTAGCTGAGCGAAGGGCGCTGAGTAGGCTACAGTCAATTATGGATAACTCTGAACATCCTCTACATAGCACCATCCAGAGACAGAGAAGCAGTTTCAGTGACAGGTTACTATCGATGCAATACTCCTCAGACAGGATGAAGAGGTCAATACTCCCCAATGCCATTAGGCTTTACAATTCTACAACCAGGACTTAAGAACTTTTTAAAAGCTATTATTAATGCTTTTTGAGATGGTGATTTAGATACATATCATATTTTTTTACTGAGTTAAGTATTGTATGTAATTAGTTTTGCTACAACAAGTGTATGGGACATTGGAAAAAAAGTTGAATTTCCCCATGGGGATGAATAAAGTATCTATCTATCTATCTAGAAGCAACACAAACAAAATTTTATGAAATGATCACAACGACATTCAAATGACCCAAAATTCCTAAAAATGTAGTTCATTCAAAAGCCAGCAAGAGAAATACACACAGAAAATAATTCTCTAAGACCTCCTCCTATCATTTATTTCTATACTCTTAGCTCATGAAATATTGAAAACCTTAATTCCAAGAAACTGCTTTAATCAACCCCAGCTATTTGCTAGATTTAGTGCTTCATATGTATCAGCAGCACCATCTAGTGGGACTTAAAAATAAAGCTCAAATACATCAATTTTATTGAACAGGCATCTGGTGCAAAGAAAAACAAATTTAATACCAATAAATGACTCCTTTTGAATTCTGATGTCAATGTTTGCCAAAGAAAAGGAAATTGTAGCTTAAATATTAGTCATATAAAACATTTCAATTTGGGAAACAGTGAGAAGTACTCATAAAATTCAGAAACAGAAACTGCTACAAATATTTAGCACATGCGTCATATGGTTAGAGAGCAAAAGCTAATATTTCAGATTAAAGGTCTGTTTCAACTTTTATTTAAGATTTTCAGCATACAGAGTATCTTAATTTTGTACTGATGAAATAAGGCTCATTCATTCATTCAGAAGTTACAAGACAAACTCTTAATTTTGCACTATGAAAATATTTCTGCACATTGTAAAATACTTTCCTCATTAAACTACAAATACAAGAAAGTCTGCAGATGTTGGAAATTCAACACACATAAAATGCTGGAGGAACTCAGCAGGTCAGGCAGCATCTATGGAAATTCAAGTACATTTATTATCAAAGAATATAAATTGTACAATTTTGAGACTTATTTACTTACAGGTAGCCACAAAGAAAGAAACTCGAAAGAACACAACTTAAAAAAAATGAAAATCAAAGACCAACACCCAATGCAGGAGAGAAAAGGGAAAAAATGAATAAATAGTTGATGTTTCAGGCCAAGACCCTTCTCTAGGGCTGAAAAGCAAAGACAAAACACATTTTATCTGTGTTGCTTCTTCACTAAACTACTTGTCAGATCACAGGATTGTGGCTGTTTAGAACTTCTTTTTTCTTGCTATAATGTATTGCTAGAAGTTCCCCCAACGTAATGATGATGTTAGTGTGCCTGCTTTCCCATATTTTCTGTTAAGTTACTGACACATGGGACTTGTACAAAACCAAATTCCCAAATGAATAACCAGTGCAGCCAATGATCCAGTCCCCATTTCTAACCTTGCAACTAACAATTTTTCTTATAATTGCAAATGAAATCTGACAATAACTTCATGACCTACAGTTATCTTTTAATGCACTATCTAGTAATCTCACCAAATTAGTAGGCACGGCAACCAAATCATGGCAAAGTATAAAAAAATGCAATGCTATGTAGATAGGGTTGAAAAATATTTGAGAACCTAGATTTATTTGTGTAATAAGGAACACAATAGTTGCTAATTAATAGACAGTGATCTAATAAAATGTACAAAAAAGTTAAGATCTTAAGCATTCGCTCAATGCACTATTCCTCCATACAATATTTCATCAACAACAGGATTGCCAGTACCATTCTCTGCCTAACTCCATTTCAGAGGGAAATCAATACTTTTAGAAGCATATTTAACATGGATTGTTGTAACATAATGTCTTTCTGGAGAGGAGCTAAAAACAAAAACAAAAAAATCTGTATATACTTGATGCAAAAAATATTGAAGTTGAGAATACACCTTGAATTTCATGCTTCCAGTTTACTGTAAGATCAAATATATACAGATAAAACCAATGCAGCATATTGAATTTTATAATGAAGAGCATAGAATTCATCCAAAAAAATAAAGTAACTAATTTGTGTAAAACATCAGTTGGATTCTAGTATTGTATTCCATATTGTACATGTTTGGCAGGATAATGCCGAAGTACTGTAAATACGGAGAAACAAAAAAACTGCAAATAGTGTAAATTTGAAATAAAGACAGCCTTTGTGGACAGAGAAACAGCATTAACATTTCAGATTTATGACTGTTCATCAGAATGACATGAAGCATTATCTGTTTCTCCTTCGACAGATACTGTATATATTGGAAAAGAATTAAATTATGAAAAGCTTTAAAAGAGTGAAGACCATTTACTCTGATAGGGAAATTAATGGCAGGGGCTCAATAATTTAAAGTTCTTTTATTTGATCCTTTGCCATGGCCAGTTCTCATCCTTACATGCTACCCCTCAATAAAAGCAACCGACTAGATTCCAACTGCACATCAACAACATTGCTTTACCTCATCTCTGCCTCTCTCAAACCTCCACCTGTTGATGTCCCTAAAGTGTCACAAACAATAGTACACAAAACAGGAAAATTGATCATCTGAATGTTGGGAAAGGAAGAAGAAAGATATGCACTTAAATTTCAGGAACACACCTTAGCACATTCCATATGGTATAGTCAAGTGTAATTGAAGTGCAGTTAATATACTGTAAACTGAAGAAATACGTAAGTAAACCTCCAGGCATCACCAACAACGGCGATGTAATAATGACAGAATAATCTGTATAGCTATTGTGCATAAAGAAATAAATACTATTTAGGATTCAGAAAGTAATTTCCTTTATCCTGCATCAAAATAATGCCTCATTCACCTCAGAACAAATAAGGCCTTGATTCAGTATACCAAAAATACTGAATACTAACGATAATAACACTTAAAATACTACATCATATTGTTTGTGATCAGGACTCAAGTGGTCTCAAAACTGCTCTAAGTATTTAACAGCATTATGACTGCCACGTTCCACCACTATTAACATCCTGGAGTTCAAGACTGAACAGAAGTGTAACCGGATTGGTTATATATATTCTGACTATGTCATATAGTGGCTATCCTGTGATAACTCACCTTCCCAAAGCTTTTCCACTATCTGCAAACCATAGGTCAGCAGTATGATGTAACTTTCTAAATTGCCTGAATAAGTAGAGTTCCAATGAAAAATTTAAGAATATCCAAGAGAAATCTGCCCACTTGACTTATTCTGTCGCCCTAAGCATTTGCTCCCTTCTAATAATCTGTAGAATCCACAAGTCACATTGTAGAAAATCATATCTTTAATAGCATGCTACTAAACAACAACCTTTATCAGGTGGGAAAACAACAGGAGCAGATGTATGGGTTTGCAATGTATAGAAGTACTTCTCTAAGTTAAAATAATCACCAGTCCTTCATTATTAGATCAAAGTGCTACGTAATAGCATACAGTACACACAGTAAATTCAATGTAATCTCTCAACGATGGCACCAGTGAAGAAAGGTGGCTCTAAACCAGTTAGTCCAAGGCCATTTAGGGATATGTATTTTAATACTTTATCAGCAACAGTAAAATTTCCATGAAAGTAAATAGAAAACCATCCAGCAAATACATACTTTTATAATTGAACTAACTAAACCTAGAAGATATTCACCACTCACACCCCCTTTACATTAGTGACACAGCAGTGGAAACTGCAAATAGTTTCAAATACATGGGAGTGTACATCACACATAACCTCTCATGGCCCCAGAATGTATCCTAGTCAAGCTCACTAACTGCCCTACTTTATGAAGAGGCTCAAGAGAGTTGCACTTTGCACATCCATGCTCACGTTACTCTATATATGCAGTAGAGAACATCCTAACAAGCTGCATCATGGCTTTGTACGAAAACTGCACTGCGGCAGACAGGAAGACTCCACAACAGGTTGTCAAAACTGCCTAATGTATCACAGGCCTACCCACCATCAAGGACATTCATTCTTTCTTTCTTTCTTTTTCAATCTTTTTATTAGTATTAATAATATTATGAACAAAATACAATTAATATATTAATAAAGGGATTACAAACATACAAATTCCCATTACACATGAAGGAATACATAAGCAATGAATACAGTATAAGTAAGTTTTCCCGAAACATGAACCATATAGTATATATATGAACAAGGTAAATCTAGATATTTCATAATATATAATATAAAAAAAGAAAAAAAAATATATGCAAAGTTGACTAACCTACTAATCTAGTATCTAAGGAAAAAAAAAGGAAGCAAAAAAAGAAAAAAAAACTTTAAAAAAAGAGAAAAAAAAGGGCTGTTTATAGTATCTCACAAGAATACATAAACATCAATGTCGTCAACTCCGATCCTCTCAACATAAACACGATTAAAGCTGAAAAAACCAATAAGCTTGGCACAGGGCCATATTACATCATATGAAAATATTGAATAAATGGTCTCCATATCTTTTCAAATTTAATAGGTATCAAATACAGCACTTCTAATTTTTTCTAAATTTAGACATAACAGTTTGAGAAAGCCAATGAAATACCGTGGGAGGATTAATTTCCTTCCAATTCAACAAAATAGATCTTCTAGCCATCAAAGTGAGAAAAGCAATCATTCAACAGGCGGAAGGAGATAAATGGAGTGAGTCCATCATCGGTAAACCAAAAATTGCGGTAATAGGATGGGGTTGTAAATTGATGTTCAGTACCGCAGAGATAATATCAAAAATATCTTTCCAATATTTTTTCAAAAGCGGACATGACCAAAACATATGAGTTAAAGACGCGATTTCTAATTGACATCTGTCACAAATAGGGTTTATATAAGAATAAAAATGAGCTAATTTATCCTTGGACATATGGGCCTTGAATTGTATTAATGAATGTTTGGCACATATAGATGATGTATTAACTAATTGAAGAATTCTATCCCAATTCTCAATAGGAATAATAAGATTGAGCTCTCTTTCCCAATCATTTTTGGTCTTATCAAAGGGCACTGAACGTATCTTCATAATTATATTATAAAGTTTTGATATAAGCCCTTTTTGAGAAGGGTTTAATTCAAACAAACTCTCCAAAATATCTGAAGACACAAAATTTGGAAACGTAGGAAGTACCATACTTAAAAAATGCCTAACCTGTAAGTATCTAAAAAAATGAAATCTAGGCAAATTATATTTATTAGATAATTGCTCAAAAGACATAAAACAGTTGTCCGAAAATAAATCGGAAAATCTTAATAAACCCTTAGTTTTCCAAGCCAAAAAAGCTTGATCTATAATTGAGGGGTGGAAACATCAAGGACATTCAGTATGAAAGGTGTCAGAAAAGCACCAGTAACATCATGAAGGATTCCATTCTCCCTGCTCATGGACTGTTTGTCCCACTCCAACAGAGAGAAAGCTACAAGCATCCACATCAGGCCTACCAGACTCAAAATCTGCCAGCAGGACATCAACCGTCTCGACTTCACCACACCGTGTTCCAATTCCAACCTCACTCCTTCCGAACGCTCTGCTCTCCACTCCCTCCGCACCAATCCCAACCTTACTATAAAACCTGCTGATGGGGGGGGGGGCGGCGCTGTTGTAGTCCGGCGTACTGACCTCTACCTGGCTGAGGCACAGCGACAATTCGCTGATACCTCCTCTCATTTACCCCTCAATCATGACCCTACTAAGGAGCACCAGGCCATTGTCTCCTATACCATCACCAACCTTATCAGCTCTGGGGATCTCCCATCCACTGCCATCAACCTGATAGTTCCCACACCCCACACTTCCCATTTCTACCTCCTACAGATCCACAAACCTACCTGTCCAGATAGACCCATTGTCTTAGCTTGCTCCTGCCTCACCGTACTCATTTCTGCATACCTTGACACTGTTTTATACCCCTTTGTTCAATCCCTTCCCACCTATGTTTGTGACACTGCACACGCTTTGAATTTTTTCAATGATTTTAAGTTCCCTGGCCCCCACCACCTTATTTTCACCATGGACGTCCAGTCCCTATATACCTCCATCCCCCACCAGGAAGGTCTCAAAGCTCTCCGCTTCTTTTTGGATTCCAGACCTAACCAGTTCCCCTCTACCACCACTCTCCTCCGTCTAACGGAATTAGTCCTTAATCTTAATAATTTCTCCTTTGGCTCCTCCCACTTCATCCAAACCAAAGGTGTAGCTACGGGCACCCGTATGGGTCCCAGCTATACCTGCCTTTTTGTTAGCTTTGTGAAACAGTCCATGTTCCAAGCCTATACTGGTATCCGTCCCCCCACTTTTCCTTCGCTACATCAACAACTGCATTGGTGCTGCTTCCTGCACACATGCTGAGCTCGTTGACTTCATTAACTTTGCCTCCAACTTTCACCCTTCCCTCAAATTAACCTGGTCCATTCCCAACACCTCCCTCCCCTTTCTTGATCTTTCTGTCTCCGTCTCTGGAGACAGTTTATCTGTTGATATCTACTAAAAGCCCATGGACCCTTACAGCTACCTGGACTATTCCTCTTCCCACCCTGTCTCTGGCAAAAATGCCATCCCCTTCTCGCAATTCCTCCATCTCCCCCACATCTGCTCTCAGGATAAGGCATTCCATTCCAGGACAAAGGAAATGCTTTCCTTTTTTTTTTAAAGGAAGGGGCTTCCCTTCCTCCACCATCAACTCTGCTCTCAAACTCATCTCTCCCATTTCACGCACATCTGCTCTCACCCCATCCTCCCGCCACCCCACTAGGGATAGGATTCCCCTTGTCCTCACCTACCACCCCACCAGCCTCCGGGTCCAACATATAATTCCGCCACCTCCAACGGGATCCCACCACCAAGCACATCTTTCCCTCACCCCCTCTTTCTTCTTTCCGCAAGGATCGCTCCCTACGCGACTCCCTTGTCCATTCGTCCCCCTCATCCCTTCCCACTGATCTCTCTCCCGGCACTTATCCTGGTAAGCGGAACAAGTGCTACACCTGCCTTTACACTTCCTCCCTCACCACCATTCAGGGCCCCAGACAGTCCTTCCAGGTGAGGCAACACTTCACCTGTGAGTCAGCTGGTATGATATACTGCGTCTGGTGCTCCCGGTGCGGCCTTCTATATATTGGTGAGACCCGACGCAGACTGGAAGACCGGTTCACTTAACACCTACGCTCTGTCCGCCAGAGAAAGCAGGATCTCCCAGTGGCCACACATTTTCATTCCATGGATAGGTCTAACTATGGCCTCCTCTACCGTCAAAATGAAGCCAATTCAGGTTGGAGGAACACCACCTTATATTCCGTCTGGGTAGCCTCCAACCTGATGGCATAAATATTGATTTCTCTAACTTCCTGAGCCTCAATGTAACAACATTCTTCACTATAACAAACTTTACCAGTAATGAAAGTATTTAGAAATACTTTTTGAAACAAACTGCAACTGCCTTTTTTAAAAAAACCATGACATTTTAGCTTGCAATGTTTGTAGTTTAAAACTCCAAATTATGTTTGCAAGATCACGTTACTTACACATTTGCAAAAAGGGGTTGCAACTAAACATTCCAGAACGTATTACTAATAAAAAAAAACAAGAACTGGGCACTATAAGCATTTGTTCCTTATATGCCACGCCGTATGCTATGGCCAATCATGGTCTTTCCACGACCATGATAGTTCTTGGCAAATTTTTCTACTGAAGTGCTTTCCCGTTGTCTTCTTCTAGGCAGTGTCTCTGCACGCTGAGTG
Source organism: Hemitrygon akajei (assembly GCF_048418815.1). Lineage (NCBI taxonomy): Eukaryota > Metazoa > Chordata > Chondrichthyes > Myliobatiformes > Dasyatidae > Hemitrygon > Hemitrygon akajei. The sequence goes on along the minus strand of NC_133143.1, from coordinate 18,466,463 downwards.
ACTCCCCTCCACCCCCCCAGCATCAGCATCAAAATACAGCACAGAAACAGGCCCTTTGACATACCTAGTCCATGTCAAATCATTTAAACTCCCATCAACCTGCACCGGGACCATACCCCTACCATCCATTTACCTAACCAAATTTCTCTGAAGTGTTGAAATCAAGCTTGCATGCACCACTTGTGCTGGCAAATCATTCCATACTCTCACGACCCCCTGAGTGAAGAAGTTTCTCTCATGTTCCCCTTAAACTTTTCAACCTTAATCTATGACTTCTGTTTGTAATCCCACCCAACCTCAGCGGAAAAACCTGCTTGCATTCACCCTATTTATACCCCTCCTAATTTTGTATACCTCTATCAAATCTCCCACGTTCCAAGGAATAAAGTCCTAATCTATTCAATCTTTCCTTGTAACTCTTGTCCTATAGACTTGGCACCATCCTTGTAAATTTTCTCTGTTATATACACAAAATGCTGGTCTTGGCCTGAAACACCGAGTGTACTTTTTCCCCATGGATGCTGCCTGGCCTGCTGAGTTCCTCCAGCATTTTTGTGTGTGTTGCTTTGATTTCCAGCATCTGCAGATGTCCTCTTTGAAAATTTCTCTGTACTCTTTCAATCTTATTTACATTTTTCCTGTAGGTATGTGACCAAAACAGCACATAATACTCCAAATTAGGCCTGATCAATTTCTTAAACAACTTCAACGTAACATCTCCAGTATTCAATATACTGATTTATGAAGGTCAACCTGCCAAAAGCTTTCTTTATGACCCTATCAACCTATGACACCACTTTCAACAAATTATGGGCCTGTATTTCCAGATCCCTTTGTTCTATCACACTCCTCAGTGCCCCACCATTCACTGTGTAGGACCTACCCCTGGTTGGTCCTATCAAAGTACAGCACCTCATTATGTCTGCATTAAATTCTATCTGCCATTTTTCAGTCCATTTTCCAGTTGGTTCAGATACTGCTGCAAACCATGATGGCCTTCCTCATCGCCCGCTATAACCCAAATCTTGGTGTCATCTGCAAATCTTCTGATCTACTTAACCACATTATCATCCAGATCGTTGATATAGTGATACAGATGATAAACAAAGGGCCCAGCACTGATCCTTATGGCACTCCACTAGTCACAGGCCTCCAGTTAGAGACGCAACCATCTACTATACCCTCTGGCTTCTCCTACAAAGCCAACATCTAATCAAATTTACTACAGGTACCTCATCTTGAATGCCGAGCGACTGAACCTTCTTGACCAATATCCCATGCTATACTTTCTCAAATGCCTTACTAAAGTCCACGTAGACAACATCCACTACCTTGCCTTCATCAACTTTCCAGATAACTTCATGGAAAAACTCTAAGAATGGTTAGACATAACCTACCACACAAAGCAATGCTGACTATTCTTAATTAGTGCGCATCTATCCAAATACTTATATATACCCGGTCCCTCAAAATACCCGCTAATAACTTACCCACTACTAATGTCAGGCTCAACATTCTATTATTATTACAGCCTGTCTTGAACAGTGGAACAACATTAATTATCCTCCAATTCTCTGGTATCTCATCTGTCCCCAAGGATGATATAAATATCTGTTAGGTTTTGTCAATTGTTGAACTAGCCTCCCGCAGGGTGCAACGGGAACACCTTGTCGGACCCTAGGGATTTATCTATCTTAATCTGCCCCAGGACAGCAAAAATCTCCTCCTCTGTAATCTATATAGGGTCAATGAAATTGATTCTACTTTGCCTCACTTCTATAGACTCTGTGTCCGTTTCCGGAGTAAATACAGAGCAAAAAATTTATTTAAGAACTTCCCTACCTTTTTTGGCTCCACACATGGATTACCATTCCAATCTTCCGGAGGACCAATTTTGTTCTTTGCAATTCTTTTAACATTTCTGTAGAATCCCTTAGGATTCTCCTTCACTTCGTCTGTTAAGGCAACCTCATGCCTTCTTTTAGCCTTCCTGATTTCTTTAAGTGTTCCCTTACATTTCTTATACTCCATAAGCACCCCATTTGTTCCTACCTGCCTATACCTGCTACGCACCTCCTTTTTTTTTTCTTAACCAGGGCCTCAATATCTCTTGAAAACCAAGATTCCCTACTCCTGTCATCTTTACCATTTATACTGACAAGCACATACAATACTCTTCTGCTAGGCATCAGTGGTCATACAACCAGGACTAGTGATATGCACCAGCTGTTCATACGGCCATTCACTACCTGTTCCCACGGCTTCATGAAACCTTGATTTTGGGGTTGGGGGGTGGGGGAGGCTACTACACCTTGCCCAAGAAGACTTGCAGGCCAGTGGAGTGAACGAGCGCCTCACACCTCTTTTGGTAGAGATGTATCTCCAGCCTGCCACCCAATGACCATTAATAGGATCTAAATTAAAGAAAAAAAACTTACCAAGTTTTGTTGTCAGGGCATCCAGACCTGCTAATAATGCTGGGATTTCTTGGAGTTGCTCCTGCAGTTCCATTAAGTGATTCTTTTTCTTTTCCCAGTATGCAGATAGGACCACCACTTTGCCATCTACTATCTAAAAGTTAAGCCAGATGGAAACGCATTTGAAAAACTACAATTTAATTATGGGCTAACTGGGGGAAAAAAAATCAAATATTTTTAACCTTAATTTCCCACATGTGCTGTCACACTTAACATTTCTTAACTGAAATAACGAGTTAATTCTAAGTTTTTCAGCACAGTAATCAATTGAATTGTCTGCAGTGGATTTCTGTAGGTAATATTGTACTACAATAATGCCATATGATCTTCAACTGTTTATTTCCCTTATTTTACATCTATCAATAAAATTATCAGAATGAAAAAAGTTTAGCTATCACAAGTTTTTAAACAGCCCTCCAGAAACGCATATGTGAATCAGAGATAAGATCATACACAAGTTCTTAAAAAAACATTAACTGAGGAAAGGAGACAGGACACTGTAGATGCTGGAATGTGCAGCAATAAACAATTTGCTGGAGGAACTCAGTGGATCATTTAACATCTGTTAAATGTAAAGTGATGTACTCTGGAGAATCTCAACTCATCATGGTTTGCAAGTGAGGCACAAGAGCCTACACCATGTTAATTGCTCCTTTAAGGAAAGTTTAAGTAAAGAGAAAGCCACTCCTCAAATATTAGGAGGAAATAACAAAAAATGTCTTTAACTATACAGAAAACATCTTGACTGTTTGTAATAGACACAGTGATGGAGATCAAAGTACAAGGAACCTGCTTGTGCCAATATTTGAAATTAAAAGATTTATGAATAAAGCACTGAGTAAACTAGTTATTCTCAAGACCTAGCGCCAATTTCTTATGTGCTCTGTGATTAAAAAGTAAAATAAATGTTCAACTAAAATAAGAACACTAGAAAGTTTACGTCAAGAACAGGCCATTCAGCCTAACAAAGCTTGCCAAATTCTTATATACACAGTATGCTGAAATAATTATCGAGTTTATTATCCACTTATAACCTTAATGATTTTGAAACCTTCTATCATGTCTCCTCTCATTCTACATGTACTTAAGCTAAAAAGATTTTATTCTTTCAATCTTTCTTCTTAGCTTATACACTGCAGACCTGGAATGAGTCACGCCGCCTTTCTCTGAACTCTCTGCAGTGCCTTCACATTCCTCATAAAATATGGAGACCAAAATTGCACACAGTACTCAAGGTGTGGCCTCACAAGCGCATTATATACAACTTAAGGAGAACAGCTCTCAATTTGAACTCCACCGAGCACATTATATAGCCCAAAATTCTTAATCGCTTCTGTGCATTGTCTAGATGATGAGTCAACCAGGACATCCAAATGCTTCTCATACAGTGCACTTTCTAACTCAAGACTCTCCACTGTATATTTAACATTTCTACTTCCTGTATGTAATATTTTACATTTACTTACATTAAATTTCATCTCCCCACATCTGGATTTTGTTTAGATCTAACAGTATTGATTCTGTTGCCAATTATCAGCCTGCCCCCTTAACTATGTGTCATCTGCAGACTTTACTAGTTTATTTGTTATGTGCTTATCCAAATCATTAATGTAAATTAAAAGCAGTGGCGGCCCCAAATCTGATCCCTGCGGAACCCCACTTTCAACATCTTCCAGATGTGAAAATGATCCTCTCACCATAACTCGTTTTCTGTTTTTGAGCAAATTCTGCACCCATTTGGACAACTTACCCTGAATCCCTATCTCCTGTAATTTGATTATTAACCTCTTGTGGGATACCCTGTCAAAAGCCTTCTGGAAGTCCAAGTAAATGACATCAACCGCTCTACTGCTATCATGAATTTTAGTTGCCTCTCATAGAACGCTATCATATTAGTAAAACCTGATTTCCCCTTTCTGAACCCATGCTGGCTTTCTGCTAACATGCCTATTCCTGTCAGCTGCTTTTCCATCTCATTCTTTATTAATGTCTCCATTATCTGACTATGGTACACGTTAAGCTTACTGGTCTATAGTTACCAGAGTCAGTGCAGTCACTCTTCTTGTATACCGGGACAATGTTAGCCCATTTTCAGTCCTTTGGGATTTCACCAGTCTTCACTGACTTTTGAAAAATACATGTTAGGGGTTTGTCTATATAAACACAGACCTCTTTAAGTACCTTTGGATACATATTGTCTGGTCCTGAAGATCAACTTTCAGCCTCTTCAGCAGAAGCAGGACCTCACTTCCTAAGATCTCTAAGTCACTTAAAACCTTATTTTTCTCTACACTTAACTGCATATTACTAACATCTTCACAGACGAATACTTCAGTAAAATACAAGTTAAGAGTACCCACTATGTCCTTCTCTGCATAATTTATCACTCCTCTATTATTCCTAATACACTTAACTTCCTTCTCGACTTTTCTTTTACTACTAAAGTATCGAAAAAAATCTCTTGGGGTCATTCTTAGCATCATCAGCAATATCCTTCTCAACCTTCCTTTTGGCAATCTGAATTTCCCTCTTGACTATAGCTCTCATATTTTCATATGCCCTACGGTTCACATCATTACTATTTTTTTGTGTATTCCTTATATAGCTGTCTTTTCTTCAATAATGTTGTATGTATACCACTATTGATCCATGTAGTTGATCTATTGTTTTTATTGTTTCTCCTGACCTTGGTTATGAACATTTCCTGCATTGTGTGTATTACCTCTTTAAATCTACCCCATTGTTCCTCAACTGACTCAACGTCAAGTAGTTCCATCCAGTTTACCTTCTGAAGTCTTTGACGCATCTGCACAAACTTTGCCTTTCTGAAATTCAATTTAATGGCTTAGGTTTTTAGTGACATACTCACCACAAAAACTTCGAGACAACAATACAAGCAAAATTATTAAGGATATAAAACAACCACTAGATGGAGTAGTCACTTTATTAATCATCTCAATACAACAAATCAGAACAAGAAGTCACATGCGCAGGGTAAGGGAAAGTGACAGCATTTGAAAATCAAAACACAGCAGACACTGGAAATCTAAAATAAATAAAAAAAATCAGAAAAACTACAGTATTGTACTTTTTGAAAAACTTCCTTCCAAGAATTGCACTGCAATTAAATGTGACTTTTATAACCTAAAGCAAAGTCAATTTATAAAATTTAGCAATTCTTAATTTTAAAAAATGAAGAACGTTTTTCTGCATTACACAGTGTAATTTTTTACTTGAAATTACTTGGTTAAAAAGAATAGAACATACTTAGTGAGTATATTTTATAACCTTTGGTCCCCTAAAGCACTCAATTTATAACATAATCCATGCCATAAATTGGGGAATATAATGGGTGCCTTGTAAGTTTCCTCTGAAATACTTTGTCAAAATATATGGTTGTCAGTTTTCCATATTACAGTCGGTCCTCCTTATCCATGGGGGATTGGTTCCGTGACCCCTCGCGGATACCAAAATTCGCGGATACTCAAATCCCTTATTCAACCTGTCTCAATCCAGTGGACCTTGGGACCCAGCGGAACTCCAGACCTTATTTAACCTGTCTCAGTGCGGTGGACATTAGGACCCAGCACCAGAGCTCTGAATGCGCAGTGTTTCTGTTCACGAAAATAATCACGATCATGATTGGAAAAAAAGTGGAAATAATAAAGCGATTCGAATGAGGTGAAACGCCATCGGTCATTGAAAAAGCGTTAGGCCACGTCGGTCAATGATCGGAACAATTTTAAAGGATAAAGTGAGAAAGGATCTGCCCCGATGAAAGTTACAATTATTACTAAGCAACGCAGTGGTTTAATTACTGGGTTTTGGGGTTTTGAATTTTTGATCCTCCACATCAACTCGGCATGGTAGACAGCACACTAGGGAGCGATCTGTCCCGAGTCCTGAGAACTTCTGTTCCCGAGCCCGGCGCTGAAACATATGTTCTTAAGTGTTTTATATGCATAGAAAGGTAAAATATATACTATATACCAAGACAAGTGTATGACTGACGCTAAATAATACCGGATGTACCTGTTCCAACTTACTAAGAGAACTTCTGATTTTTTTCGATCCCGATGCACGATAATCCACGCACATCCTCCCGTATACTTTAAATAATCTCTAGATTACTTATAATACCTAATACAATGTAAATGCTATGTAAAATGGTTGTTATACTGCATTGTTTAGGGAATAATGACAAGAAAAAAAAGTCTGTACATGCTTGAACAACAAGTGCTGGAAGAGCACTTCCGGGTTTTCGCGACTCACGGTTGGTTGAAGTCGCGCATGCGGAATCTGCGGATAAGGAGGGCTGACTGTATTTGAGATATAAATGTTGGCTGTGTCCAGAGATTTCATGAGATGTCTAGATTTAACAACTCATTTTTAAAAATAACAGTTACTACCCCTTAATGATCAGGCCCTTGAACAAAAGTGGATAGCAACACTCATTTAAGGACTCTTACCTTGTTATTTCATGCTCATTACTTATTGCTATTTATTATCTGCATTTGCACAGTTTACAGTTACTGTTCTTTAGATTTACTAAGTATACCCGCAGAAAAAGAATCTTAGGGTTGTATGCAGTGATATGTATGTACTCTGATAATAAATTTTACTTTGAACTTTTAATTTTTAAATCTCTTCCATATTCTTCCTGTTCAATAATAGATACTAAATTTTTAATTAAAATGTTATTTAGAAACATAGAAAACCTACAGTACAATATAGGCCTTTCGGCCCACTAAGCTGTGCCGAACATGTCCTTACCTTAGAACTTACCTAGGGTTACCCATAGCCCTCTATTTTTTTGATCTCCATGCACCTGTCCAACAGTCTCTTAAAAGACCCCATCATATCTGCCTCCACCACTGTCGCTGGCAACCCGCGTGGTTACTAGAAAGACTAAATGAACCATAGGTGTGCCATTGCCTCATTTAAATTTATATATTCTTTGCTTTTTTGTTTATAAAATCCAGAAGAATATTGGAAGTTTTGCTCTGTAATACTTGCAACCACATTTTACTATGTATTTTCAATTTTCCACTTTTGTTCCTAAAACTTATTACCATGTACTTCTTTACATCACTGTAGCTAAACCTCAGATGTCCCCTGACACATACTTCTTCCTTATTAAGCTCTCTATGTTGGCATTTCTACAATTCAATATAACATTCCCTAAATTTAAGTTTAATATTATAATTGCACCTTCATTATCAACCTTATCTTAACACCTGATTTATGCCCAAGTTTACAGACTATAATTTCACTTTTAGCATTGGGGTAGAACATTGGCTGAAAAGTTTACAAATAAAATGAATCCCAACTACAACAGCTTAAATTTAATTAATTATATTTAATAGTACTGTTGATTGCACAGTAATATTTATTAAAGTTTAAGTAACTGTCATCCAAACATAACATTCTTAACTGACCTAATTAGAGCTAATTATTAATCATGCAATAAAAATGGAATTTTGAATTATTCAACTTTAAACAATTATTCACTATTAAACAATATACTATTACTTTTGACTGATCCGATGTTATAACCTTTATGAACACAATTTAAAATTCAGTGTTCAAATCCTTATGGGATTGTCTCTACCTTTGTTACCTCCTCCATTCTGACAACTCCCCAATTATTGCAATTCAAAATATTGCGATCTTTCTGTGTAACAGCAAAATGCTGTTAATTCTGGGTCAAGACATTAAGACCCCTTATCTACACACGAAAATGCTATTTAGTCTAGCAATCAAGGAATGAAGCGATCACTCAGAGATCATGTACTCTATCAGTTGCCAATTAAATGCAGTCAAACAGATGTTTCCCTTATTTTCAACATGGATTAGACTATATTTCCCATGAGATGTCCTAACAGAATAAAATTATTTCAACATTGGTGGTTCCTTTAAGGAATTAAGAATGAGATCGTTGCTTCAAACTATCAAAACATTATCTCCACACCTCAGCCAAAATTGATTCTGGTGCTATTAACCTTCTGCAATAAGAGGCTGCAAGATGTTAATCTTGTCCTCAAGAGCTGAGGGGACATTATCTTATGTGGCAATGCAACATTCCTGCTTCTGTTAATGTGATTAAGGAAATGGGAAGGCACTTCTAACAAAATGGGATCTAGAGTAGCCAATCTCAGAAATGAGATGTCAGAGGAGGTGGTGAAGGAAGAAATTTTTAAGATACATCTGGGCAGGTAGTGAATAGACAGGACAGTGGGATTAATGCAATCCAGTGGATGAGTATAGATAGGCATGATGGTCAGCATACACACGGAAACCCAAGGGAACTGTCTTGGTGCTGAACAACACTAAGACTACCATGCACTGCAATGATGCTGCAAAGAAAATTGCATTCAATTAACCAAAGCAATCAATGGCTGACTTGTAAAATTATTATTTTGTAGTTGGTTGCTCAGTGAGGCAGCAATAACAAGTATAGAGCTACATAGTTCTAAGATAAAAGGAATCACAGATAGTCATGTACTACTGTAAAGTCTCTTGTTGAAATTATAAACACTGGATCCCAGAATTATTATTTATGAGATATTCAATAGTTGGGGAAAATTATCCGATCATTTAGCAGGGGATAAATGCATTGTTAATGAATACTTGGATATCATACCTCTCCAGCTTTAGCACAGTCCTCAGCTCGTTTATGAAGGGCTGCCCACGTATTCTCATACCTTTGAAAAAGAAACAGAAAAATGAAGATGTGCCTGCATTGTTTGAAATGTCAGCTACTTTCATCCTTATCGCCAGTATGCTCAAGTCGATTTTCAATCAAATGCAAACTTTAAAAACACTGTTCTTTTAAAATCAGTAAAAGCAGAACAGCAATATAAAGTGTTTTAGAAAGACTTTATAGGTAATGTTGAAAGACATGAGCTTGAAAATTGAAAATAAAGTTCAAATAATTAAGACACAGAAAACTCAACAAGAACTGGGAAAAAGGTACCAAGGGAAAACAGTGGAGATAAATGATATTACCTCAAAAAATTCTAAACAGCAGAGCAAATAACAAAGCTGCCCTTGAAACTCTGGTAGTTATTTGCTATTACTGCTACCTACTGAGGTCCAGTGTGAACGGCAGCTCGGCAAGAGAACATCCAGATATAACATAGAATCATATCAATCTACCGCACCACAACTGCTTCATCGATTTTATTTTCATGGTCGAGGATGACTCACTTCCAGCCCAGCTCATGGATTCTAAGGGGTCCAAGGGTTTCTAAGCAGGATCTGCAGAACCTACCACAGATTGGGCAGATGGTGCTAATGAGAACAGGCTGATTCTTTGGGGACATTGTGCTACCTCAGTTGTCAAGATTTGAAGTACTCAGCATTTTCCTTTAAGCAGCTAATTCATTTTGAGGGGTCATGGGCCACAGAATCCTACAAACTAGTAAGGATGTTATGTTTTTTCCTTCTAAGGGGTCCTAAAGGATGACACGGAAACATTTTTAGGTCCTCTGGAAAATCATAGAGCTCACGGCAGATTGCTCATTTCAGCACTATGGTATTAAGTACAAAGACAATGCAGTCCGCCAACCACAAAATTGAAAAGAATGGTAGTGAACACAGGACTGAAAGTGTTATATTTGAATGCACACTGTATGCAAAGTAAGGTAGATGATCTTGTAGCAGAGTTAGAAACTGAGTGGTATGACAGTGTAGGCCATACAGAGCTGTGGCTGAAAGAAGATCAGATTTGGGAGTTTAACATCCAAGGATACACATCGTATAGAAAGGATAGACGGGTGAGCAGAGGGGATTGAGTGGCTTTTTGTTAAAAATAAAATCTGATCAGGATCAGAAGATATAGAATCTTTGTGGATTCCTTGGGAAATCCTTGTTAAGAAATTTCATGGATAAAAAAATATGACAGGAGCGATATACAGACCTGGGATGTAGCCAGGATGTGGGGTACAAATTACAACAAGAAAGAAAGAAAGAAAGGCATATAAAAAGGACAATGTTACAATGATCATGGGGGGGAGGGGGTGGCAGAGATTTCAATGTGTAGGAAGATTGGGAAAGTCACGTGTGTGCTAGATCCCAAGAGAAGGCATTAGTAGAATGTCAACGGCTTTTTAGAACAGCTTCTGGTCGAGCCCACTAGGAGAAAGGCAATTCAAGATTTGGTGCTGTGCAATGAACCAGATTTGATTAAGAAGGGTAAAAGAACCTTTAGGAGGCAGTAATCCATAAGACCATAAGATATAGGAGCTGAATTAAGCCATTTTCCCATCAAGTCTGCTCTGTCATTTCATCATGGCTGATCCAATTTTCCTCAGTCCCAATCTCCTGCCTTCTTCCCATAATCCCGTCATGCCCTGACCAATCAAGGATCCTTAATACTTGGCCTCCACAGCTGCCTGTGGTTAAGAATCCCACAGATTCACTGCTCTCTGGCTAAAGAAATTCCTCCGCATCTCTGTTCTAAGAGGATGCCCCTCTATTCTGAGGCTGTCCTCTGGTCTTAGACTCTCCCACCATAGAAAACATCTCCACATTCACTTTATCAAGGCCTTTCACCATTCAATAGGTTTCAATTAGGTCACCCCTCATTCTTCTGAATTCCAGTGAATACAGACTCAGAGCTATCAAGCGCTCTTCATACGACAAGCTTTTCTTTTTCAATATTTTTATTATTGTTATTAATATCAACAAAATAAAATGATACATAGATAATGTGATTACAAACATACACTTTCCAACTAAACATGAATACATACGCAATGATTACAGTATAAATGAGTATTCCCAAATCATGAACGATACAATATACAAATAAACAAGTCAAACCTAGGTATATCATAATATATATATTTTTAAAAAAACAGAAAAAAGAATAAAAAATTATGCAAAAAAACTAATCTAATAATCTAATAACTAATAGAGAAAAAAAACAAAAAAAGGAAAAAGAGAAAAAGAAAAAATAGAAAAAAAGGGCTGTTTATAATATCTCACAACAATAGAAAATCATCAGTGTTGTCAACTCCGATCCTCTCAACATATATACAATCAAAACTGGAAAAACAAATAGGCTTGGAACAGGGTCATATTACATCATATGAAAATATTGAATAAATGGTCTCCATATCTTTTCAAATTTAATAGAAGTATCAAATACAACACTTCTAATTTTTTCTAAATTTAAACATAACATAGTTTGAGAAAACCAATGAAATATGGTAGGAGGATTAATTTCTTTCCAATTCAACAAAATAGATCTTCTAGCCATTAATGTAAGAAATGCAATCATTCGACAAGCGGAAGAGGATAAATGGAGTGAGTCCATCATTGGTAAACCAAAAATTGCAGTAATAGGATGAGGTTGTAAATCAATGTTCAATACCACAGAAATAATATCAAAAATATCTTTCCAATATTTTTTCAAAAGCGGACACGACCAAAACATACGAGTTAAAGACGCTATCTCAGAATGACATCTGTCACAAATAGGATTTATATAGGAATAAAAACGAGCCAATTTATCCTTGGACATATGAGCCCTGTGCACAACTTTAAACTGTATTAATGAGTGTTTAGCACATATAGATGATGTATTAACTAATTGAAGAATTTTATCCCAATTCTCAATAGGGATAATCTTTCCCAATCATTTTCAGTCTTATAAAAGGGCTCTGAACGTATCTTCATAATTATATTGTAAAGTTTTGATATTAGCCCTTTCTGAAAAGGATTTAGTTCAAACAAATTCTCCAAAATACCTGAAGACACAAAATTTGGAAAAGTAGGAAGTACAGTATTTAAGAAATTCCTAATCTGTAAATATCTAAAAAAATGAAATCTAGGCAAATTATATTTATTAGATAATTGCTCAAAAGACATAAAACAATTATCCAAAAATAAATCGGAAAATCGTAATAATCCTTTAGTCTTCCAAGCTGAATAAGCTTGGTCTATAATAGAAGGATTAAAAAAAAGCAATTGGATACAATAGGAATATTTAAAACAAACTGAGTCAACCCAAAAAATTTCCGAAATTGAAACCATATACGTAAAGTATGTTTAACTATCGGGTTGTCAATTCGTTTCGGCAATTTAGAAAGAGCAAAGGGAAGAGAAGTCCCTAAAATAGAACCCAATGCAAATCCTTGTACAGATTTAATTTCCAAGTTCACCCAATGAGGGCTAGAAGATATATCCCAATCCTTTAACCAACATATCAAATATCGGATATTAACTGCCCAATAATAAAATCTAAAATTAGGCAATGCCAATCCACCTTCCTTCTTTGCCTTCTGTAAATATATTTTACCTAACCTAGGATTTTTATTCTGCCATATATATGAGGAAATTTTTGAATCAACATTAGCAAAAAAAAATTTCGGAATAAAAATTGGTACCGCTTGAAATATATATAAAAACTTGGGTAAAATAACCATCTTAATAGCATTAATCCGACCTATCAGAGATAAAGATAGTGGTGACCATTTAGTAAACAAACATTTAATTTGATCAATTAAGGGTAAAAAATTAACCTTAAATAAGTCTTTATAGTTTTTTGTGATTTTAATCCCTAAGTAAATAAAAGAGTCATTAACTAATTTAAAAGGTAAATTTCCATAAATTGGAACCTGTCTATTTAAAGGAAACAATTCACTCTTATTAAGATTTAATTTATACCCAGAAAAATCACTAAATTGAACCAACAATGATAAAACTGCAGGAATGGATTTCTCAGGATCAGAAATAAATAATAATAAATCATCTGCATATAATGATAGCTTATGTATATCTGTCCCATGATTAATGCCAAAAATGTTCTGTGATTCTCTGACAGCAATTGCCAAGGGTTCTAAAGCAATATCAAATAATAATGGACTAAGAGGACAGCCTTGTCTAGTACCCCGAAATAAACAAAAAAAGGGAGATCTTAGATTGTTAGTAAGCACCGAGGCTACTGGAGTATGATATATCAGTTTAATCCAGGAAATAAATGTTGGACTAAAATTAAACTTCTCAAGCACATAAAATAAGTATGGCCATTCAACTCTATCAAATGCTTCCTCCGCATCTAATGAAATAACACATTCTGAAGTGCTATGTGAAGGAGTATAAACAATATTCAATAATCTCCTAACATTGAAAAAAGAATAGTGATTTTTAATAAAACCGGTTTGATCTTCCGAAATAATTTGGGGTAATACCTTCTCCAGCCTGGATGCCAGTAACTTGGAAAAGATCTTGGAATCTACATTCAATAAAGATATTGGTCTATAGGATGCACAGTCAGTAGGGTCTTTATCTTTCTTCAGTATTAAAGAAATGGAAGCTCTATAAAAAGATTGTAGAAGATTGCCCAATCTAATTGCTTCTTCAAAAACCCTGCATAACCAAGAAGAAAGAGTAGCGGAAAAACATTTTAAAAATTCTACTGTATACCCATCTGGACCTGGTGCTTTCCCAGAATCATAGAGGAAATAACCCCTTTAATTTCTGCATCCGTAATAGGAATTTCTAATATTGAAAGATCATCTGATGATAATTTTGGAAAATTCAATTTCCCAAGAAAATCACACATGGTATTACGATCATTAGGGAATTCGGAATGATACAGGGAGGTATAAAAATCTTGAAATGATTTATTTATCTCATCATGGTTAACTGTCAGATCCCCATTCTGCTGACGGATCTTTGTAATTTGACGTTTAACCAAAGCATTCTTCAATTGACTAGCTAACAGTTTACCCGATTTATCACTATGTATATAAAAATCCGATCTGGTTTTCATTAATTGATTTTCAATCGAAGATGTAAGTAATAAACTACGTTCCGTTTGAAGTTCAACCCTTTGTTTGTAAAGCTCCTTACTAGGAGTAATCGAATATTTCTTGTCAATCTCTTTAATTTTATCAACCAATAAAAGAGTTTCCATCTTAATGCGTTTTCTCAGACCAACAGAATAGGAGATAATCTGTCCACGTATATATGCTTTAAAAGTGTCCCAAAGTGTTCTGCAAGAAATATCACCCGTGGAATTAGTTGAAAAGAAGAAATCGATCTGTTCCTTCATAAATTTAATAAAATCCGGATCTTGCAATAAGGTAGAATCAAATTGCCATTGTCTAGCACTAGAAGCTGTATCCATAAATTTAATAGAAAGTTTTAATGGAGCATGGTCAGAGATGGCTATAATATCATAATTACAACCAATTACCGATGGAATAAAACAAGAGTCAATAAAAAATAATCAATTCTCCAGTAGGAATGATAAACATGTGAGAAAAATGAAAACTCTTTGTCCTTAGAATGCCGAAATCTCCAAATATCAAAAATTCCATTATCAGTCAAAAAAAGAGTTAATACAAGTGGCCGACTTATTAGGTAAAGTCTGAGTAGATATAGATTTGTCCATCAAAGGATTTAAACAACAATTAAAGTCACCACCCATTATTAACTTATATTCATTTAGATTAGGTAAAGAAGTAAATAAGGACAAAAAAAATCGGGACAATCCACATTTGGAGCATAAACATTAACTACAGCAACCTTTTTGTTAAAAAGTAAGCCAGTAATTAACAGAAATCTACCATTCGGATCCGAAAAGATATCATGTTGGACAAATGCAATAGAGGAGTCAATAAAAATTGAAACTCCCTTTACTTTGGCATTCAAATTCGAATGATACTGTTGATCCCTCCAAAACCTAAAAAAGCGATAATTGTCCTCTTTCCTCACATGAGTTTCTTGTACAAAAATAATATGAGCATTAAGTCTTTGGAATACTTTGAAAATCTTTTTCCGTTTAATCAGATGGTTTAAATCATTAGTATTCCAAGAGACAAAATTAATAGTCTGAGCCATATTTCTGAAATCAACCCTTTGGTATATAAAGGGTTAACCAAATTATGAACTCATGCACCCGGAAGAGGAACAAAAATAAGGGGCGGACCCGGAAGTGACGACATTTTTGTAGTTTAAAATCAGCCCAAATGAAAAAACTAAAAAAAACTAGTACAAGAACCATAAGATTTAGAAAAAGACCTCCCATCCCCCACCCAAGAAGAAAAAAGACCATCCCAGCCAGGGATAGGCTGGGAAAAAGGAAAAATGAAACTAACTCTACCCCCATATCAGCAGAAGACAACTCCGTATATAAAGGATAAAAAAAAAGATTCACCCAAACTCTAAAGAAATAATAATCACTATACTAAAACCAAACTTCTTAATATAATTAATCGTAAAAAAAACAAAAATATAATCACTAGTAACTTATAAATCGGGTTAAAAACCCAAACACCAAAAAAAATTTAAACTGTGATAAGAGATGCATTATAGGAAGAAGACGAGAGATAAAAAAATGGCGAAATCAAAAAAAAACAAAAATATTTTAGAGAAGAAACCGCCATCTTAGTAAAAAAAATTCACCTTCAAAGGATTAACAATAATAACCAAAGATAAAGTACAGTGGTTGAAGTAAGTAAAATAACAAGATTAGTAAGTCAAAAAAAAACTTTAACTAGAGCATATATGTCAAACTCAAGGCCCGCGGGCCAAATCCGGCCCGCGGTGGAATTATCTTTGGCCCGCGAGATAATATCTAATTACTATTAAAGCTGGCCCCAGTATTCGAAGCGCCTATGGCGTATGATATGGCTAATGCTGAGTTTATTCAGGTACCAGGTTTTCAGGGTTTTTAGTGTTTATTCGGCAGTCTTGCTCGGCAGTCTTCTTCATAAGAAACGGAATTTGTAAAGTGAAACACTTTGTAGTTATAGCAGAGACTGAGACACATGAGAGCAGGCTGAAAAAACGGAGGCAATGAAAGCTGCGATCGCACACGTCCGACTGATCCGGCCCGCATGAAGCTGCATTTTGCTCAATCCGGCCCGTGACCTAAAATGAGTTTGACACCCCTGAACTAGAGTATAAAATATAAAGTAAACCTACACCAATAGCCAAAAACAAAATCTGGTTTTGGAAATAAAAACCATCTTGCACGATCAAAATCACTCATTTATTAGGAATGAGAATCCGTAGCAGTAGGGAAGTTCTCATTCAGAAATCTTCTCGCTTCAGATGTAGAAAAAAAGACCTGCCGTGGAGCATTCGGAGGTGATATTCTGAGCTTCGCAGGGTATAAGAGCGCAGGTTTTAGATTTTTCTCATAACATTCAGACATCCGAGGTTTAAAAAGAAGCCTTGCCTTCATTACTTCTGGACTAAAATCTTCTACTAAACAGAAGTTGTGATCTTGAAATTTGACCATCCCTGCATGCCGAGCCACACGAATAAGTTGCTCTTTAACATGCACCTAGTGAAATCGGACAATTACAACCGGTGGTTTAGCTGAAGCACTTGTTGATCGACGCATAATTCTGTGAGCGCGATCGAGTAACGGAGGACTGTCTGGAAATACAGAAGGGAACGCATCCTTTAAAAGTTGAGCAAAGTACTTCGAAGGGTCTCCTTGTTCAATACCTTCCGGGAGACCAAGTATGCGTAGGTTCTGTCTTCTGGACCGATTCTCAAAGTCGACACTCTTGGCTTTAAGTGTTTCCACTTGTTTAATCGCCGAAAGTAAGTTCTGCTCCAGTTTTTCAATTATCAAATCTCGCTTCCGAGCGTCTTCTTGCAGAGTTGCGATTAGAACTTGCTGCTGGTTAACTACTGAATCCGTCTTATCCATATAATCTTGAAAAGCCTTTATATCTTGTTTAAAAATTAGTCATTGTTCTTCAAATTTTTCATTTAAGACCTCCAATAACATTTCCTAAGTCAATTCAGTACGTTTAGGATCAATCTGCTTTTTTCCGTTTCCGTTAGGATTTTTCCCAGTTTCTCGCCCTTTAGATCTAAGAGCCATTTCTTCAAAAATTCACAATAAACTCTTAAAGATAAGTCCAAAAAAGTAGCAAGAATCTTTTGGTGTAGGTAAAAATAAGTTAAATAAGGGTGATCATAGGTTAAAAAAAGTAAAGGTTATGGAGCGAATCTGAAACAGTGCTCACTCCATGAGCGTCTCCTGCTGACCGCTTCATACGACAAGCTGTTCAATTCTGGAATCATATTTTTGAACCTGCTTTGAACCATCTCCAGTTTCAGCACATCCTTTTTAAAATAAAGGACCCACAACAGCTCACAATAATCCAAGTAAGGCCTCACTAGTGCTTTTATAAAGTCTCAACATTTACATCCTTGCTTTTAAATTCTAGTCCTCTTGAAATGAATGCTAACATTGCATTTTCCTTCCTCACCAGACTCAACCTGCAAATTAACCTTTAGCGAATTCTGCACAAAGACTCCCAACACCCTTTGCACCTTAGTTTTATGAATTTTCTCTCCATTTAGAGAAGAGTCAACCTTTTCATTTCTTCTACCAAAGTGTATGACCATACACTTCCTGAGAAAGTATTCCATCTGCCATTTCTTTGTCCATGTTCTTAGTCTGTCTGCCCATAGGCTTGTAGCTTGTTAAGCAGCCTCATGTATAGCACCTTGTCAAAGGCCTTCTGAAAATCCAAGTATACAACATCAACTGATTCTCCTGTCCACCCCGCTTGTTATTTCTTCAAAGAATTCTAGCAGATTTGTAAGGCAAGATTTTCCCTTGAGGAAACCATACTGACCATGGTCTATTTTATCATGCGTCTCCAAGTACCCTGAAACCTAATCCTTAATATCGACTCCAA
Organism: Hemitrygon akajei; assembly: GCF_048418815.1. NCBI lineage: Eukaryota > Metazoa > Chordata > Chondrichthyes > Myliobatiformes > Dasyatidae > Hemitrygon > Hemitrygon akajei. The sequence continues at coordinate 18,448,303 of NC_133143.1, read as the reverse complement.
CATCTTCCCAAACACTGAGGTCAGACTAACTGGCCTACAGTTTCCTTACTTCTGCCTCTCTTCCTTCCTGAAAAGTGGAGCAACATTTGCAATTTTCCAGTCTTCTTGAACTATTGCAGAATCGAGTGATTCTTGAAAGGTCATTACTAAAGTCTCCACAATCTCTTCAGCCACCTTTTTCAGAACCCTGGGGCATGCACCATCTGGTCCAGGTGACTTGCCTATCTTCAGACCTTTCAGTTTCCCAAGAACCATCTCTCTAGTAATGGTAATTTCACATACTTCATGACCCCTCACACCTGGAACTTCCACCATACTGCTAGTGTCTTCTGCAGTGAAGATTGATGCAAAATACTTACTAGGTTAATTTGCCATTTCCTTGTCCCCCATTACTACTTCTTCAGTATCATTTTCCAGTGGACTGATATCCACTCTTTCCTCTCTTTTACACTTTATATATCTGAAGAAGCTTTAGATAACCTCTTTAATTTTATTGGCTAGCTTACTTTTGTATTCCATCTTTACCTTCTTAGTATCTTTTTTAGCTGCCCTCTGTTGACTTTTAAAAGCCAACTAATTTTTGCTCTATTATATGCCCTCTCTTTAGCTTTTATGTTTTCCTAGTAAGCCATGGTTGTGTCATCTTGCCTTTAGAATACTTCTTCCTCTTTAGGATGTACATATCTTGTGCCTTCCAAATTGTTTCCAGAAATTCCATCTCTGTCAGTGTTCTTTTCCAATCAATTCTGGCCAACTCCTCCCTCATGCCTCTGCAATTCCCTTTACTCCACTATAATACAGACACATCTGCCTTAGCTTCTCCTCAAATTTCAGGGTGAATTTGATCATATTATGATCTCTTGCTCCTAAGGGTTCTTTTACCTTAAGCTCTCTAATTAATTCTGGTTCATTGCTCAACACTCAATCCAGAATAGATGATTCCCCTAGTGGGCTCAACCACGAGCTACTCTAAAAAGCCAACTCATAGGCTGTCTAGAAGTTCTCCCTCCTGGAATCGAGCACCAACCTGATTTTTCCAATCTACCTACATATTGAAATCCCCCATGACTATTACAACATTCAACTTCTGCCATGCATTTTCTATCTCCCATTGTAATTTGTAGACCACATCCTTACTACTGTTTGAACATAGAATAGTACAGCACATTACAGGCCCTTCGGCCCACATTGTTGTGCCGACTCTCAAACCCTGCCTCCCATATAACCCCCCACCTTAAATTCCTCCATATACCTGTCTAGTAGTCTCTTAAATTTCACTAGTGTATCTGCCTCCACCACTGACTCAGGCAGTGCATTCCACACACCAACCACTCTCTGAGAGAAAAACCTTCCTCTAATATCCCCCTTGAACTTCCCTCCCCTTACCTTAAAGCCATGTCCTCTTGTACTGAGCAGTGGTGCCCTGAGGAAGAGGCACTGGTTGTCCACTCTGTCTATTCTTCTTAATATCTTGTACACCTCTATCATGTCTCCTCTCATCCTCCTCCTCTCCAAAGAGTGAAGCCCTAGCTCCCTTAATCTCTGATCATAATCCATACTCTCAAAACCAGGCAGCATCCTGGTAAATCTCTTCTGTACCCTTTCCAGTGCTTCCACATCCTTCCTATAGTGAGGCGACCAGAACTGGACACAGTACTCCAAGTGTGGCCTAACTAGAGTTTTATAGAGCTGCATCATTACATCACCTCTCTTAAACTCTATCCCTCAACTTATGAAAGCTAACACCTCATACGCTTTCTTAACTACCCTACCTACCTGTGAGGCAACTTTCAGGGATCTGTGGACATGAACTCCCAGATCCCTCTGCTCCTCCACACTATCAAGTATCCTGCCATTTACTTTGTACTCTGCCTTGGAGTTTGTCCTTCCAAAGTGTACCACCTCACACTTCTCCGGGTTGAACTCCATCTGCCACTTCTCAGCCTACTTCTGCATCCTATCAACGTCTCTCTGCAATCTTTGACAATCCTCTATACTATCTACAACATCACCAACCTTTGTGTCATCTGCAAATTTGCCAACCTACCCTTCTACTCCCACATCCAGGTCGTTAATAAAAAAATCACAAAAAGTAGAGGTCCCAGAACAGATCCTTGTGGGATACCACTAGTCACAACACTCCAATCTGAATGTACTCCCTCCACCACAGCCCTCTGCCTTCTGCAGGCAAGCCAATTCTGAATCCACCTGGCCAAACTTCCCTGGATCCCATGCCTTCTGACTTTCTGAATAAGCCTACCGTGTGGAACCTTGTCAAATGCCTTACTAAAATCCATGTAGATCACATCCACTGCACTACCCTCATCTATATGCCTGGTCACCTCCTCAAAGAATTCTATCAGGCTTGTTAGGCACGATCTGCCCATCACAAAGCCATGCTGACTGGCCGATATGACCATGATTCTCTAAATGCCCATAGATCCTATCTCTAAGAATCTTTTCCAACAGCTTTCCCACCACAGACGTGAGGCTCACTGGTCTATAATTACCTGGACTATCCCTACTACCTTTTTTGAACAAGGGGACAACATTCACCTCCCTCTAATCCTCCGGTACTATTCCCATGGACAACGAGGACATAAAGATCCTAGCCAGAGGTTCAGCAATCTCTTCCCTTGCCTCGTGAAGCAGCCTGGGGAATATTCCATCAGGCCCCTGAGACTTATCTGTCCTAATGTATTTCAACAACTCCAACACCTCCTCTCCCTTAACATCAACATGCTCCAGAACATCAACCTCACTCATATTGTCCTCACCGTCATCAAGTTCCTTCTCAGTGGTAAATACTGAAGAGAAGTATTCATTAAGGACCTCGCTCACTTCCACAGTCTCCAGGCACATCTTCCCACTTTTATCTCTAATCAGTACTACCTTCACTCCTGTCATCCTTTTGTTCTTCACATAATTGAAGAATGCCTTGGGGTTTTCCTTTACCCTACTCGTCAAGGCCTTCTCATGCCCCCTTCTTGCTCTTCTCAGCCCCTTCTTAAGCTCCTTTGCTACCCTATATTCCTCAATAGACCCATCTGATCCTTGCTTCCTAAACCTCATGTATGTTGTCATCTTCCACCTGACTAGATTTTCCACTTCACTTGTCACCCATGGTTCCTTCACCCTATCATTCTTTATCTTCCTCACCGGGACAAATTTATCCCTAACATCCTGCAAGAGATCCTTAAACATCGACCACATGTCCATAGTACATTTCCCTGCAAAAACATCATCCCCGTTCACACCCGCAGGTTCTAGCCTTATAGCCTCATAATTTGCCCTTCCTCAATTAAAAAATTTCCTGTCCTCTCTGATTCTATCCTTTTCCATGATAATGCTAAAGGTCAGGGAGCGGTGATCACTGTCCCCCAGATGCTCACTCACTGACAGATCTGTGACCTGACCCGGTTCATTACCTAATACTAGATCTAGTATGGCATTCCCCCTAGTCGGTCTGTCAACATGCTGTGACAGGAATCCATCCTGGACACATTTAACAAACTCTGTCCCATCTAAACCCTTGGAACTAATCAAGTGCCAATCAATATTAGGGAAGTTAAAGTCACCCATGATAACAACCCTGTTATTTTTGCACCTTTCCAAAATCTGCCTCCCAATCTGCTCCTTGTTATCTCTGCTGCTACCGGGGGGCCTATAGAATACCCGCAGTAGAGTAACTACTCCCTTCCTGTTCCTGACTTCTACCCATACTGACTCAAAAGAGGATCCTGCTACATTACCCACCCTTTCTGCAGCTGTATTAGTATCCCTGACCAGTAATGCCAGTCCTCCTCCCCTTTCCCCCCCTCTCTATCCCTTTTAAAGCACTGAGATCCAGGAATATTGAGAATCCATCCCTGCCCTGGTGCCAGCCAAGTCTCCGTAATGGCCACTTCATCATAATTCCATGTATGTATCCAAGCTCTCAGTTCATCACCTTTGTTCCTGATGCTTCTTGCATTGATGTACACACACTTTAGCCCTTCTACCTTACTACCTTTATACCCTTTACTCTGCTGCTCTTTCCTCAAAACCTCTCTATATGTTAGATCTGGCTTTACTCCATGCACTTCTTTCACTGCTCTATCACTCCGTGTCCCATCCCCCTTGCAAATTAGTTTAAACCCTCCCGAACCATGCTAGCAAACCTACCAGCAAGGATATTGCTCCCCCTCGAGTTCAGGTGCAACCCATCCAATCTGTACAGGTCCCACCTTCCCCAGAAGAGATCCCAATGGTCCAAAAATCTAAAACCCTGCCCCCTGCACCAACTCCTCAGCCACGCATTCAACTGCCATCTCCTCCAATTCTTACCATCACTATCATGTAGTACTGGCAGCAATCCGGAGAACGCAACCCTCGAGGTCCTGTTCTCAGCCTTCTGCCTAGTTCCCGAAACTCACACTTCAGGACCTCATCCCTCTTCCTGCCTATGTTGTTGGTCCCAACACATATCACGACTTCTGATTGCTTTCCCTCTCGTACTAGGATGTCATGCACCCGGTCAGAGACATCCTGGATCCTGGCACCTGGGAGGCAACAGACCATGCGGGTTTCCTTCTCACGTCCACAAAATCTCCTGTCTGCTCCCCTGACTACAGAGTCTCCAATGACGACAGCTCTCCTCTTCTCTGTCCCATCCTTCTGCACCACAGGGTCAGACTCAGTGCCAGAGGCCCTGCCACCGTGGCTCACACCTGGTCGGTCATCCTCACCAACAGCATCCAGGACAGTAAACTTATTATTAAGGGGAATGGCTACAGGGGTGCTCTGCACTACCTGTCTACTCTCCTTCGCTTCCCCCCCCCTCGGACTGTCACCCAACCACCTGGTTCCGGCAGCCTAGGTGTGACTACCTCCCTGTAGCTCACATCTATGACTGCCTCATTCTCCCTTACGAGTCGAAGGTCATCCAGCTGCTGCTCCAGATTCCTCACACGGTCTTCCAGATCACCCAACCGCAAGCACTTCTGGCAGATGTGACTCTGCGGGAGAGGGGAGTTCCTGCAAGACTGCCACATCTCACAGGAGATCACCGTCTCAGGATGCATTGTAAAGACTAACTGGGAACAAACTTGTCCTCCGCCTCTTCTCGTCAAAGCCTCAAATGTCCACTCCTTCACTGGCCCACTCACTCACTGGCCGCTTTCCACAGGCCGCTCCGCTTGAGGTAACCCTCTATTTATTTGTTTGAGCTTTTCAAACTGCTTGGTCACCTGACCTCGATTGCCCAATCAGCTGCTTTCTGCTGAGCTAATCAAATCTTGATTGACTTTGGGAGTCTGCATAAAACTCCCATCGGGGTCTTTTTACCCTTGCAGTTCCTTAGCTCTTTTCACAATGGTTCAACACCTTCTGACCCTATGTCACTTCTTTCTAATGATTTGATTTCATTTTTTTTCCCCCACCAGCTGAGCACCTTCTGCCTTCCTGCCAGTCCTTTTGATACCATGTGTATTCTTGGACATTAAGCTCCTAGCTATAATCAGGATTGAAGGACATCTATTTAGAACAGAGATGCGAAGAAATTACTTTAGTCAGAGGGTGGTAAATCTATGGAATTTGTTGCCATGAGCGGCTGTGGAGGCCACATCATTGGGTGCATTTAAGACAGAGATAGATATCTTCTTGATTAGCCAGGGCATCAAAGGGGTGGAGAGAAGGCAGGGGAGTGGGGATGATTGGAAGAATTGGATCAGCCCATGATTGAATGGCAGAGCAGACTTCTGCTCCTATATCTTATGGTCTTACAATCTTCTTTCAGCTTTGATTCAGTGATGGCTACTGCGCCATATCTGCCAATCTGCAACTGAGCAACAAGTTCATCTATCTTATTTCATATACTGCGTACATTCAAATATAACAGCTTCAGTACTGTATTCACTCTTTTCAATTCTGTCCATCTTCTGCGTTGCAACTCATCCTGTTGACTACAGTTTTGCCCCATCAACAGCCTCTCCTCACTACACATTGCTTCTGTTTGTAAACCAGCAGCTACCTCATCTTCAGCACTTCGTCGGCCTTTCCTACAATAATTCTTGCATTGAAATATACACAGCTTAGGACAACAGTCACACCATGCTCAAACTTTTAATTCCTAACTTTGTCTGAGGTCTTACCAACATCTGCCTCCACAATCAGTCCACCAACCCAAAGCAGTCCTATAAGCACTCTTCCACCTCCCCTGGACATAACTTCTTAGTCGTCATCACATGTGTTGTGGTCTTCAGTCTCTGTTTTTACGCCAGGAATTGAAGTCCAGCCATGTGATCAGACATTCCAAACTACAGGCGTGGGGTAATCATTCTTGATGGTGGTATAACAGTGGCCAGGTATGTTGGGTCCTCTTGATATGTTGGTTATAGTTGTTCAGAGACTACTTTAAGCTAACCTGGTTGAAACCCCTACCACAACAGTGAAGGCATTAGGGTGTACTGTTTCATGATTGCTGATCACAGTGCTCACTCTTCTCATATCTGCCTGATGTTGGCCTGAGGTGGAATGTACTCTGTTACCAGGATGATGGCAGAAAACTCTTTTAACAGATTAAGTGGGTGACACTTGATTGCTAGATGCTCCAGGTCAGGTGAGGACTGTGATAGAACTGCCATGTCTGTGCCCCACAATGCGTTAATCATAAAGTATACTCCACCTCCTCTACTTTTAAAAGTCTCAGCTGGCCAAATTTGGCTAAATTTTATCAATGTACTGGAAATAAAATAGCAGCAGCTTGCATCTTGAAGTATTTAATGACAGCATTTGCAAATGATTGGTAATCACTGGCACTGTAAAGCGATTGCGCTAACTGCTACGTTACTGTGTTGCCTATGACATAGTAAATTTCTTACCTCTTTTTCTTTCAAGCAGTATCCTTTAGTTTCAGACACAGCTACTCTGGGTAAAATAAAGTCTGTCCTTCTACCCTATCTACTCAATTTTATGCACCTCAATTTACATTCAGAAAAAACAAGGTTTCCATTATTTCTTGTGCTGTAAAAAATCCACTGCAATCCAACTTGAATGACAAAAGCACATACTCAATTTCATATCTGGAAATGAACTGCTCACAATACTGGTATTGGTTTTTCAGTTAGTAAGTGAAAATAGAAAAAAATCACTGATGGAAATCTGACAAGAAAAAGCTGGGAACTCTCAGTAAGTCAGGTCACATCTGTGGAATGAGAAAGAGTCACTGCTTCAGGTGATGAAAGAACTGCTGATCTGAAATGCTGACTGTTTCTTCACACAAATGCAACAAGGCCTGCTGAGTATTTCCAGCAATCTTTTATTTTTCCTACAGTTACTTTGGTATGTAGATTGCTGTGTAAAAACTCCACAATTAACCAAACCTCAAATTTCCCTTAATGTAGTGTTTTTCTTCCTACTAAAGAAGGGCAAATCTAAAGTAATAAACGATTAATCCACCAGCATGCATACTTAGTCACACTGCTCAATGTTATAGCTTGTGGTGTCTGGCTACCCACTGGAGCTGTGTTCTGCTACAAGCATGAATAAACGTCTTTGGTAATCAGCTACAAGCCATAGATTTGATGCCACCACGACTGTTGGTCTTACAAACAAAAACACTGGAAAAAATTAGACTATGGATTTTGCTGCTGATGATTTTGGTAAATTAACCAATTTAAATTAACCATTACCAATCAATGGAATTTTCAGTGAAGTGCGAAGTTTGCCTAGAAATGTAACTGGTTAATGATACCTCTAGCACTGTGGGTATGCATCAGCTTTACAGCAACTTGAATCTCTTCTGGAAAAAAACAATCTGATCAAAACGAATTTGAAATCAGCGATTTAGTCCGAAGACTGCAGATTGGTTCAATTTCACAGTTCATTTACACCACCTCCTTCATCTAAGGTATTACATTCAACATGAACCACTTCACTTATTTTCTAGTTATTACTCATATGACCTATTTTCTTCTACTCTGAAACACCGCTCTTGGAACAAAAGAAAATACACTACCATAAACTAAATGGCTGCTAATAATTCATTTTATTACATCATTTACACTTTACATCATTGTAATGTTAGCCCACAGATCCTTCAAACCATTCATCAGAAAATGCTTCAATTGAAGCCTTTCATACATTAAACATGAATGGGATAGGTATAGCAAAATACACAAAATGTTGGAGGAACTCAGATTGAGCAGCATCAATGGAAAGGAATCAATAGTTGACATTTCTGGCCAAGATTCTTCACTGGGACTGAAAAGGAAAGAGGAAGAAGCCAGAATAATTACTGACACCTCTCTTTACCCTCTTGATCTCTCTGTCTCCAACTGTGGAGCTAGAATATCTTTCATAAACCTATTGACTTTCACAACTTTCATAAACCTATTGACTTTCACAACTTTCATAAACCTATTGACTTTCACAACTATCTTGGAACTATCTTGGAATGGTAATTATTGGGACCCGGCTTCCGAATTCCGATCAACCCTGAAGGGAGACTGGCAAGACTTGACCCTGCCCACCTCCTTCTGGTGCTACTACCTCCCCCCACTTCTTTGTTCTATGTCCTTCTGCCTCTTTTATCAATCAACTTCCTAGCTCTTTGCTTCATCCCTCCCCCTCCAAGTTTCACCTATCGCCTGATGTTTCTCTCTCCCCTCCCCCCACCTTTCAAACCTATTCAACTTTTTTTCTCCAGTCCTGCCGAAGGGTTTCAGCTCAAAACGTCAACTGTACTTCCCCCCTCCCCCCCATAGATGCTGCATGGCTTGCTGAGTCCCTCCAGCATTTTGTGTGTGCTGCTTGGAATTCCAGCATCTGCAGATTTTCTCCTGCTTGTGGCAAAATTTGATGCTTCTTTTGCATCTTGTATTTATTTATTTCTCACAGATTTCTTAAAACTGAACTTCTATCCCATCTCTCAAAATTTTTTATTAGCAACTTAAGGACAAATTTCCATACCCAAACTGTTGTAGCACAGGGATACACTGTATTTAAATTATCCCCATTGCAGGCAAAACAATTTGTATAAAATCCACTTCTGCATTTTTCCTCAAAGCTCTTATAGCAATGGTTCTTCCCAGACAAGAAAGCAATGTTTTCTTTCTTCAATGTTTGTGAGAACTAGAGGACAGAACAAAGTTGATTTCCAAAGGAATCTAAAGTAATACAAGGGGAACATTTTTACAATTCAAGTATTTAGAGTTTGGAATGCAATCCCCAGGTTACTAGTGGAGACACATTACATTGTTAAGTGCAAAAGGGAGCTGATTAAGTGCCAGAAAGCAGAGAAGCTGCAGGACTATTGGGAAAAGACAGGGAAGTTGCAATAGCTGAGTGTTCTCAGAGCACGTACAGACTCAAGAGCCAAATGTCCTCCTTTGCTTCAAACGTTCTGAAGTTCCCTCACCAAGGAGTCAGTGACTCACCAAAATAACTCTACTTTCAGGCCCATGAATATAAGTAATTTACTCTGGTGCTATTTACCATCCCAATTTTTCAATATGTAAATGATCCAATTTTCAAGCAGAATTCACTATTTATTTACAAAATGGGTTGATTATAAGCCCAGTATTTTATTCCTGCTATCAGTGACCAAACTGTGAATGCAGGGTATAAACCACTGTATGAGCTAATAATGTCAGTGCATTTAGAACACATGCTCCAATGCAAGACAGCCAAAATAAAAAGCATAAGAATTTCAGACAAATAATCTCCTGGATTTGATCTACCAAATAATGAAGACTTTCTGCTATAAATTATATCCTGCTGCCCCTCATTCCAAAGATTAAAATGGTTACACATATTCCACAACTTGATAAGAGAAGAAAATCTCATGAAGATTTGTGAGACTTGAGGAAAAACTTATGCTACTAAGACTACATACATTCAACCCTATCACCCCCTTAAAATTAATCAGAAAACTCCAAGAGCTAGGCTTTGATACATCCTTGCGCAACTGGTTTCTCGATTTCCTCACTTGCAGATCCCAGTTTTCAGATTGGCAACAATATCAAATCCACAATCACCATCAGTACAGATGCATCACAAGGCTGTTTAGAAACACAGAAACCCTACAGCACAATACAGGCCCTTTGGCCCACAAAGTTGTGCCAAACATGTCCCTACCTTAGAAAATACTAGGCTTACCCATTGCCCTCTATTTTACTAAGCTCCATGTACCTATCTAAAAGTCTCTTAAAACACCCGATTGCATCCATCTCCACCACCGTTGCTGGCAGCCCATTCCACACACTCACCACTCTCCGAGTAAAAAACTTACCCCTAACATCTCCTCTGTACCTACTCCCCAGCACCTTAAACCTGTGTCCTCTTGTGGCAACCATTTCAGCCCTGGGAAAAAAGCCTTTGACAATCCACACAATCAATGCCTCTCATCATCTTATATATCTCTATCAGGTCACCTCTCATCCTCCTTCACTCCAAGGAGAAAAAGCCGAGTTCACGCAAGCTATTCTCGTAAGGTATGCTCCCCAATCCAGGCAACATCCTTGTAAATCTCCTCTGCACCTTTCTATGGCTTCCACATCCTTCCTGCAGTGAGGCGACCAGAACTGAGCACAGTACTCCAAGTGGGGTCTCACCAGGGTCCTATATAGCTGCAACATTACTTCTTGGCTCCTAAATTCGATTCCACAATTGGTGAAGGCCAATACACCATACACCTTCTTAACCAGAGTCAACATCTGCAGCTACTTTGAGCGTCCTATGGACTCGGACCCCAAGATCCCTCTGATCCTCCACACTCCTAACAGTCTTACTATTAATACTATATTCTGCCATCATATTTGACCTACCAAAATGAACCACTTCACACTTATCTGGGTTGAACTTTATCTACCACTTCTCAGCCCCGTTTCACATCCTGTCAATGTCCTGCAGTAACCTCTGACAGCCACAACACTATCCACAACACCTCCAACCTTTGCATCATCAGCAAACTTACTAACCCATCCCTCCACTTCCTCATCCAGGTCATTTATAAAAATCACAGAGTAAGGGTCCCAGAACAGATCCCTGAGGCACCCCACTGGTGACCAACCTCCATGCAGAATACTCTTACTCTTACAACCACTCTTTGCCTTCTGTGAGCAAGCCAGTTCTGGATCCACAAAGCAATGTCCCCTTGGATCCCATGCCTCCTTACTCTCTCAATAAGCCTTGCATGGGGTACCTTATCACATGCCTTGCTGAAATCCATACACACTACATCTACTGCTTTCCTTCATCAATGTGTTTAGTCACATCCTCAAAAAATTCAATCAGGCTCGTAAGGCATGAACTGCCCTTGACAAAGCCATGCTGACTACTCCTAATCATATTATACCTCTCCAAATGTAAATAAATCCTGCCCCTCAGGATCTTCTCCATCAACTTACCAACCACTGAGGTAAGACTCACTGGTCTATAATTTCCTGGGCTATCTCTACTCCCTTTCTTGCACACCATCTGCAACCCTCCAATCCTCCGAACCTTTCCCGTCCCCATTGATAATGCAATGATCATCGCCTGAGGCTTAGTAAGCTCCTCCCTCGCCTCCCATAGTAGCCTGGGGTACATTTTGTCCAGTCCCGGCAACTTATCGAACTTAATCCTTTCCAAAAGCTCCAGCACATCCTCTTTCTTAATATCTAGATGCTCAAGCTTTTCAGTCTGCTGAAAGTAATCATTACTATCACCAAGATCCTTTTCCATAGTGAATACTGAAGTAAAGTATTCATTAAGTACCTCTGCTATTTCCTCCGGTTCCATACGCACTTTCCCACTGTCACACTTGATAGGTCCTGTTATCCTCTTACTCTTCACATACTTGTAGAATGCCTTGGGGTTTTCCTTAATTCTGCCTGCCAAGACCTTCTCATGGCCCCTTCTAGCTTTCCTAATTTCTTTCTTAAGCTCTTTCCTATTAGCCTTATAATTTTCTAGATCTCTAACATTACCTAGCTCTCCGAACCTTTTGTAAGCTTTTCTCTTCTTCTTGACTAGATTTATTACAGCCTTTGTACACCATGGTTCCTGTACCCTACTATAACTTCCCTGTCTCATTGGAACGTACCTGCACAGAACTCCACACAAATATCCCCTGAATATTTGCCACATTTCTTTCATACTTTTCCCTGAGAACATCTGAATCCAATTTAAGTCTCCAATTTCCTGCCTGATACCCTCATAATTCCCCTTACTCCAATTAGAAACTTTTCTAACTTGTCTGTTCCTATCTCTCTCCAATACTATGGTAAAGGAGGTAGAAGGGGTTCTACAACTCACGTTCTCCATATTATTTCTTATTATTAGTTTTTTTTGTATTTGTAGATTTTATACTGTTTTGCAAATTGGCTGCTTGCTGATACTTGTGTGCAGTTTCTCATTGAATCTATTGCATTTCTTTGGATCTAGTGTGAATGCAGACAAAAATGAATTTCAGGGTAATATATAGCGACATACAGTACTGCGCAAGTATCAAGCAGAGGTAAAAACATTCTGTAAAGTGAAAATGCTTTTAAAAATAATGAAAAGTTTCTCATTATCAAAAAACTACTGTAAAGAGCAGTAAACAGTAAAAAACTAAATCAAGTCAATATTTGGCATAACCACACTGCCTTTAAAACTGCATTCATTCTCTTAGGTACACTGTTGTGCAGCCTTCTAAGAAAATGGGCTGGTAGTTTGTTCCAAGCGCTTTGGACAACTTGCCACAGTTCTTCCGTGGACTTTTGTTGCCTTGTTTACTTGTCTCTTCAAGTAATCCCAGACAGCCTTGATGATGTTGAGATGAGAGCTGTGTGGAGGACATGCAATCTGTTGCAGAACTCCGTGTACTTCTTTTTGCTGAAGATAGCTCTTTATAGATATAGTGGCATGGAAAAGTTTGGGCACCCAGGTGAACATTTTTGTTACTGTGAATAGTTGAGTAGAAGATGAACTGATCTCCAAAAGTCATAAAGTTAAAGATGAAACATTCTTTTCAACATTTTAAGCAAGATTAGTGTATTATTTTTGTTTTGTACAATTTTAGAGTAGAAAAAAAGGAAAGGAACACAATGGAAAAGTTTGGGCACCCCAAGAGATTTGAGCTCTGAGATAAGGTTAGACGTTAATTAGCTTATTAGGGCTATCAATCTCTGCCTTAAATACACCCAATGACTTGGCCTCCACTGCCGCCTGTGGCAACAAATTCCATAGATTCATCACCCTCTGGCTAAAAATTTTTTTCACATCTCCGTTCTGAATGGGCACCCTGCAATCCTTAAGTCATGTCCTCTTGTACTAGACTCCCCCACCATGGAAAACAACTTTGCCACATCCACTCTGTCCATGCCTTTCAACATTCGAAATGTTTCTGTGAGGTCCCCCCTCATTCTTCTAAACTCCAAGGAGTACAGTCCAAGAGTGGTCAAACATTCCTCATATGTTAACCCTCTCATTCTCGGAATCATTCTAGTGAATCTTCTATGAACCCTGTCCAATGTCAGCACATCTTTTCTTAAATAAGGAGCCCAACATTTAATTTATTTGGAAAAATTAATGTTTAGAAATCTAAAATTTGCTCTTTTCTACTGACACACTAATGCAGAAAACAAAAAATAGATCTAAAACAAAATTTATAAGAAAAATCTACAGTGCTCAGTATTGTATATGCACTTTGAAGTTTGCCATTTAATGAATGGTCAAAATAAGTCAATTACGCAGCATTTAAATAAAAATTGAAGTTAATAAATTTTCCAACACATGATGTCACCTCTCTATGACCAGGCTCCACTATCTGACAATGCAAACCACCAGCAAGTTCAAAACTTCTGTGTTTGCATATACAGGTTTTCCCCACTATCCGAAAGTAGAGTTCCTATGAAACATTTCATAAGCCAAAATGGTGGAAAGCAAAGAAATAATTACCATTAATTTATATGGGAAAAATTTCTGAGCATTCCCAGACGCAAAAAAATAACCTACCAAATCGTATCAAATAACACATAAAACCTAAAATAACGCTAACATATTGTAAAAGAAGGAATGATATGATAAATGCACAGCCTATATAAAGTAGAAATAATGTATGTACAGTGTAGTTTCACTTATCAGAATTGGGAAGATTTAGCCATAACCCATTTGTAGAAAAAAATTGGCACGTACACACATGTGCACACACCTGCCCGCGCAAGGCTTCACTGTCACAGTAATCTTTCTCAGGGTAAACACAAGTTTAAAGCAGGCGCCTTTTCTCGTAAAAGTGAAAATCCTCTTCGGATTTCTTTCGGTTAGCGAAAACAGGTACTAATGAAGGTCTTTCCTAAAACCGAAGTGGCATAAAGTGAACTTTCGTAAAACAGGGGACACCTGTACTTGCATGAGAATCACAAGATGGATGAAATTTGATGACAACTGCTCACTATAACTCCTAAGAAATAGTCTGTGATGTAGTTTTACCCGAAACATTCAATTTTCCTGCATGATTAGGCAGACAATACAAACTTTCAAGTTCTCACTGATATACTTGTTTTAGATGGCTGAAGCAAAGTCCTTTTAAAACAACTTAGCTTCCTAGCTCAATTATTTATTTATACTCACAGATAGATGAGGTGGTACATTATTTTAAAGATCCCCATAACACAAGTCTAATTGTGTCTTCAGTGGAATTTACACGCATAGCTTCCAACAAACATACTGAGATTATGAACAGATCTTTCTTCACCTTCTTTGCAATCCCACAGCAACTACAGCTAAATGACAACATGGTGCCAGAAAAGAACACCAAAAGAAATATGTTGGGCATCATTATTGAGTTCTTATTGCATCTTACTAAGACAATGCATATACACAAAAAATATTGCATATTAATTGGAATTCATTGGAAGATAAATCTAAAATAACCAGAATTTGATTTTGGGAAATTTGAACCCATAATCTAATTCAAAAGATTTCTTAAAAGATCAAACATGAAGATGACTGAATTGTAATTATGGTATTTCTACATAAATCACCTTTTGAATTCATTATCAAAAACTAAAATTGACTTTAATTTTTCCGCCTTTTCACTAATTAGAAATGTTTCAATTTCAAAAAGATTTTGCTTTGAATTACACCAAAAATAAGCTGTGGTAACTTCCAACAGAATGTTATTGGTCTGTTCCCAAGCACTACCTACTCAGAATAATTCCCCAATCTCACACTCATGTGCATGGTAACTCTGATGGGGGTGTATCATGCGAAATTTCCAAGTGCAGAAGTATCAACTATCTTAATTATGAGGTGTATGGTTCTGTCGTTCCATTTACCATGTTAGCTAAATATTGTTAGACTAAAAGGAAAACCTTTACGAAAGTTGCCAGCCAGCTTCGTTTTCTCCCCCACTTCATTATCTTTATTTTTGTCTCAATAAAAGCAGCAGACAAAACAAAAACAAATGATCAAAGCACCTTCAGTTTCTGTTCACCAGCAAGTGGCCTTGATTTTGCCCAAACAAACTTTACCTCACTTAAATAGAAACCAGAAGTCCTTGTTAACCACATAGCTGGTAGTTCCAATAAATGTTAGTGAAGGCTACAATGACCATTAAAGCCTGGCACTTTTTCTGTGGTATATCAATCTTTCATTGCAGCTTGTGCTGCCTTTATGGCAGTTATTTAGTTTATAATATTTTTGCTTAGTAATTCGTTTGTTAGCATTTTTTAGTTAAAGTTAGGATTGTTTAAGTAAATTCATTTGTCTGTAATATATCGCGGCTGCGATGACGTCACATCCGGTTTCGCCGCGTCTTGTGGGAAAATACTGGTTTGGGATAAACGCAAGGGTGGGGGGCGCTCACATGTGGCAGTTCAACGCAAGTAAGGTTGTTCTCTACGCACCAGAGACACAGTGAAAGCAACGCTGTAAGTCATGAGATAATCGATATGTTGAATTAAAATGTTAACGCCGATTCTGTTAAAAGTAACGACGGTCGATAAGGTTTATGTTTTCGTTAGTTAAAGAGTCGGGATAGTTTGTGTTGAAGTGTATTTAAAGCAGTCAATGCAGTAGGTAGATTCTGACTGTATGCTGCACTTTAATGTAATGTAGTTATTGTAGTTTTACCTTTGCAAGTATTCACGATGTAAATGTGATATTTAGAAGGAAACAAACACTGTACCAATCTTGTATTGTTTTATCAACAGTTTTCACCATACGTTAATGTGAAGAGTGAACAGTAAATGGTTAATCTTACTGCGACCTTGTTTTCATTGACTACGGTTTACCTCGACGTTTAATTCGGGTTCCGTCACACCCGAGCGAGAACGTTACACAGCTTATACAATAAACAGGATTTATAAAGTAGTAATTTCAACCACAATGTAAATAACTTATCAAACTCTTCTTCAAATTTACATTCCGCAGCATAACTAAATGCCATCAATTCTACAAGCAATCAGAAATGAAAAAATATAGATTTTTTTTTAGTTTCCATTTTACTTTTTTTAAATATCTGGCTGGGGAAAAATGCATTCAACTGATAATTGATTGTATTGCGAATAGAAATTGTTCAAGAGCACAGACATAAAACACAGAACAATGAAAAGACATGCTATCTCTTGTATTTCAACAGATGGAACATCTATTCTAAACACCATGATTCACAACATATTACATATTCTGCAAATTTGCAGTATTGGTTTTGGAACCAAAACTCAGTTACAGCCTAAGTTAGATCATTTCAAAATAGAATGTGATGTAATCAGCTGGTTTGCAACTAACCACACAAGGACTATTTGGATCCACATTACAGGCAAACCATATACCCCCTTCCCCCCCCACCAAACAGCATGTAATGCCTGTTTGGGTTATGAAACACCACCTTCACAGAATTCACAAATCACAACCTAAACATTAGAGAAATGGAATAAAATTTGCTCTCATGAATTTTATGTGGGGAAAAAATAAATGAACACAATTTTTCAAATTTGTGTTTCTTGATGCATGTGTAGATTATATAGGCCTGTGATATACATTAGATGATTATCTGGGAACACAGGCTTCCTGAAACAGAGATAGCCTGTGCAATGAACCCAGAGTTAAAAACCAGAAATAGACTAAATATTTAAATTATTATTGACACTGTTTTGTTATATGAATAAATTTCTAGGTTTTTTTGAGTCACAGGCAATACCTGCAGAGAAGCCATGTCATTTACACATTCATCAAGAAACATGAATTGGAAAAAGTACTTATTTACTTCTCCTCATTATAGAATCGTGAATTCTATAAAGGTGAATTTCCTTAACAGAAATGAGTCACCTGTACAAGTTCATTTATCTTCTTATAAAAAGTCAGTGAAAAACATTATAGAAAGTTAGTGAAAGTGTTTGGAATAACATTTAAACTATGACAAAAGTAAATGCTAATTTTGGGAAAAGTTTATCAACCATTGCACGCATAATCTAGTCAGCTAGTCTAAGGCTACATCCACACTACACCAGATAAATCTGTAACCGAAGCTTTTTCTCTTCGTTTTTGCCCTTCGTCCACACTAAAATGGGATTTTCATCCCCTGAAACCGGAGCTTTTCAGAAACGCTTTTCAGGGTGGGTATTTTTGAAAATGCCAGATTGCCCTGATCAGTGTGGACGGGGTAACTGGAGAAATCTGAAAACGCTGTCAGACGGCAGCACGCTATTTCATTGTTTTCTTGAACACAACCTAACAATTTCAGAACAGACGGCAACGAGACTGACGCCAGAAGAGTTAGAAATGTACTCACCAAATACTTTGACCCATAACTTACTGAATAAATAAGTATACTCACTTTGTCCTGTTTTCTGTCCTTGCTTGTATGAAGGTGGTTTACCTATTTATGCAAGTACTTCTCTGACAATAGATGTGTAACAGCCTAATGTAACATTGTATGGAAATACAAGATAACACTGATGCAGACATGTTTTATACATTTAGCAAGGTGTTTTATTAATGCAACAGAGTTAGTCAGTTTTTCAATGTTCGTCATCAGCCAGGTCATACTGTCCGTGGACTCCCTGTCGGTTGCCGCCATACGCTCCAGTATTTGTTTTTTCAGTTTTAAGTCCTCCTGCGCGAGAGCCAACCGCTGTTTGGCGTTTTAAGTTTTTCTAGTCTGTAACTACACAAATGCGCACTCTTATGGCGAGATTCAACACCAATCATGTCACTTGTTTTCGGGAGATGTGTCCTGCGCATGTGCAGGAGGAGGAGATTCGCTGTAATCTCCATTTCAATGTGGATAGAGATATTTTTTAAAAACGCATAGTGTGAATGCCTATCGTTTTTACACGAAACTGGCGTTTTCAAAATTATCCGGTCTAGTGTGGACGTAACCTTAATCTGTTTCCAGCAGAAAACAAAACCCACAACCTTTTACACAATTGCAAAACAAAACATTAGCAAATAATGAGAGTCATTAATGGCCCTGAAAGCCAAATATATCCTCAGGATTCAATTACACGCTTCTCAAGGTTTCGTAAACAGTGGCAGTGGAGATGGTGGACACAGTTAATGTCATCTTTCAAAACTCCATAGATTCCACAATGGTTCCAATGAGGTAGAAAATGTAACCCCACTGATTGAGGTAAGGAGGAGGAACTACAGCCTAATTACCTGGAAGTCAATAGCAAATAAGATGCTGGAATATTCTAAAAGTGGTAACAGGACACTAATAAAAAATAAACAGAGTCAACATGAAGTCAGAGAAACGTTCTGTCAAATCCATTAGCATTTTTGAGGACGTAACCAGAATTATCGGTAGGTGGGTACTAGTGGATGTGATTTATTAAACTTTCTGTTGCTCAAGGAATATTCAGGCATGAATTTAAGTTCAGAGTTTAGTTGTCAGAAAACTGAAGCAGCTAGGCATTTTTGTCTTCAGAGTCTAACAAAATTGGATGTTGCAGGAATCAATGTTGAGACTCCAGATGTTGATCCACAATCAAAAATTTGTACAAGATGGCCAGTGTAATATACAGCTGCTCATTTGGAACAACTCTTAAAGAACAAAAACTAATCGAGAAAATAGCCTTCCCTTCATTTAGTTGGGACACTATGCCACTTAATTGGGACAAGAGACACTGCTGGGAGCGAAAATGAAATTATTTCTTTCTTTTTAAATCTTTTTATTAATTTTTAAACAAACATAAATGAAACATGAATACAGAGAGTTTGAGAGTACATAATTAATAGTTTAAAGTATAAATACAAATAGATAATAATCCATATATAATAACCTCCCAAACTCATAGTAATTACGAAAAACTGAGTAAATAAGAACACCCCCCCAAACAAAACCTAACCAACATGGGCCACTGCATTATGTCAAATATACACAGTAGCGTCAATAACTCCATCCAAATAATTAAGTATAATAAAAGTAAGGTTTAGGAAAAGTCAGTTTAGCTCATATGAAAATGTTGAATAAATGGTCTCCAAGTTTCTTCAAATTTAACTGAAGGGTCAAAGACAACACTTCTAATTTTTTCTAAACTCAAACAAGAAATAGTTTGAGAAAACCACTGAAATATAGTTGGAGGATTAATTTCTTTCCAATTCAATAGATAGATAGATCCTCTAGCCATTAATGTAACAAATGCAATCATCCGCCGAGCTGAGGGGGATAAACAACTATTATCCACCATTGGTAAACCAAAAATTGCAGTAATAGGATGCGGTTGCAATTTGATATTCAGAACTGTTGAAATAGTACCGAAAATATCTTGCCAATAATTTTGCAAGCAAGGGCAAGACCAAAACATGTGGGTCAATGAAGCAATTTCAGAATGACATCTGTCACAGGTTGGATTAACACAAGAATAAAATCGAGCAAGTTTATCCTTAGACATATGAGCCCTATGTACAACCTTAAATTGTATTAAGGCATGTTTAGATAGATAGATAGATAGATAGATAGATAGATAGATAGATAGATAGATACTTTATTCATCCCCATGGGGAAATTCAACTTTTTTTCCAATGTCCCATACACTTGTTGTAGCAAAACTAATTACATACAATACTTAACTCAGTAAAAAATATGATATGCATCTAAATCACTATCTCAAAAAGCATTAATAATAGCTTTTAAAAAGTTCTTAAGTCCTGGCGGTAGAATTGTAAAGCCTAATGGCATTGGGGAGTATTGACCTCTTCATCCTGTCTGAGGAGCATTGTATCGATAGTAACCTGTCGCTGAAACTGCTTCTCTGTCTCTGGATGGTGCTATGTAGAGGATGTTCAGAGTTATCCATAATTGACCGTAGCCTACTCAGCGCCCTTCGCTCAGCTACCAATGTTAAACTCTCCAGTACTTTGCCCACGACAGAGCCCGCCTTCCTTACCAGCTTATTAAGACGTGAGGCGTCCCTCTTCTTAATGCTTCCTCCCCAACACGCCACCACAAAGAAGAGGGCGCTCTCCACAACTGACCTATAGAACATCTTCAGCATCTCACAAATATAGCACAAATAGAAGAAGAATTGACTAATTGTAAAATTTTCTCCCGCTGCTCAGTGGGTATAAGACAATGAAGTTCTTTTTCCCATTCCTTCTTAATTTTTTCTGATACATCTGGATGTACTTTCATGATCATATTATAGATGATGGCTACTAAACCCTTCTGGCAAGGATTCAGAGCTAAAATTTTTTCCGTAATGTCCATTGGACATAATTTCAGAAAAAACTAACATATTATTCAGGAAATTTCTAACTTGCAAGTATCTAAAAAAAAAATGAGTTTTAGGCAAATTATGTTTATTAGATAGCTGTTCAAAGGACATAAAACTGTTATCTAAAAATAGATCACGAAAACATGTTATACCTTTTGTTTTCCATAATACAAAGGCTTGATCCATAAAAGAGGGCCGAAAAAAAAGTTAGATATAATAGGGCTTGATAAGATAAACTTATTCAAGTCAAAGAATTTACGAAATTGAAACCATATTCATAATGTATGTTTAACTATAGGATTAGTTATTTGTTTATTCAATTTAGATAAAGCAAAAGGAAGCCAAGATCCTAAAATAGAAAACAATGAAAAGTCTTGTACAGATTTACATTCCAAATTTACCCATTGTGGGCAAGATGCTATAATCGATTCTTGTGTCCAAAATATTAAATATCGAATATTAACTGCCCAATAGTAAAATCTCAGGTTTGGCAAAGCCAAACCACCCTCCTTCTTAGGCTTCTGTAAATATTTTTTTACTTAATCTAGGATTTTTATTCTGCCACACGAGGTTATTTTGGAGTCAATAATATCAAAAAAAGATTTAGGAATAAAAATTGGTAATGCTTGAAATAAATATAAAAATTTGGGTAATACTATCATCTTAATAGCATTAATTCGACCAACCAATGACAAAGATAATGGGGACAACCTGGTAACAAGTTGCTTGATTTGGTCAATTAAAGGTAAAAAATTAACTTTAAATAAATCCTTGTTTCTTGGTAATTTTAATACCCAAATAAGTAAAATGATCTGTGACAACTTTAAATGGTAAATGTTTATAAATTGGAACTTGCATATTTAATGGAAATAATTCACTCTTATTGAAGTTCAGTTTGTAACCAGAAAAGCTACTAAACTGAGCAAGCAAGGACGAAATAGCAGGAATAGATCTCTCAGGGTCAGATATGTATAGTAACAAATCATCAGCATATAATGATAACATATAAGTCCCTTCCCCACGGGTAATACCAAAAATATTAGGTGATTCACGAATGGCAATGGCTAAAGGTTCCAAAACAATGTCAAATAACAGAGGACTTAAAGGACAGCTTTGCCTTGTACCACGGGATAACTGAAAAAAAGATCTCTGATTATTGGTAAGAACCGAAGCCAAAGGTTTATAATATATTAATTTAATCCATGATATAAATTTCAGACTAAAATTAAAATTCTGCAACGTATTAAATAAATATGGCCATTCAACTCTATCGAACGCTTTTTCAGTATCTAAGGAAATGACACATTCTGGTATTTTAGATGGAGTATAAATTATATTAATTAATTTTCTAATGTTAAAAGTTGAATAATGATTTTTAATAAATCCAGTCTGGTCTTCAGAAATAATTTGAGGTAATACATTTTCTAATCTAGTGGCCAAAATTTTGGTAAAAATCTTAGAATCCGTATTCAGAAATTATTTCATTACTTCAACAAGTAAGGAACTACAAATAATCTGAAGGTATCGACAATCATCTTGAATGTTAAAATGAAAATGAAGATTTACAATAGTAAAAAGCATTGTATGAAGGCAGTCCATTATCTGCACTCAGTGTCTTCTCTAATTTTGTTCATTACAGTCAATTAAAAGAACAAGGCAGCGTGTTGATTGTCCATTGTATCTGACGACAATAGTGAAATCTGTGTGGGAGTTTTTAAAGTGGAAAAGCCATTGCACTACTACAGTTCCACTCTCTTGACCTTGGAAGTCCAGACCCAGTGGAATGAGTTGTTGTTACGAACTGGGGTCTTGCTCAGTGCAATGGATAACCATGACTTCTTCTGTGCCTTATCATGCCTTTCGCTTTCCACGAAGCGTCGAAGTACAACTTTCTTGATCACTGGATCTCACAGTTGATCTCATCTACCAAGTCCGGCAGAGCTGACTTTACTTCCTAGGATAGGCATGTCCCTATTTCACCAGGCAATGAGGACAATCAGCTACCCTCACCTGGTTTAGTCCACCTGTCGAAGCGGTGTACCAGGGTGCGACAACTGTTGCATGCAAACAGCTACTTGGAGCCATGGGTTGAGAGCTCAGTGTCCAGTGGGGACCAATGGTGAGTGAGTTGCCCCAGAATGGACATGAAGAGACCCTTTACCGGGTGGTGGGGGCGCCACCCTTCCCCGTACACCCCATACACAGCAGCTTACACTGGGTTAATACCACCATCGATAAATATTAGGAGCTAATACACAGCGTTATAGCACTATAATAGCTTTGGTAATAGAACCATAGAACACTACAGCACAGTACAGGCCCTTCAGCCCTCCATGTTGTGCTGACCCATATAATCCTTTAAAAAAAGTACTAAACCCACACTACCCCATAACCTTCCATTTTTCTTTCATCCGTGTGCCTGTCCAAGAGGCTCTTAAATACCCCTAATGTTTTAGCCTCCACCACCATCCCTGGCAAATCATTCCAGGCACTCACTCTGTGTAAAAAAAAAAGAAAGAAAGAAAGAAACAACAACAACTTACCTCTGATGTCTCCCCTAAACTTCCCTCCCTTAATTTTGTACATATGTCCTCTGGTGTTTGCTATTGGTGCCCTGGGAAACAGGTACTGACTATCCACCCTATCTATGCCTCTCATAATCTTGTAGACCTCTATCAAGTCCCCTCTCATTCTTCTACGCTCCAAAGAGAAAAGACCCAGCTCTGTTAACCTTGCTTCATATGACTTGTTCTCCAAACCAGGCAACATCCTGGTAAATCTCCTCTGCACCCTCTCCATAGCTTCCACATCCTTCCTATAACTCATTCGTAAGGCCAGTGATGTTGTGGGGGTGGAACTGGACTCTCTGACGGTGGTGTCTGAAAAGAGGATGCTGTCCAAGTTGCATGCCATCTTGGACAATGTCTCCCATCCACTCCATAATGTACTGGTTCAGCACAGAAGTACGTTCAGCCAGAGACTCATTCCACCGAGATGCAACACTGAGCGTCATAGGAAGTCACTCCTGCTTGTGGCCATCAAACTTTACAACTCCTCCCTCGGAGTGTCAGACACCCCGAGCCAATAGGCCGGTCCTGGACTTATTTCCACTTGGAATAATTTACTTATTATTATTTAATTATTTATTGCTTTATATTGCTATATTTCTACACTATTCTTGGTTGGTGCGACTGTAATGAAACCCAATTTCCCTCGGGATCAATAAAGTATGCCTGTCTGTGTCTAATGAGGTGACCAGAAATGAACACAATATTCTAAGTGTGCTCTCACCAGAGATTTGTAGAGTTGCAACATGACCTCTCTACTCTTGAACTCAATCCCCCTGTTAATGAAGCCTAGCATCTCATAGGCCTTCTTAACTACCCTATCAACCAATGTTCTCATCTGCTCTGTATTTTATTTAAATATACAATTTGTTACTCAGTTAAATGGAGGCTTGTCTTTTTATACCTTTTTAACTAATTCCATGAAACTTCAGATAATTGAGGCAGCCCCTTAATTGAGCCAAAACATAGTGGCCCCAATGTGTCCCAATTAACCAGAATCCACAGTATACAAAATTTGTACAAGATACAAAGCTTGGTGGCTGAGAGAGCTTTGAAGCGAATAGAGGGGATTCAAGAGGATATCAGCTAAGTGATTGGCTAAGGACATGGCAGTCAGGATATTGTGGAAAAATGCGAGATAATTTCTTTAGTAAGAAAAGAGAAAAACTGTATTTTTATGCAATGAGAAAAGACCATTGTACTTGAATCATTGAAAGTTATTGTATAGTACCTTGCCCCTTACTGAGGGAGGATTACAAGTATATGAGTAAAGCCACCTTAAGGAATTACACAGGGGCCTGGGAGACAGCATCAGGAATACTATGTTCATGTCTGGTACCTACTAAAGGAAGGCTGCACTTGCAGCAGTGGGAGTGCAACAACGGTTCACCAATCTGTTTCCTGGGCTGGAAGGGAGTTGGGGGAATGTGAGAGATTACGCAGACTGGGCCTACTAGTCTCAGTTTAAAAGAATGATTATTAGTCTCATTGAAACAAAATGTTCTTATAGAGATTGGTAGTACATAAAATGCTGGAGTACATAAAACATCAAAGTAAGGGGTCAATAATTCAGAGGCCAGATGAGCATATCACTGGAATACTCTATCAAGAGTGTAGAGGCTTAGTCACTAAGTATGTTCAAAACAGCAAAAAAAATCACCATGAAGAATCAAGGAAGTTGATTTAATGCCATAAAGTAGCAGTGATGAAGCCCGACTAAGTGAGGCGACACTTCACCTGCGAGTCTTTTGAGGTCATCTACTGTATCGGATGCTCCTGCTGTGGCCTCCTGTATATTGGTGAAACCTGGTGTATATTGGGAGACTGCTTTGCCGAGCACCTACACTCCACCCGCCACATAAAGCGGGATCCCCCAGTGGCCACCTATTTTAATTCTGTTTCCCATTCACATTCTGACAAGTCAGTCCATGGCCTCCTCTACTGCTGTGATGAGGTCACACTCAGGTTGGAGGAGTAATACCTTATATTCCATCTGTGTAGCCTCCAATCTGATGGTATGAACATCAATTTAACTTCTAGTAATGCACCAATGCACCCCACCCCGCCAATCCCCATTTCTGTGTCGCTCTCTTAACTCCCTCTGGTCCTCCTCTCCCTACCCTTTCATCCATGGTCTTCTGTCCTCTCCTATCAGATTAACCCTTCACCAGCCCTTTATCTCTTTCACCAATTTCCCAGCACTTTACTTCACCCCCTCCCCTCTACTGGTTTTACCCATTACCTGCCTCCTTGTACTTCTTCCTCCCCTCTGCCCCACCTTCTTAATCTGAGTTCTCTCCTTCCTTTCCAGTCCTGAAGGGTCTAGGCCTGGACCCTTTTACTCAACTGTTTACTCTTTTCCATAGATTCTGCCTGGCCTGCTGAGTTCCTCCAGTGTTGTGTGTGTGTGTTGCTTTCTATTTCTTATACTCTTACATTCTGTGTTTCAATCTCAATTTCTGTTCTTAATTCTGTTCTTAGGGACATGTTCGCCACAACTTTGTGGACCGAAGGGCCTGTATTATGCTGTAGGTTTTCTATGTTTCTATGTTTAATTTCTACCAGCAACCTAAAACAATAAGTATGAAAGACAACAGGCAGAGACAAAGCTGTATTTTGGAGGCGTAATCCTAGACAAGACAGTGGAGAATTGTCATCATCCATTTAATTATAGCTCACTTACATCACTACTCTAAACAGAGCAATAAGGTGCAGAATGGGATAACATCTTTTCACAAGCAAGGAGAGTGCTATATATTCTGCAATCACCATTGGTCCAGATACAAATTAAATTCAGCTTCAGAAAGATTTCATTGGCAGATCAATGCAAAGTGTAAACTAACAGCACCAAGATCAGATTTTCTTTTAATCATTAGTTTTTCTGTAGTCATCAGCAGTTCAATTCTTGCTTATGTAAACAACTACTAACAAAAAAGCTAGCAAACCAAATCAAAAAATTCAAAGAGCAAACACGAGGAAATCTGCAGATGCTGGAAATTCAAACAACATACACAAAATGCTGGTGGAACACAGCAGGCCAGGCAGCATCTATAGGGAGAAGCGCTGTCGATGTTTTGGGCCGAGACCCTTCATCAGGACTAACTGAAAGGAGAGATACTAAGAGATTTGGAAGTAGTGGGGGGAGGGGGAAATGCGAAATGATAGGAGAAGACCGGAGGGGGTGGGATGAAGCTAAGAGCTGGAAAGGTGATTAGTGAAAGTGATACAGAGCTGAAGAAGGGAAAGGATCATGGGACGGGAGGCCTCAGGAGAAAGAAAGGGGGAGGGGGGGGAGCACCAGAGGGAGATGGAGAACAGGCAGGGTGATGGGCAGAGAGAGAGGGAAAAAAACAAACAACTAAATATGTCAGGGATGGGGTAAGAAGGGGAGGAGGGGCATTAACGGAAGTTAGAGAAGTCAATGTTCATGCCATCAGGTTGGAGGCTACCCAGCCGGTATATAAAGTGTTGTTCCTCCAACCTTAGTGTGGATTCATCTTGACAGTAGAGGAGGCCATGGATAGACATATCAGAATGGGAATGGGACGTGGAATTAAAATGTGCGGCCACTGGGAGATCCTGCTTTCTTTGGTGGACCGAGCGTAGGTGTTCAGCAAAACGGTCTCCCAGTCTGAGTCGGGTCTCACCAATATATAAAAGGCCATACCGAGAGCACCGGACGCAGTATATCACACCAGCCGACTCACAGGTGAAGTGCCGCCTCACCTGGAAGGACTGTCTGGGGCCCTGAATGGTGGTGAGGGAGGAAATGTAAGGGCAAGTTGGGGCCCTGAATGGTGGTGAGGGAGGAAGTGTAAGGGCAGGTGTAGCACTTGTTTCACTTACAAGGATAAGTGCCAGGAGGGAGATCGGTGGGAAGGGATGGGGGGGACGAGTGGACAAGGGAGTTGCGTAGGGAGCGATCCCTGTGATAAGCAGAAAGGGAGGGGGTGCTTGGTAGTGGGATCCCTTTGGAAAAATTCAAACCCCACAATATATTATTAAATACAATTTGTATTCTCTACTCTCTTCAGAGTTTCAACTTCTATGTAACATTGTGCTATGGACAAGATTCTTATTCAAACAATCTTTCCATTACAATAAGAATCTCACCACATCATGTGTTGAAACATTTTTAAAAGTCAGTCCATTTTCAATGGCCTTAAAAAGACTGTGCCTACAATTTACAAATAAAAGCATGAGGTGGAGGGATGTGGAAATCATTAAGTAAAAAATACACAAAGCAATGATAAATAATGATTAATCATAGATACATTTAGTTTAGGATTTAGAAAATGTTTTTACTAAAGTTTGTGCATTATAGTTTCAAAGTGGCTGTTATGAATGGAAAATTCCAATAAAACTCCAGAAACACTATAACATGCTCGATTAAGAGTTATAGGCAATAGTCCTTGGTTGTAAAATTTCTGCAGAGATGACGTGTATCATCACTTTTCATGTCAATATTTTATATTCAGAATAAACAGCAAAGATAATTGACTTAGAAAATTGAACATCAGGAACACTTGCATAAAAACATTAATTCTAGAGCATGTCACAACATGCCAGTCAAGATCATTTTTGTTGTATCCAATACACTATGTATTATTTCTAGTAGTGTATCTACTAACACTAAAGCTCTCCATATGAAGATAAATTCCCTAACCTTGTTGAACAAAATTCCATGGATCACCCTTTGCAATTTCAACCAGCTTCAACTAGAATCCACTACTAGACA
Organism: Hemitrygon akajei; assembly: GCF_048418815.1. Classification (NCBI taxonomy): domain Eukaryota; kingdom Metazoa; phylum Chordata; class Chondrichthyes; order Myliobatiformes; family Dasyatidae; genus Hemitrygon; species Hemitrygon akajei. Next base: position 18,420,335 of record NC_133143.1, on the reverse strand, counting down.
TATTAATTGGGAAACCAGTCATTGCGGATCGGAAATAACATCTCCTCGGTGACAATCAGCACAGACACACCACAAGGATGCATGGTTCATCTACTACTCTACTCTCTCTACACCATTGACTGTGGTTGGATAGGCACAGCACAAGCACAATCTATAAATATGTGATGACACATCTGTTGTCAGCACAAGCTCAGATGGTGACAAGGAGGTGTACAGGAGTGAGGAAGATCAGCTGGTTAAGTGGTTTAACAACAAAAACTTTGCACTCAATGTCAGTAAGACCAAAGAACTGATTGTGAATTTCAGGAAGGGAAAGTCGACAGAACACACAGTCCTTTTTAAGGGGACAGCAGTGGAAAGGGTGAGGAGTTTCAAGTTCTTGGGTGTCAACATCTCTGAAGACCTAACCTGAGCCCCAACATACTGATGCAATTATGAAGAAGGCATGTCAACAGCTATATTTCATTCGGAGTTTGAAGAGATTTAGTATGTCACCAAAGACCAACATTGCTACAGATGTACTGTGAAGAGCACTCTAACTGATGACATCACCATTCGGTAAGGAGGGGGCCACTGCACAGGATCAGAAAAGGCTGCAGAGGACTGTAAGCTCCACTAGCCTCCCCAACAGAGGACATTTGCAATAGATGGTGAATTAAAATAAATGACTCTTCGAAAAAGGCAGCATCTATCATTAAGGATACCCACCACCTGGGAGCCTGAAATTCAAAGTTTTAGAAACAACTTCTTCCATTAGATTTCTGACTGGACAATGTACACATGAACATTACCTCACTCTGTTTGCTCCCTTCTTGCACTACTTTTTAAAAATCTATTTATACATTATAATTTACAGTATACTTTATGTACTGCCACCACAAAGCAACAAATTTCATGACATGTTAGTGATAATAAACCTGATTCTGAATCCCCATCCTCCCATTCCCTCTCAGCACTTTAAAAGGGATTGCTCCCTTCACAATTTCTCTGCACACTCGTATCTTCCAGTTCCCCATGCAACTAGAGGCAATGAATTACCCAACCCTTCACCCCTTTCCTTCCTACTCAAGACCCCAGTCCTTCTAGGTGAAGCAGCAATTCATTTGTATTTCTTTCAATCTTGTGTACTGCATTCACTGTTCACCATGTGTTCTGCTTTATATGGGGAGAAAAAAACAAATACAGATTGGTTGGTCTTTATGCATCAGCATTCAGTCAGTGAGACTTTACCTGCTATACTAATTCATCATCCCACTGCCACACTGACTGTGGCTTCCTGCAATGCTATAAGGTCAAAAACAACCTGATGAGCAACACTGCACATTCCATCTGCAAATGCAGCAGCCAGGGTACTCAATATCAAATTCTCCAACATCAGATTGCTAACTCTTTCTGTATCACAACTCGCTACATGTATTTGTACCTGCCATTATCTCAGCTCAGTATTTCTTCATCTATTCATAAAGCCTAGCCTGTTGGACTTGTCCCACAGCCCCACTACTGACACGTTAAGAAAACAGAGAGGCACAATGTGTTTGTGTCTATTACACTCTCTCCATTTAGATTCAGCAATATTGTGCCATTTAAACTCAATGATTATTCCTTTCTTATCATTTTTGTTAAGGTGTCAAAAAAAAAACTTATTTCCACAGCCATATCTCTTTCCCACCTATCTAGCTCCAACTTATCACACATTGATTTCTACTCAAGTTCCAGCCTTCACAATTTGGACCCACTCAGAATCACAGATACATTCAAGTTATCCTGCATTACTCAAGTCAGTGTTCTTATTGCATCCCAAGATCCACCACTAATGCTATGCATCATCACATGCACATTCTCTCTCTACCAGCATCAGCTGTCTATCTCATAGCTGTTGTGGTGCATACACAGAACAGCACAGTACAAACCATTCAGCCACACAACGAAAGTTCCACTTTTTTCTCTGCCACATTTGGAGCTGCAACAGGCAATATTTTTCTTCCTTTAAAAGAATGCAAATCTTATCTCCTATACTTTCTTAGAAGTTTGCCCAAATTCAGCATGTCATTTAAAACTCTGACATAGACTACAGATGCAGAGGAGAGTACCCTAACAGGTTACATCAGAGCCTGGTCTGGAAACACCAATTCCCAAGATGAAAAAAGCCTACAAAAATTGATGGATACAGCCCAGTCCATCACAGGCAAAGCCTTCCACAACATTAAGCATGTCTACATGGAGCACAGCCACAAGTAGGCAGCATCCATGATCAAGTACACCCACCATCCAGGCCAAGCTCTCCTCACTGTTGCCATTGGGAAGGAGGTGCAAGAACCTAAGGTCCCACACCACAGGGTTCAAAACAGTTATCAACCTTCAACCATTAGCTACTGAACCAAAGATAACTTCACTCAATTCAATTTTGAACTGATTCCACAATCTTTGGGCTCACTTTCAAGAACTCTACAACTCATGTTATTGGTATTATTTAATTACTTTTTTTTTTATTTGCACATTGTGTCATCTCTTGCATATTGGTTGTCAGGTTTTGCTTATGTGTTGTTTTTCATTGATTTTATTTTATTTCTTTGTTCTGCTATGAATGCCTGCAAGAAAATGGATCTCAGGGAAGTACTGAGATAATGGTGATATACTGTATATGTACTTTGGTTCCTTAAGGTTGTTATAGCCCGGGGGTGGTAATGGGGACAAACTCCCAATGGTGTGCACCTCAAATAGCCTCTGACAACCGAGTCCAGCTCCTGGCTTTTACATGTGGCTTAGCCACCAAGCCCAGTGGAACCATTTCTACTGACAGCAGAAACGGCAAAGGCGAGTTACTGGCGCCTTAAAACCAGTCGCTTCTGGCAGATAGGGCATGTCAGCCATGGTTGGTAGCTCATTGAGGAGGAAAACTCTGATCTCAAACCTCCACTGCCTTGGAGCTATACCAACTCATGAGGAAGGCTTCAGGAGTAAACCCCCAAGGGAAAAATATTAAGCTGGAATCCCTAAGGCAGTCCTACATTGAATTCAATGCTGAATGGCAACTCCTGCGATGCTGCTGGTACCAAACTGTGTCGGTCTCTGCCGTGCCTTTGGGTTCATCAGTTGCGTGGAGAGAGGGAGCTTGCTACATGGGCAACAGCCATATCGTACTGCCCTGGTTTGCATATCTAGACAGCTAGGATACAATATCCATGGTCAATTCTGACCAACACGAGGCCTCAGACTCAGACTTTGATAATATATTTACTTTGAACTTCAACAGCTCTTCAATTCTATCATCACTCCAGACCTTTCTCCACTTATTATTACTCTGACTCCATCTCTTGCCCAAGTTCTACCATCCTTTCTGACCTTGAACGATCAGTATTCAGCAGAGATATCAGCTTTGTCTCCCAATGGGCCCATTTTAAAGAATTCTAATCCTAATGTGACTTTGAACTCTTCTAACGTCGCTTCCACACCTTTCTTTGGAGAAGGATAGGACTGGACCCAGGGTTGAGATTTTTGATTGGAGAAAGGCTAACTTTGAGGCGATTTAGAAGGAGTGGCTTGGGACAATTTGTTTTATAGGAAGGATGTAATAGAGAAATGAAGGTCATTTAAAGGTGAAATTTTGAGGGTACAGAATCTTTATGTTCCTGTTAGGTTGAAAGGAAAGGTTAAAAGTTTGAGAGAACCATGGTTTTCAAGGGATATTGGAAACTTGGTTAAGAAAAAGAGAGATATCTACAATAAATATAGGCAGCATGGAGTAAATGAGGTGCTCAAGGAATATAAAGAATGTAAGAAGAATCTTAAGAAAGAAATTAGAAAAACTAAAAGATACAAGGTTGCTTTGGCAAGTAAGGTGAAAATAAATCCAAAGGGTTTCTAGTTATATTAATAGCAAAAGGATAGCCAGGGATAAAATTGGTCCCTTAGAGAATCAGAGTGGACAGCTATGTGTGGAGCCGAAAGAGATAGGTGAGATTTTGAACAATTTCTTCGATATTCACTAAGGAGAAGGATATTGAATTGTGTAAGGTAAAGGAAACAAGTAGGGAAGTTATGGAAACTATGACGATTAAAGAGGAAGTAGTACTGGCGCTTTTAAGGAATATAAAAGTGGATAAATCTCCGGGATCTTGAGGGAGGTTAGTGTAGAAATAGCAGGGGCTCTGACAGAAATTTTTCAAATGTCATTAGAAATGGGGAGGATTGACATATTGCTCATGTGGTTCCACTGTTTAAAAAGGGTTCTAAGAGTAAACCTAGCAATTATAGGCCTGTCACTTTGACGTCAGTGGTGGGTAAATTAATGGAAAGTATTCTTAGAGATGGTATATATAATTATCTGGATAGACAGGATCTGATTAGGAACAGTCAACATGGACTTGTGCGTGGAAGGTCATGTTTGACAAATCTTATTGAATTTTTTGAAGAGGTTACGAGGAAAGTTGACGAGGGTAAAGCAGTGGATGTTGTCTATATGGACTTCAGTAAGGCCTTTGACAAGGTTTCACACAGAAGGTTAGATAGGAAGGTTCAATCATTAGGTATTAATATTGAAGTAGTAAAATAGATTCAACAATGGCTGGATGAGAGATGCCAGAGAGTAGTGGTGGATAACTGTTTGTCAGGTTGGAGGCCGGTGACTAGTGGTGTGCCTCAGGGATCTGTACTGGGTCCAATGCTGTTTGCCATATACATTAATGATCTGGATGATGGTGTGGTAAATTGGATTAGTAAGTATGCACATGATACTAAGGTAGGTGGCGTTGTGGATAATGAAGTAGGTTTTCAAAGTTTGCAGAGAGATTTAGGCCAGTTAGAAGAGTGGGCTGATTGATGGCAGATGGAGTTTAATGCTGATAAGTGTGAGGTGCTACATTTTGGTAGGAATAATCCAAATAGGACATACATGGTAAATGATAGGGCATTGAAGAATGCAGTAGAACAGAGAGATCTAGGAATAATGGTGCATAGTTTCCTGAAGGTGGAATCTCATGTGGATAGGGTGGTGAAGAAAGCTTTTGGTATGTTGGCCTTTATAAATCAGAGCATTGAGTATAGGAGTTGGGATGTAATGTTAAAATTGTACAAGGCATTGGTAAGGCTGAATTTGGAGTATTGTGTACAGTTCTGGTCACCCAATTACAGGAAAGATGTCAACAAAGTAGAGAGAGTACAGAGAAGATTTACTAAAATGTTACCTGGGTTTCAGCACCTAAGTTACAGGGAAAGATTGAACAAGTTAGGTCTTTATTCTTTGGAACGCAGAAGGTTGAGGGGGGACTTGATAGAGGTATTTAAAATTATGAGGGGGATAGATAAGAGTTGACGTGGATAGGCTTTTTCCATTGAGAGTAGGGGAGATTCAAACAAGAGGACGAGTTGAGACTTACAGGGAAAAAGTTTAAGGGTAACATGAGGGGGAATTTCTTTACTCAGAGAGTGGCAGCTGTGTGGAATGAGCTTCCAGTAGAAGTGGTAGAGGCAGGTTCGGTATTGTCATTTAAAGCAAAATTGGATAGGTATATGGACAGGAAAGGAATGGAGGGTTATGGGCTGAGTATGGGTCAGTGGGATTAGGTGAGAGTAAGCGTTCAGCACTGACTAGAAGGGCTGTGATGGCCTGTTTCCGTGCTGTAATTGTTACATGGTTATATAGATGACTGCATTGATTTTTCTTCCTGCACTCAGAACTCTTCCCTGGAATCCACAGGAGATGCAACATCTGTTCTTTCATTTCTTCTCTACTAACTATCTGTGGACCCAAGCAGTCTGTCAAGGTGAAGCGTCGATTCATTACACTTCTTCCAATCTAATATGCTGCATTCAGTGTTCACAGTACAGTCTCCTCTACACTGGAGAAACCAAATGCAGATTGAGTAATCACTTCATAGAGCACCTGTGTTCAGTCTGCGGGGTTGACCCTATACTTCTGGTTTTCTGCTGTTTTAACTCACCATACCTCTCTGATCTTTCTGTGGCCTCCTGCACTATAGATGCAAACTAAACAAATTTTTATGTGTGCTGATAGAACCGTTCATTTCTGTCCGTCATCACATTGACTTTGTCCTTTTTTATTCTGGGAATATGCTGCAGCCTCACTATTCACAACACATTAAACAGACAGAAGCATAATACATATCTCCATTAATCCATTTGGTCACATCCTATCAGAGATGCTCCCTTAGTTCCACTCATTCCTTTTCCACTATCTCTGCTACTGAAAACTAATTTTTTTCTCTTTCCCAGTTCTGACCAAGTAAACTAAAATGTTAACTGTTCTCTTTCCATGCAATCATATTTTCAGTAATTCCAGTATTTTGTTTTTATAGTAACATACATTGCTGCAGTGTATTTTGACCAAAATTCCTCAGCCTTCTTAGATACAAATTTAAAACAAAAATGTGTGTGAAACAGGAGAAAGTTAGTAAGGGAAATTACTGTAAATAAGCTCCAACAGCTGTTTTAATCTGAAATATACATTAAGCAATAGATTCCATACAACAAAAAATGAATGAATTAAGGAACTGTATTTTCTATTTACATCCATTCCATTGTTTTTAATGAACGAAGCCTTTTATTAAACACTTAAACACACAGTTTTATTAGCATTGTAAGGCAGTGCTCTGGTGCATTTTTATTGACAAACCAAATTAACTTGTCTTTTGTATTAGTAGTTATCTATTTTTTTCTGTATGTTGTAATATTAATGCAAGGCCCTTCCAAATTTCACCAAGAGAAGCAGAGTTTTCCCTAAAGAAATTTGCATGTTTAAATGTGAATATACCTCTGCTACTGTAAAGCCTAAGGAAACAAGTATAAATTCCCTTACCTGTTTAATAACTCAGCTCCTGCAGAAAACTTCTGCAAATCATCTGTACTTCTGTAAAAGCAAATCAGAGATGTTAAGGCAAAGTGTATAGTAAAACCTGGATAACATACTACCCAATTTATATTACCAATCCACATTTTTCTAGATACTGCACAACAGAATCCTTCTATTTGTCTACACATGTTGAATAAGTAAAATAACTGCCATCCTTCAATTACCCAAAAACAAAAACATGATCTTCTCTCGGTAGAGTCAGTCATTTTTCTGCAGGGCTCAGAGACTGCTATCTCAAATGCATGGCAGACAGCAGAATATATCATAGCACATTTAAATATCATTGCACCTTTTGCTTTGCAAACTGTGCAATGTCAGTTTTATGTGGTAAACATTCCATTGAATACAACAATGTGTAATAAATTTGACTGGCTGCATCATGGCCTGGTATGGGAACATTAATGCCTTTGAACAGAAAATCCTACTAAAGGTAGTGGATTCATCGCAATACAACATGGGTAAAGCCCTCCCAACCATTGAGCACATCTACATGAAATGCTGTCATAGCAAAGCAGCGTCCATCATCAGAGATCCACACCAGCCAGTCCATGTTCTCTTCTCGCTGCTACCAACAGGTAGAAGGTACAAGAGCCTCAGGACTCACATCACCAGGTTTAAGAATTGTTACTACTGCTCAACCATCAGGCTCTTGAACAAAAGGGGATAACGACACAAACTTGCCCATCCATTGAGATGTTCTTAAAACCAATGATCGCACTTTAAAGACTCCAATCTTATTATGTCATGTTCTCGTTATTTATTGCTGTTAATTTATATTTGCGTTTACACAGTTTGATGTCTTCTGCACTCTGGTTAATTATTCATTGATCTTGTGTATTACTATTCTGTAGATTTACAGAGTATGCCAGAAGAAAAAAGATAATCTCAGGGTTGTATATGGTACTTTGATAATAACATTTACTTTATACTGTGAATTTTTCTATAAATTAAAAACATATCTGAACTGCAAAATGACTGTTCAACCAAAGAAAGCATGGACATTCCCTCAAGCAGAATAAAGACAATTTACACCATCTGTCAAATATTAGTGGTATTGCCAAAAAAACAAACTCACACAAGCTAATCATATGTATTTGTAATAAACAGATTACCTTGGCTTAATTTTTACTTCTTTAGATCTGTCACTTAGCGTCTTTAAACTGAAATCACAAATAAAAAAAATTAATTTTACAGATGCACTAACCAGTGTGTGCTTTCAGTTTGCAATCTTCTATTTGCATCTGTTGATTCTCTAAAGTTATACAACTACGATTTAAATTCCTACTTTATTATTATTATATATAAATACATAAAGTATTCCATTGGCATTAAAATCTGCATAAGGGATTAACTAAATAACTTAGATACCATATTCCTTGACCTGCTGGATAATGTGGGTTTTCAAAAAGAATTGCCAGTTCAAAGTTTTTTCCGCCCTCAATGCATGGCCTTGATTTACCCAGAATGAGGTAAAACGCTAATTCATTGTTACTAAATGCTCTGTGTAAAATAAACAAGAGTGGTTCATGAAGATTTTCACCTGTGACATACCATACAAGTTACCAATGTCATTGCAACCCTTTTATTTGGCTTCCAATCCAATGCAAAGTGAGAGCTCACTTATTTCAGCAGCCAACTGAAGAGTAATTTGTGCAAAACTTAATGCCAAGTTTTACTCCAATTTTCGATGCCATTCATCATGTTACCAGGAAAAAGGTTTGCCTGCGTCGTTAGCTGTTCTCACATGACCATCACGCGGATTTACTTTCAAGATTTGCAAATAAAAACTCTCCAAACGAATTTGCTACTTTTACCTATCAGGAAACTTGTGGAAGGAGGGTGGGTTAGATATCAACAACTGACACAGAAGCTGTCACCCGTGTGTTTTATTTTAATCAAACACAGCGGCAGCGCTGCATGTATTATTGGGGAGCCTGTGTTGATCCTACCGGGGGAACGGAAGAGGGAGCCCATGGCCCTGAGCTAACCTAGCCCAGCTTGAGCCTCAGCGTGGGCCCGGTCCTCCCGCCAGCTGCTGCCCCCGCCTACCCGCTGCTCAGATCCTGCTGCGCGCTCAACAGCCGCTCCTTGAAGTTCTCAAACATCTCTCCGGCCCCCAACGCTGCTCAGATGCAGGTGGGCGCCGTCTCCGTCCATCCGCACACACCACTCCACTGGGGCGGGGCCCGTCACACGCACATCCGGGTTACCCTCGCCGCTTAGCAACCGAGGCCTAGTCCCAGAGAGGAAGGGAAGTGCGCTGTCCGTAAAAGCGAGTCAGACCGGCCAGCTTGTAATCGCGATCTTTGGTGAAAACCCGCTGATTAATATTGCTGATGGTTAACTATACAGTGTTAAAGAAAAAACATTGAGTCTTTTTCCCAAAGCCGAGGCTGATGGGAGTAGATCATAAATTTCTGGTCGGGTGTATGTCATGCTTCTGGTGACAGGGAAAACATGAGCTAGGGGTCTTTGTCGATTTTCTGCCTCAGAATTATTTCATCGCAGCTATCCAAATATCGTTCGGTCACTCAACGGCTGAGCTTCGTGACCTTCACGAATTTTTATAGAAAACATTCTTGGTATGGCATCTGGAACAGAAATTTAATCTGAAGAAATTGCAGAGTTGACACAGCTCAGTCTATCACACACAAAAAGGTTATTGACTGCACACTCCCACTGCCTCAGGACAGCAGACAACATAATCAAAGATCACTCACAAACAGATCACTTTGTTTTCTCACGCCTTCTTCAGGCAGAAGATACAAAAGCTTGAAAACATGCACCACCGGGCTAAAGAACATCTTCTATATCGCGGTTCTAATATCTTTGAAGGAGCCCCTTGTACGTAAAGATGAACTCTCCATCTCTTAACCCATCTCAAGTGGCCCTTGCAGCTTATTAATCTACCTGCATCGCACTTTCTCTTCAACTGTTTTTTTGAATGATCTGTATGGATGGCATGCAAAACTTAACTTTTTCTCTGTATCACAATACATGGGACAATTAATGAACCTATTGCTAATAACTAATCCAAGTGAATTACAAAGTTGCAACACCTGAATAAAGAAATCTTCCCTCATTTCAATCTGACATGGCATTTAGCATAAATTTTGAGACCATTCTAGACTCCTCACCAGGGGTAAACATCATCCCATCCTCTACCCTCCAATTAGCAAGCACCATTCCAGAATCTGTACAGTTGGAATTTAATAACTGGAGCATTTACTGTGTTGGTGGTCACTTTCAACTCTGGATGTATTCCATCAACTTCCAGGCTCATTAATATCTTTTTATATATGTTAGTAATGTTTTCCTCATTTCCCCCTTGGTTCTCCAAAATTTCTGGGAGAGTCATTTGTTTTCTTCCATAAAGACAAACACAAATTATTTAATTAATTATTACACCACTACTTTTATACCCCACTATAAATTATTCTATTTCTATCACCAAGGGACTTGCGTTTGTTTTTGCTAGTCCTTTATTATCATGGGTCTAAAGCAAGTCTTGCACTTAGTGTAATGTCCTGGTTCACATCTTTTGTGTTATGCTGTAGGTATTTCATTTAGTCAGTTTGTAAGAGTAGTCTGTTCTGCTTTCAGCCTGTTTGGGTTATTGTTGAAGATACGGATGATGTGGAATGTGTGTCATCCAATTACCGGAAGGTTTTCTCAGTGAGGGACAATAAGGTTGTTCTTGAGTTTTTGGTTCGGTGGGAGATGAAGGGAGAAGATGCTGGGGAAAACCAGTTGTAGCATAAGATCCAGTGGGAGACCCGTTTGTTCAAGATGGATGCGAGCGACGTTCAGAAGGTGGTGTGGGCATTCACGCAGACCGAGGGCCCAGCACATGAGTGACAGAGAAGTTCAAGATGAGCTCCGACTTGTGTATATTTGACTGTTTAATTAGAATGGGCCCTTTTTATTATTCTTTACTAATCCTTTAGTTAAGATTCATAAATATAATTACTTTAATCGTATGCAGTGTCGTATACTGTCTGTTATTCGTGGCACTAATTTGTAACAGGGTAGCAAATTATGCAGCATCCACACAAACCGGGGTTTGGGGTGGGACGAGCCACTTCAATCTCACAAGTTTGGCAGGGTTTGAGCATGTCTTCCCTAGATTTACACAGCCAAGGAAACCAGGATATTTCATTAGGCATATATTCTTCTAAGATAATCTCCCTTTATCAACCTCATCATCTTTTGAATCATAGAAACACGCAGATAGCAAGAGCCTCTTCTGACCTACCTGGTCCATACAGACCATTATAACCATCTACTTGAATCCTAAAACACTTGCAGTGCTCAGGCTCATTGCATTTTTCAGGCAACTTTCTGCTTCTCCATTTGATTTGATATATTATTGAATATCTCCTGTAATCCATGGTTGGACTACATTTCCTGTTATGCTTTGTTTTGTAAGAGAGTGTAACTTACTGTGAGACATCTTGTTTCTTTAAAAGCCAGCCACTGCTGTCCACTGTCACAAATGAGAAAATCTGCAAATGCTGGAAATCCGAACAACACACACAAAATGCTGGAGGCCAGACAGCATCTATGGGAAAAAGTACAGCCGGCGCTTTGAGTCGAAACCCTTCAACAGGACTGGAGAAAGAATGCTGAGGAGTAGCCACCCCCCCCCCCCCCCACCTTTCAGATCTTCTCCTCAGCCTTTTTTCTCCTGTCCTACCAAAGAGTTTCAGCCCGAAATGTCAACTCTGCTTTTTCCCATAAATGCTGCCTGGCCTGCTGAGTTCCTCCAGCATTTTATGTGTGCTGCCCACTGTCATATCCTATAACGCAGTTTTTCGATTTACCACAGCCAACCTGCCTTTGTAATTTCTTTCATTTAGATTACAAGGCCAATTTGAGGCTGAAACACCAAACTACTGAAACCGGGTTTTATATCATACTCTTTCTTAGGGAGCATTATAACAAAAAATAGCAAAAGAAGAAAAAAAGATGAGGTAGTGTACATGAGTTCATTGTCCATTCAGAAATCTGATGGCAGAGGAAAAGAAGCTGTTGCTAAAATGCTGAGTGTGTGTCTTCAGGCTCCTGTACCTCTTCCTTGATGGTTGCAATGAGAAGAGGGCATATCCTTGGTGATGGATTTCCTTAATGATGGAAGTGACCTTTTGGAAGCATCCGCTTTTCAAGATGTCCTAGATGCTGGGAAAGCTAGTGCCCATATGGAGCTTGCTGAGTTTGTAAGTTTTTCCGATCCTATACTGTGGCCCTTCCATACCAGTTGGTGGTGCAACCAGTTAGAAGGCTCTCCATTGCTTCCTCAGCACTACGTACTCCTCCACCTATCTTCATATCATTCGCAAACTTTGCCACAAAGCCATCAATTTCATTATCCAAATCAGAATCAGAATCAGGTTTATTGTCACCAATAAGTGATGTGAAATTTGTTAATGTAGCATCAGCAGTTCACCACAATATGTAATATAGAAGAAATAAATAAATAAATCTTAAAGACTTTATACAGTATACGTATATTGAATAGATCAAATTTCGTGCAAAAAACCAGAAATACTATACATTAAAAAAAGTGAGGTAGTGTCCAAGGGTTCAATGTCCATTTAAGAATTGGATGGCAGAGGGGAAGAAGCTGTTGTGTGTGGCTTCAGGCTTCTATACCTCCTAACTGATGGTAACAGTGAGAATAGGGCATGCCTTAGGTGCTGAAAGTCCTTAATAATTGACGCTGCCTTTCTGTGACACTGCTCATTGAAGATGTCCTGGGTACTTTGTAGGCTAGTACCCAAGATGGAGCTGACTAAATTTACAACCCTTTGCAGATTCTTTTGGTCCTGTGCAGTAGTCCCCCATACCAAACAGTGATGCAACCTGTCAGAATGCTCTCCACAGTACATCTATAGAAGCTTTTGAGTATATTTGTTGATGTACCAAATCTTTTCAAACTAATAAAACCACTGTCTTGCCTTCTTTATATATGCTCCCTCGTCACCACCTGAGATTCTACCAACAATGGTTGTATCGTCAGCAAATTTATAGATGGTATTTGAGCTATGCCTAGCCACATAGTCATGTGTATATATAGAGTAGAGCAGTGGGCTAAGCACACACCCCTGAGGTGTGCCAAGTGTTGATCGTCAGCGAGGAGGATATTTTATCACCAATCCACACAGATTGTGGTCTTCTGGTTAGGAAGTCAAGGATCCAATTGCAGAGGGAGGTACAGAGGCCCAAGTTCTGCAACTTCTCAATCAGGATTGTGGGAAGGATGGTATTAAATGCTGAGCTATAGTCGATGAGCGGCATCCTGAAATAGGTGTTTGTGTTGTCCAGGTGGTCTAAAGCCGCGTAGAGAGCCATTGAGATTGCATCTGCCATTGACCGATTAAGCAAATTGCAATGGGTCCAGGTCGTTGCTGAGGCAAGAGTTCAGTCTAGTCATGATCAACCTCTCTGTAGATGTGAGTGTTACCAGGCGATAGTCATTAAGGCAGCTCATGTTATTCTTCTTGGGCATTGGTGTGATTGTTGCCCTTTTGAAGCAAGTGGGAACTTCCGCCTGTAGCAGTGAGAGGTTGAAAATGGCCCTGAATACTCCCACCAGTTGGTTGGCACAGCTTTTCAGAGTCTTACCAGGTATTCCATCGGGACCTTCCGTCTTGCGAGGGTTCACTCTCTTTAAAGACAGCCTAACATTGACCTCTGAGACAGAGATCACAGGGTCATCAGATGCAGCAGGGATCTTCACAGCTGCAGTTGTATTCTCCCTTTCAAAGTTGTCATAGAAGGCATTGAGTTCATCTGATAATGAAGCATCGCTGCAATTCATGCTACTGGGTTTTGCTTTGTAAGGAGTAATGTCTTGCAAGCCCTGCCAGAGTTGTTGTGCATCTGATGTCACCTCCAACCTCGTTCAAAATTGTCTCTTCGCCCTTGAAATAGCCCTCTGCAAATCATACCTGGTTTTCTGGTACAGGCCTGGGTCACCAGACTTGAATGCCACAGATGTAGCCTTCAGCAAAGACGTATTTCCTGGTTCATCCACCGTACCAGGACAAACAATGACAACAAAATCATTGACAAACAATGTGAAAAATAGTGGTCCCAATACTGACCCCTGAGGAACACCACTATTCACTGGCAGCCATCCAGAAAAGGCCCCCTTTATTCCCATTTGCTGCCTCCTGCATCTCAGCCATTTCTCTTTCCATGCCAGTATCTTTCCTGTAACACCATAGGATTTTAGCTGATACTCTTTTTCAGGTCAAACCATTTCAAAAAGGACTGATAGCTATAATTTATAAATGGTTATTGAACTTGCATATGTTATCTAATGATAAAATTAAAGCTGCGTGGGAACTGGAGTTTCGAAAGTCACTTTCAGATAATCAATGAGATAAAATTTTTCATTTAGTAAATACCTCTTCTACTTGTGCCCAGCACTCCTTGATATAGTTCAAGGTAGTGCATCGGGCGCATATGTCAAAGGACAAATTAGCCCGTATTTTTTCTAATATTAATCCTATTTGTAATAGATGTAATATTGAGGTGGCTACTTTAACACATATGTCCTGGTCTTATATCAAGTTAGATAATTTTTGGAATGAAGTCTTCAAAACTTTGTCAAAGGTTCTAAATTTGGATCTACAACTGAATTTACTTACAGCAACTTTTGGGATCATTCCTTTGGAAGCAGGAGATATTCCTGTTTCTGCTCAACGGATGATAGCTTTTACAACTTTATTGCCTGGGAGAGCCATTTTGCTTAAATGGAAGAATTCTAATCCACTTACTGTTATTCATTGGCTTACCTCCATTATGCTCTGTTTAAGTTTAGAGAAAATAAGAAGTCAGACATTTGATACATCCTCTAAATTTGAGGAAACTTGGTGACCTTTTATTCAATATTTTCATATGCTCTGACTTATGGCCCTTCCAGTTACCTTTTTGAAGTTTTTGATTTGATCAGAGAGTTTTTCCTTGTTTTTTTGGCTTTCACTCTCAGTTTGAGCTGCCCAGTTGTTTTTCTGTTTTTTTTGTGTTTTGTTTTTTTTTCTGTTTATGTCAATTATAAAAGTTTCTTTATCTTTTTTTCTTTTTATGGATAAGATGAGAATCAATTACCTTTCTCTTTATTAAATACTATTAGATTAATACATTGATCTTGATAATGTTTATTTTTCCTTTTATTCGAACTGTTATTGATAAAGATATTTGTGATAATTCTCCTCGTTTATAATATTTGTACTTTTTTATTTAACGAATAAAAAGATTGATAAAGAAAGGATTTTAGCTTGTTAAGCAGCCTCATGTGTGGCACCTTATCAAATCCCTTCTGAAAATCCAAGTAAATGACGTCCACTGGCTTTCCTTTGTCCATCCTGCTTGTTACTTCCTCGAAGAACTCTAACAGTTTTGTCAGACAAGATATCTCTTTATAGAAATCATGCTGACTTTGACTTATTTTATCATTAGTCTCCAAGTACCCCAAAATCTCATTCTTAATAATAAACTCCAACACTTTCCCAACCACTGAGGTTAGGCTAACTGGCTTATAATTCCCTTTCTTTTGCCTTCCTCCCTTCTTAAAGAGTGGAGTGACATTTGCAATCTTCCATTTCTCTAGGAACATGCCAGAATCAAGTAATTCTTGAAATGTCATTAGCAATGCATCCATTATCTCTTCAGCAACCTCTCATAGGACTCTGGGATGTGGTCCATCTGGCCCAGGTGACTTATCCATCTTAAGACCAATGAGTTGCCTAGCACTTTTTCTTTGTAATAGCAATGGCACACACTCCTGCTCCCCGACACTCAAGGACCTCAGGCACCCTGCTCATGTCTTCCACAGTGAAGATTAAGGCAAAGTACCCATTAAGTTCATCTGACATTTCTTTGTCCCCCATTACTACCTCACCAGCATCATTTTCCAGTGGTCCATTATCAACTCAGACAGCAACTTTATATTACAATATTCCCTGTTACTGCATTATAAAATAAGCTATATATTATATATTGCAGATCTGAAGTGAGGTTTGGTATACACAGTGTTAGAAAGTTTAATGTAGCAAATCATTCTATAGAACAATATGAAAAATTTACAAAACAATTGTGCTTGTGATTCAAAATCAGGCAGATAACTATGGTGGATTCTGGTTAATTGGGCTATTAGTTAATCAGGTCAGCTGCTTAATTGGGACAACTTTTAAAGAGCAAAAACAAATTGACAAAATAGGTGGGAATTCCTTCTTTTATTTGGGACACTGTGGTACTTAATTGGGGCAGGAAATGGCCAGTCATGTGCACTTATGGCTTGTTAGACACTACATAGTGCTTGGAGCAAACAGTTATGTTAGTTGTGTTATTTTATCCATTTGGGCCAATGGACACTGATGCAAAAAGCAGTGATTTTGGATAATTTTGTTTTTTTTATTTTGACTTTAAAAAATAGACCCTTGCCACAAAAAGATTTGGCATTAGCTGAAAATGATTACCCTACTGGACTAAATTAAAAGCTTAACACCACTCATCATCGTCAGCTGGCAGAGATAACTGGAGTGTCGAAATCTACAATTGCATACTTGATGCATCAGCAAGATAAACTGCGAGAAGAATGGGTATTACATGAGACAGGAAACATCCCAAAACAGTAAAGTATGAAAGTACAGATCCAGAAATGATGAAGTGGCCCTCAAGGAATAGTTTTCTATTGTAACTGGATGAGGTGTGCATGTCAATGGACCAAAATTTAAAACAAAACAAGCCAAAGGAGTTAGCTAAGAAGAAGTATCTACAATGCCAATGAAACAGGCCTTTTTTATAGTGTTGTGGCAGATAGTTCCCTTTGCTACAAACACACTACACTATCAGGTTCAAAGAAAGCAATGGATCGCATAACTGAATTAAGTTTTTCAAGTATGTCAGGAACTGATACAAAGAAATTGTTGGTTATTGGGAACAGCATTAAACCTTGATGCATTAAGGAGGTAAGAATGGAGTTTACCAATTGAGTACTATGCAAACATACACTCGATGCTTCTGTCAGTAACCGTTACAAATTAATACAGTTTTATAGTACTGTAGTAATATTGGTAGTGTTTCAATGCATAATTTGTTACTCAGTTAAATGGTAGTTTGTTTTTTTTATACCTTTTTAACTATTTTCCATGAAACTTTGGATAATTAGGGCTGCCGCTTAATTGGGCCAAAACATACTGGTACTAATGTGTCCCAATTAACCGGAATCCACTGCATTCGTACAATAAACAGAACTGTGAAGAATTCAATAAGTCAGGTATAGAAGTAAAAGATGTAAGGTGATGTTTTGGGTCAAGACCCAGCATCAGGAGTGAGAGGGAAATGGAAAGATTTCCAATATATAGCAATATGATATGGTGGTGGGTGGGTGGTATATAGACTGGTAGATGATTGGTGGAATCCGATCAGGAGATATCCCTGCCAAGGGTCTGCACAGCTCCACACCCTTGCACAAAATGGGGGGCCTTCTCTCTCTCTCTCCCCCCTCCAACTGTCTGACCAAACATTGTTCACAACTCACCCCTCCACAGTCTTCACCATTCTCCCTCGCCACTCTCCACTTCTTTTCCATCTACTCTAATTACCACCCCTCCTCTGACCCCATGCCACACTCCAGATGTACCACCCTTTCATTAACCTCCATCTCTATGATGCTAAGTGGGGAACCTCTGCAGGAGTCTAAACTTTGTACCCCTTTCCTCTTCACTCCAGTGAGTACCAGGCAATCTTTCCATTTTCTTCAGTCCTGATGTAGGATCTCAAACCAAAATGTTGCCTTACACCATTTGTCTCCACAGATGCTGTCTGACCCACTGAGTTCTTCCAACATTCTGACTTCTGTTTCATATTCCAACCTCTGTAGTCCATTTTGTTTTCATGACCTTTCCTATTTGGAATATTATATGCCTATTCTCATGTTTAATCTGTGGAGAATTAACCTCACAACTTCAGAGCAGGGAGATGATGCATTCTAGGTTCAGGAGATCAATCAAAAGGAAACATTTTTAAACTAAATCCGAAATAAAATAAATGGCAAGAATAGCGACAGTGATTAAAGTGGTCTTTCAGAGGAACCAAACTACTTCAACAAATTTGCCATAAAAAAATCTTACGAATTCTCCAAACACTTTTTAGTTAATGAGAAGATTCTGTGCTCACCACATTATCTTTGAGTTATTCCCATTGCTCAACTTGTGTGGGAAGAAATATAGAGTGATTACTCATGCTGCCCTGAGTATAAATGTTGAGGCTTTCTTTCAAATTAAGAATCAACCGTTCATTTTAGAGTCAAAGAGTTGTACAACACCAAAGCAGCTCTTCAGGCCAACTCATCCATGCCAAACAGGATGTCTATTTGAGCTTAGCTCACTTGCTTGCATTTGGCCCATATGCCTCTCAGCCTTTTCTTATATAAGTATTCAATGTAAGTTTGGAATCTTTACTTTCTCATTCTAACCTCACAATTTAAGTAAAAACATCAACATTTAATATGGGAAAGTGACCCTGAGATAAAGGATTAACCATGAAGCAGGCATGAAAATCTAAATGGCCAATTTCTGTTTTTATTTTTAACACTATGTAAATTCATTGCTTTTTCTGTAAACATCACTTTTAGATGTCTTGAATCAATATCTGAAGCCATTGGTACTCCAAAGCAACAAATATGCCTGGAGTCAGAAACCAAGTTTCTAAATGAAAAGTAATAATGGGAATTTGTAAAGGCAAAGCTGCAATATTTCCCTTCAAAACATAATACTACACGAGAGATGTAAAGTGGGCTGTGTGTGTGAACATTTAATTTCTATTTTTGTCCTTGTTCTACCATTAGAGATTTGTCCTTGAGGGCTTTGCCACTATTTTTCCCATTCTTCAAGATTTTGAGCTCCTGTATATGTCTCATCTGTGATAAGTTCCTCTGACAATATGGAGAACTTATTACCTTGTTCTAGGATTTCAACATGGAATTGTCAAAGGATATAACATGGAGAGAAGGCATTCTCTTTATTGTATCTAAGCTAACTTGTTATAAGCCCCATCTAATTAATCCTATACCATTATAGAAACAAATAAATTGCTCTTAAACTTTTATTTCTGAATGATTCTGAAACTCTAATTGCAAGACATGATGGGAAGCATGGATAATTATGTTAAGGGTTAAAGAATTGCATAGCTAATTTGTAAATTTAAGTGCACCAATGCTTCTGTTAACTGCAATAAGGAGTTTTAGATTTGTAATTAGTCATGGAAATTCTGCAGAACTGAGGGGCAAGTGCCTCTTATTTACACTGACCTCTATGTGCACTCACCTTTACTGCATTCAGTTGACTATTATTTAAAAACAAATTGAGAACATTGATGAACCAGATCAAGATCATTAAGTTGGCAGAGACAAGGAGATGTGAATAATGTTCACGAAATTAAAGATCTGTAGGAAAAGTGGGGTAGAGACAGGTTTGAATGCAGCATTCAACAGGCCAAAAGAACAGAGATTGGAACTGTACTTGTCACACAGGCATATATTCTATTTAGAAGACAGAAAATGGGATAAAATGACTAAAGGTAGCATCACTGATGTCCAAGAGGCTTCAGAGATCTAAAGCTATGAGATGCTTATCAGTTGTTGCCTGTTAAGTACAGAAGTTTGTTATTTAATAAATTCTTAATCTATTACAGAATCATTACTCGTGCTACCCATTGTCTTGTCCAAGAACCATTACAACTTTTAGCTTTGGAAGTGTCTCAATACTTATCCAATTCAGTTTTAAACTTACTACTGAATTCAGATTCTATCATCCTGGCAGTTCATATTAAATCTCAAAAATATATTGTACAAAATGATTTCCTGTTGTCTGCTCTGCTTCTTTTCAATGGTTCAATTTAATGCCATATACAACTTAAAATCCTCACTCTTCGCAGACGTCCACAAAACAGAGAAAAAATACCCTGAAGAATGAATGACATGAAAAATCTTTATAACCCCCAAAGCCCCTGCTCCCTCCTCCCTGCAGCAACTCTCCCCTTCCCTTTTCCCCCTCTTGTTCCAGCAAACAGCATCAGCTCTTCCACCATCCACCGAGCAATATCAAAGCCCCCAGAGACCATGATGTAGAGTCCATCAAAAACCACTATCCATCCCAACACCGACATCTCAACAGACCCTTTCACTCACTAACAAGGGAGAGATATTGTTCCTGTGGAAGGGAGGGGGAGGCCAAACAGCCTGCTGTTGCAATGTTCCAGTCTGCAGCGTCGCTTGCTTCGAAATCCCCAGATTCGAGAATCAGCACTCTCACCATTGAGCGAGGGAGAGCGATCGCTCGAGTGCAGAGCCCTCAGACAGCTGCGTCCACTGTCTTGATGTTTCCATCTCTCGTGCTGCCTTGCTCAGCGACGTCGGCAAGGAATCAGGTCATCCACAGGGCTGTTCCCCGAGGGCACACATCTTCCAAGCTGCTCCTACAGATCCCAAAATGCAGGCTGCTAGGTGAGTTTCGAAGAGCAAAAACCCACTGTCCTTTTGCCAATTACTTTAAATTTGTACATTTGGTTGTCCAAATTTGACTATCCATTGATTAGTTTATAAAATACTAGTAGACTTCCTCTGAAATTTAAGATGTCTAGGAGTGTTAGAGATCCTCAGTTTAAACTTCCCATTTAATTAATATATTTTGAGATACAGCAGAATATCAGGCCGTGCCAGCCCAACGAGCCCATACTAGCCAATTACACCTATGTGACCAATTAACCTACTAACCTGTCCATTTTTGGAATGTGAGAGGAAACCAGAGCACTGGAAGGAACCCATATGGTCATGGGGAGAATTTACAAACTGCTTACAGACAGCAGCACACTGAACCCAAGTTGTTGGCACTGGAATAGAATTATGCTAATTGCTACACTACTATGCTGCTCTAAGTTGCTAGGCAATCCACTCTCAATCCTCACACACTTGTAATTCTCATCATTTGTGAATACTGTATACAAAACAGAAAAAATTCCCTGAAGAATGAATGACATAAAAGATCATTAGAATCCCTAAAGCCCCTGCTCCCTCCTCCCATGCAGCAACAAAGTAACAACTCTCCCCCTTCCCTTTTCCCCCACTTGTTCCAGCAAAAAGCATTAGCGCTCCCACCATCCACCGAGTAATAGCAAAGCCCCAGAGACCATGATGTACCACTTGTAATTCTCATCATTTGTGAATACTGTATACACAAACTGAATCACAGAAACACTATGGAAGTTCCAATTTAATCTCAGCAAATAATATTTTTGTGGTAAGGATAAGATTAACAATCCAAATCACATCTGAAGGCCACTCACTTGAAATATGTTTTATGCTTACCAAATGTGATTATAAACTGTCACTTCATCTGATATAGGAAGACACCACATCTACTAATAGCCTAATTCTTGTAGATTGCAAAAAACAAATCAGTACATTTTTCATTAATTAAAATGCAAGGAATTAAGAAATGTAATATTATGTGTTTGACAAAGACTTAAGAGGCTTATCATTTTTGCTGACTCTAGTTGAATAAGTCTACACTCAAAGATGATGAAGGGTCTCGGCCTGAAACATCAACTGTTTATTCCCCTCCATAGATGCTGCCTGACCTACTGAGTTCCTCCAGCAGTTTGTGTGTGTTGCTTCAGAACTTTAAAACTTCTACAATTTAAATTTGACTTTAGCTTTTAGAACAATTTTAAATTTATTACTCCTCCAAACCTCATCTTTTTCCTGTTACCACTGTCCCACCTCAACTTTGAGTTGTTGGGCTTCAAAATGGTATACACCTTGTTGGACCAGTGATGCTAGACCAAGCAGTGGGCAACTTGTTCATCCCAATCACTGGTTCAGAGAGACATTCAGCATGTCTTGCATGTTTTTTTTTCTTATGCCTATCCTTTGACTGTTTGCCATCTGTGAGGTGTGGGAAGTGAACTTGGGGAGGAATCTTGAGTTGGTAACTTTTCTATTGGAGCTTATTCCTCCAGAGCAAAGCTTCAGTGTTGATGGAGGACCTTTGAAATGATCCAATCTCTGCTCCATTTGATCCTTAAGATTCAAAGCAAACACCATTGCTAGAAGCCCTCAAGGATTTTAATGTGATATTAGTAGATGGTTCATGTTTCACTGCAGTAGAGGAAGATATCAGCACAACTATTGTTTGAATATTTTTGGTTGGTCTTCTCCAAGGATCACAAGTGTGCCCTTGTTATCAATCCTCCATTACCACAAGACTTTATAAATTTAACAGAATTCTGTAGGATGTTTAAGATAGAAATGCCAGTGAGTGTTTGTATGTGGGGATTGGTGGCCAGGTTCAAAGGCATAGAAGACTGTCATGACTGAGGCTTTTCCCAGTTGCAGTCTTCTTTCACTTCTACAACTGATGGCACCATAGCCTTTTGCCACCTACTTTGCCACTAATTCTTTGGATTATTCTACTGTACTTCCCCTTTACCTTACCACTTGGATGGTCTTGCCTCAGTTGTAAGCTCTCGGCATCATCATTGTTACAGTCATTGGAACACATGTACGTCTCCAACATGGCAAAGCGATAACCCCACTGAGTTTATCACAACCAAACATTACTGATATTGCTGGGGCAATGAGCTGTTTAAGGGTATTTACTTTAAAAACTGATGAAGATCCTTGTTCATTAGAACAGACTGGGAATTTCTTGCTGGGCAGACGAGCTGTTTAAGGATATTTACTGTAGGAACATGAAGATTCTTGTTCATTAGAAGAGACTGGGAACTCCTTGCTGAGTAAATGAGCTGTTTATCCTTCACTTCAGAAACTGAAGATTCAAGTCATTAGAACAGAATGGGAATTTCAACAGGACTTCTTCCTGGATACTGCAGTCATTACTATGGAGATGTGAGAGAACCATCCTCATATTGTCACAGCTCTTCTCTTTCTTCCCTGTGTAACTTCTTAACCATGCATAGTATTGCCATCATGACCAGAACAAGGCATCAGAAAGGATGTGCTCAAACTGCCTATGGATCTAATATAATTGTGCATGTTTGGATATATGAGAAGGAGACATAGGGGGAATTAACTCTCTTCACATTAGTGACGTGTAGTGGCTTCAGCTAGACTGGTGGCATCCGTTAGTCTCACGAGATCATGGATCTGCACCTGGAAAGTCTTGCATCAGTCTGTGTTGGTAGAGCAGCGAGGTGACACTGGAGTGTCCTCTCCAGGGTGCAGGCCTGGGCAAGGTTGTACGGAAGACTGGCAGTTGCCCATGCAGCAAGTCTCCCCTCTCCACGCCACCAATGTTGTCCAAGGGAAGGGCAAGGGCCGATACAGCTTGGCACCAGTGTCGTCGCAGGAGTTGCCAGAATGAGGTTGAAGACAATGTCGGACTGCCTTAGGGACTCCAGCTCCTGATTTGTCCTTGGGATTTACTCCCGAAGCCTTTCCCATGAGTGGGTATGGCCACAAGGCAGCAGAGGTTTGAAATCAGAGTTTGAAACCAAAGGCACTGATAAAGAAACAGCATTCACATAATCTTTCCTGTCTTGGTGAGTATCCCACAATCAATCATTTTTCTAACCTCTACCCATGCCACTGCAGAAATGGCTGTGATAAGGTATGCACTAATTCAAAACACAGTGTTTCATTCTTTGGTGAGACAATATCTCTACTTGTCAATATATGGAGTTTATAACCATTAGTTAATGCTGTTGATTTTGAGTAATTAATGTGAGGTAAAAAAATGCATCACTTAGTGGTTTGAATTCACCTAATGATACAGCAATTGCATGCTAGCTGCTGGCAGGTTTCGTTAATTATAAAATATGGTACGCATTTATATGAGGTTGTCAAACTTCATGAAGGAATAGTTGCTTTTAAAGTAGCTGAACTAGTGTGTTAAACTCCAGGCAGGTAAATGGAAAGAAGCTACTATCAATCTTGTTATCTTTTCCAAAACTCTTTGGCTGGACAGAATAGACATTCTCCCCGGCAGGTTATGCCTCCTAGGTTGTATACCGTGTATCTCTGTTTTAGTCTTTTCTGTCTGAAACCTAATTGCTGCTCAAAAAAAATCGTGACAATTCAATATGACATTTCCTGAACAGACATCTTTGTGACCTTTTTTCAATGTAAGATTTGTTTGAATGGTAATTAATTAGTAAAAGTAATTTGTGGATCTTTGTTTGCTATAAATAATGGAACAGTCCCAAGAACATGAAGCATTTCGTAATGTCATGAACATAGCTGTCAATTCGCCCAAAGCCAGGTTCCACAAACAGCAACCTAATAGTCCAAATTATACACTTTACCAGGTAAAAAAATTGCACCGGAAAATAACCCCATTCTTCTTTATAAAGGTGCCATGGGAATTATTTTATGAATATGTATCCAGCCACAGGGGAGACTGGCTGACACCTCATTTGAAAAATGACACTGTTTGTATTGCCCTATAGTTTTAAGGCTAGATTTTGTATTCAAGTTTCCAACACAGGACTTAAATTTATTCTTTTAGCGTAGATAAAAGAATGGTACAGACAGACCCCAGGTTTCGACAGGATTCCATTTCTGAAAACTGTTTGTAACCCAAACTATAAGTTGGAAATGAATAAAAAGAGGTTGGGAGAGGATCACAAAAAGAGTCTAGATGGGAGAGTGAGCAGTGGAGGGTAGACTCAGTGATTAAGCAAGTAAAGCTGCTTATCCCTTGTAGCTCTGCTCAATTAAAACTAACTACTGATTGTTACAGCTCGGGGAGGACACACATGAAGAGAGAAGGCATACAGAAATGGTCTGTTCAGAATCAGCTGCAGCCCCACAGTGTCTGGTAAGGTCATCCTACCCATCTCATCATGTTCCCAAATGCTCACTCATAGGTACAGGATGTTCACAACCAAGGAATCTGAGAAGCAAATCATCACAAACCAAATAAAGAAATGAATGATGGGATAAAGAATAATGAGACAATATCGTCAAAGTGCTAATAGAACAAGAATCTGTTGACATTAATTTGAAATTGATGTGAGAATGATTGTAGAATTCCTCTTATTCACTAATGATACTTTACAGTGACCTGTGATGCTGTGCAGTAGAGTAGGTGAGCAAAGGCTACTCAAATACAATTTGTGAAGAATATTTCTCAACTGAACAGGCCTAGCTGTTTATTTCAGATAATCCAGTGTGTAAAATCAAAGATCTGGACTCTCCACAGAGCTGATTACTTCCATCCATTCAAACTGTGCATCAGAATTGGACCTATATGGAGCAAGAGAGGACTAATTTTTGCATTTTGAGAAATATTTGCTTTGCTGCTGCTTATGCGTGGGAGGAGGGAGCTGCGGGGTGTCTTTGGGGTTCTAACATTTAACTGTCATTCACTCTTTGGTGCACTCTATTTTTGTGGATGGTTGTGAAGAAAAAGAATTTCAGGATGTATATTGTATATGTTTCACTGATACTAAATGAAACCTTTGATATATCTGTTGAGCCTTGTCTGTTTCACCTGGTACAGTTTCACAGACTCCACTCAATCCAATTGAGAGGAATGGCTAGGAGGATGGGAGGTAAGTTACAGTTAATGCAGAATTTTTGATTTAATCAAATTACAGTTCACTCTCAGTGATCCAGCACCCTGGGGAATATGGAGTTCCAGCTGTATGCATGAGAATTACCCGAAGTAAATGACTGTACTTGTAAAACTTTCTTCTATTCATTAAGCAGTGTTATTATCTGAGCTCAGAGGGAATTCTAAGGCTTTGTCTTTTACATAGGTCCATTTTCTGTTTCAACATTAGAACAATACCTTTTGCTGGGAGTTTCTTATCCAATGCAGTAGATAGATGGGACAAACTCATGAAACACAATTGGAACCAACCACTACTTGTAAACATATATGAGGGACTGTGGGCAGGCAGCTGTGCTGAAGGCTGATAGAAGGCAGCATGTGAACAAACTTGTACTGGAACCTGGCTCATCAAATTCAAATTTACATTTTTGAAAAATAATTACAAAATTGATTAATATTCCTACAAATTTTTACTACTTGCATGAGAATGAGAGTATATTGTAATTTTAAATGAGAGAAAACCTGCAGATGCTGGGGATCTGAGCAACACAATAAAATTACTGTAATTTTAATTTAGTCGCTTTTAGTAACATTAATATCTTTTAAGCTTTTGATTAAGCTTCCAAGTAATTTTAACAGTTCTTAAATATTTTTAAAAAATACTTGTGAACATTAAAGATGCAAATATTCAAGTTGTTTACCAAATTTGTGATTGAAGGCTCTCTAGAAAGTGAGAATCTGTGTAGTGGATAGATAAGTGGTAACATGTGTAATGGAAATTTTGAGCATGCTTCCATTGCTGAACATCATACTTTATATGTTGACTGGATGGCAGTCTGAATGTAACAAAAGGTGCCTTGTACACAGATAAAGTTATGATTTGAAATCGGCCATCTTCCTTCTTGGGGCCGTTTGAATTGCACTCTTCAGCCTTACTCATGCTTGCTGCTCACCTGTCAGTCAAACCTTTGTTTATCCTACATACAATGTAGTAGTTTCCAATTGTAAAACTCACAGGTATTTAATAATTTTACTAGCATGTTAGGTCAAAGATCTGTAACTTGAATAGTGCAGCACTGATTTGGAAATTGGCTGATCTTTTCTAAGCTTGAAGGAACTCCTGTAATGAGCTCTCAGGGAAAATACTGAATATTTTTATAAATACAGGAACCCTTATTTTCAATGTAAGTTGTTGCATGCCAGATGCTATGACATGGACAGAATTTACCCATAATTTTCCTGGCAATATATAACATTTGTTATCCTTTCCTCCTTTTCCAGTCCTGATGAAGGGCCTTGGCTGGAAGCATCGACTGTCATTCCTCTCCATAGACACTGCCTGACCTGCTGAGTCCTTCTAGCATTTTGTGTTTGCTGATCTGTTGTTATTTTGTGTGTTTAAAATAGTTCCTTCATCAATAAAGACTTATAATTTAGGATGTCAGTGGTGCATGGTGAAGTTTATGGCTTTGAAGCTGTATATTTTTACTGTTTTTTCTATCTTCATTCTGCATGATAATGAGATTGTGAATGTGTTCATGCTGTTGTGTGAACTAAACCAATGTCCTTAGCACTTTATTCTGAGCTCTTTAACGGAAGGATATTACTAAGTGGACAGAGTACATGCTGCAAGTCTCCTTGAAGAAAGGGAACATCCTTACAGATTCCTGTGATCATAAGCAAGGGTGTCAAACTCATTTTAGGTCACGGACCGGATTGAACAAAATGCAGCTTCATGTGGGCCAGATCAGTCAGACGCGTGCGAACGCAGCTTTCGTTGCCTCCGTTTTTTCAGCCTGCTCTCATGTGTCTCAGTCTCTGCTATAACTACAAAGTGTTTCACTTTACAAATTCCGTTTCTTATGAAGAAGACTGCTGAGCAAGACTGCCGAATAAACACTAAAAACCCTGAAAACCTGGTACCTGAATAAACTCAGCATTAGCCATATCATATGCCTTAGGCGCTTCAATTACTGGGGCCAGCTTTAATAGTAATTAGATATTATCTCATGGGCCAAAGATAATTCCACCGCGGGCCGGATTTGGCCCGCGGGCTTTGAGTTTGACATATATGTCATAGAGTAATAGAGCACAGTAAGAAGCCCTTTGGCCAAACAAGTCCTTTTAAACCAAAATGTCCATCTAAGTTAGGCCACTTCTCTGTGTTTATCCCATATCCCTCTAAATCTTTCCTATTCATGTACCTGTCCAAGTGCCTTTCAAATGTTAACCAGCCTCAACCACCTCTAACAGCTCATACTGTCATGAACCCTTTGGACCAGCAAGGGGTGCCAGATAGCGCCGTCTCAATGCACCTACTAATTTCATTTATTTGAGGTTATTACAGTTGTTTAAGCTGTTACTGTGTTTTTATGATGTTGATTATGTGAATACAGTTTCCTTATGCTTCTCGTTCTTAAGTGATTACAACCCGCATGGGTTTCCTGGATTCTGTGTTCTATTTAAGGAAATTCTGGAACAAGCATTCATCATTGAGTCCTAGCTGAAGTTCTGTGTGCTCATCTCAAATAAATAAGCTTTTACCTTAATTATTCCCTGTATTATTCTCCAAATAAATCTTAATTGTTAATTTCTACTATCGAGACCTGAGTTTGCTCTGCACCTGTGTCCACTCATCTGAAGATCATTACATATTCCACATAAGCACCGCCCTCTGTGAGAAGAATCCCCTCAGGACTCTTTAAAATCTTTCCCCTCTTGCCTTAAACCATCTAGTTTTTGATTTCCTTGCGAAGAAGACAATGTGCATTCACCATATTGAATTATACATCATGATTATACATACCAATAACATCAAAGTGGAGAGGAAAATTCAGGATAGTTTTGAAAGCTTTCACCCCATGTTTTAGTCTACCTCATAGACTATCCACCCACCCAACCCATCAGGCACCTTCTGCCTCATCTGTGGAAGAATCTCCGGTTCCCAGATTGACCTAATCAATAACCACAAAACACACAAAATCAGACTGGATGGAGGTAACTCTTCATCTTGAGTAATTGCCTAAGAAGAAGATGCACCATATTTTGGATTTCTATCAGTACACTCATTATTTAAAAAATATGTAAATTGCCCATCCACAATGCCAGCAGATCAAATGAGGACACCGTGTAGAACTAAATACATGCACCGACTTTTGATTATTTTGTCCACACTCTATCCCTCACATGTCATTAGTAAGGATACTTCAGAATGTATGACACAAGGAAATCTGCAGATGCTGGAAATTCAAGCAACACACACAAAATGCTGGTGGAACGCAGCAGGTCAGGCAGCATCTATAGGGAGAAGCGCTGTCGACGTTTCGGGCCGAGACCCTTCGTCAGGACTAACTGTGAAAGAAAAGATAGTAAGAGATTTGAAAGTAGGACGGGGAAGGGAAAATATGAAATGATAGGAGAAGACCGGAGGGGGTGGGGTGAAGCTGAGAGCCAGAAAGGTGATTGGCAAAAGGGATACAGAGCTAGAGAAGGGAAAGGATCATGGGACGGGAGGCCTAGAGAGAAAGGGGGAGGGGAGCACCAGAGGGAGATGGAGAACAGGCAGAGTGATGGGCAGAAAGAGAGAAAAAAAGGAGGGGGGAAGCTAAATATATCAGGGATGGTGTAAGAAGGAGAGGAGGGGCATTAACGGAAGTTAGAGAAGTCAATGTTCATGCCATCAGGTTGGAGGCTACCCAGCTGGTATATAAGGTGTTGTTCCTCCAACCTGAGTGTGGCTTCATCTTGACAATAGAGGAGGCCATGGATAGACATATCAGAACGGGAATGGGACGTGGAATTAAAATGTGTGGCCACTGGGAGATCCTGCTTTCTCTGGCGGACAGAGCGTAGGTGTTCAGCAAAATGGTCTCCCAATCTGCGTCGGGTCTCACCAATATATAAAAGGCCACACCGGGAGCACCGGACGCAGGAAATTACACCAGCCGACTCACAGGTGAAGTGTCGCCTCACTTGGAAGGACTGTCTGGGGCCCTGAATGGTGGTGAGGGAGGAAGTGTAAGAGCAGGTGCAGCACTTGTTCCATTTACAAGGGTAAGTGCCAGGACGGAGATCGGTGGGAAGGGATGGGGGGGATGAATGGACAAGGGAGTCGTGTAGGGTGCGATCCCCGTGGAAAGCAGAAAGAGAGGGGGAGGGAAAGATGTGCTTGGTAGTGGGATCCCGTTGGAGGTGGCGGAAGTTACGGAGAATTATACATTGGACCCAGAGGCTGGTGGGATGGTAGGTGAGGACAAGGGGAACCCTATCCCGAGTGGGGTGGTGGGCGGATGGGGTGAGGGCAGATGTGCAGGAAATGGGAGAGATGCATTTGAGAGCAGAGTTGATGGTGGAAGAAATTAGCCCCTTTATTTAAAAAAGGAACACATCTCCTTCGTCCTGGAATGAAATGAAAAGCCTCATCCTGAGAGCAGATGTGGCGGAGACGGAGGAATTGTGAGAAGGGGTTAGCATTTTTGCAAGAGACGGTGGGAAGAGGAAAAGTCCAAGTAGCTGTGAGAGTCTGTAGGCATATAGTAGATATCAGTAGATAAGCTGTCTCCAGAGATGGAGACAGAAAGATCAAGAAAGGGGAGGGAGGTGTTCGAAATGGACCAGGTAAATTTGAGGGCAGTGTGAAAGTTGGAGGCAAAGTTAACGAAGTCAACGAGCTCAGCATGCGTGCAGGAGGCAGCACCAATGCAGTCGTCGATGTAGCGAAGGAAAAGTGGGGGATGGATACCCATATAGAGTTGGAACATGGACTGTTCCACAAAGCTAACAAAAAGGCAGGCATAACTGGGACCCATGCAGGTGCCCATGGCTACACCTTTGGTTTGGAGGAAGTGGGAAGAGCCAAAGGAAAAATTATTGAGAGTAAGAACTAATTCTGCTAGATGGAGGAGAGTGGTGGTAGAGGGGAATTGGTTTCCAAAAAGAAGTGGAGAGCTTTGAGACCTTCCTGGTGGGGGATGGAGGTATATAGGGACTGGACGTCCATGGTGAAAATAAGGTGGTGGGGGCCAGGGAACTTAAAATCATTGAAAAAAATTCAAAGCATGAGAAGTGTCACGAACATAGGTGGGAAGGGATTGAACAAGGGGGGGATAAAACAGTGTCAAGGTATGCAGAAATGAGTTCGGTGGGGCAGGAGTAAGCTGAGATAATGGGTCTACCTGGACAGGCAGGTTTGTGGATCTTGGGTAGGAGGTAGAAACGGGAAGTACGGGGTGTGGGAACTATGAGGTTGGTGGCAGTGGATGGGAGATCCCCAGAGCTGATAAGGTTGGTGATGGTATAGGAGCCTGGTGCTCCTTAGTGGGGGTCATGATCAAGGGGTAAATAAGAGGAGGTGTCAGAGAGTTGTTGCTGTGCCTCGGCCAGGTAGAGGTCAGTACGCCGGACTACAGCTCCCCCCTTATCAGTGGGTTTTATGGTAAGGTTGGGATTGGTGTGGAGGGAGCGGAGAGCAGAGCGTTCGGAAGGAGTGAGGTTGGAATTGGAACAGGGTGTAGTGAAGTCGAGCGGTTGATGTCCCATCGGCAATTAGCAATAAAGAGATACAGAGCAGGCAGAAGACCAGAGCAGGGTGTCCATGAAGAGGAGGAGGGTTGAAGACGGGAGAAGGGGTCATTGATGGGGGTAGGAGAGTCCTTGTCAAAGAAGTAAGCTCGGAGACAGAGCCGGCGGAAGAAGAGTCCAGCATCATGGCTCACGAATTCAGAATGTATGAGTTGGCTACTTTTAAGTTAGTATTAGGTTTGAAAATACAGAAATATTTTTGGAACACTTTGTTCTTGACTATGACGGGTCAGCTGCATAACAGTAATAATATTACTACATTTTGGCTGTATATTGTTGTTTAATGTTTTATCATGTCTGAATGTTACCCCTAAAACCCATGTTAGAATTCCAGGGTTAAACTTAACCTTTGCTTAGTCCACAAAATTGTAAAAACCATTCTTTTTGCTCACTTTCTCCGACACTCATTACCTTCAGTCAGCAGCAAATATATCAAAGTACATTTATTATCAAAGTATGTATACTGTACAGTATACAACCTTGAGATTTGTCCTCCCCCAGGGAGCCATGAAACAAAGAAATACTACAGAGCCTGTTTAAAGAAAACATCAAACACCCAATGCGTGAAAAAAAAACAAATGACGCAAACAGCAAAAAGCGAGCAGGTTGCACACAGAGCAAACCGCAGAGTCCCTGAAATGGTCCAGGATTGACAGCCGCCAAGTCAGTTCAGTTTAGCGCTGTGTCGATGAATGCAGGTCACAGCCACAGAGATGGTTTCCCACCAAAGCACCTTGATCAAATCATGCAAATAGCAAAAACAGCGTGAACAGAAACACATAGAACATCATACAGCTAAGATTTTTAAAATCTCAATACTTAAAGTAGCATTCTTGATTTTGGTGAGATATTGACCCATCCTTGGACAATTTGTCATCCATATTCTGTTCTTGGTAATGAATAGAAGCAGGACTATAATATCATAGTTGATCCCCTGTCACAAATCCACTTTTTAAGTGATCCAGAATTCCTAATTCCCTCAGTCCCCTAAAATCTATTGATCTAAGCCTTAAATATACTCATGGCTGTGCATCCAGGGGTGAAGTATGCCAAAGATTTATTATCTCATTTCAGATCAAAATCGCAACTCACTTATCTTGAAACTACGTCCCCCTTGTTCTAGATTCTCCAGATTTAGATTCTCCTGCTTAGCACCATGTATGTCTCAACAACGTCACCCTCCATTCTTCTGAACTCTGCCATAGCCATTCTGAATAAATCTCTCTTCATCGGGCAACTGCTCCTATTTGTAATTATGTCTCACATACAATTTGCCTTGCTAATTGTTGTAGCGTGAACAAAGGCACTGAAGCTCTTGAATACAGACGTGTTTTCATTCAACAAAATGAGACATTCTTGGAGGAAGAGGCCTGTTTTACTCAATATTACATGACTTTTTTATATGCTAAAGATCAAAGGTAGCAGCAGTACAATTCTATAGTTATGAATTACATATGATTTTCACACACCTCCTTCTTCGCACCCACACTCCAGACACCCAAAATGAATGTTAATCAGCATTGTCTGGTTTTCAATCAACTGGATTGTGCAGCTCCAGGAAAACTATTGTTCAGGGCTGCATTTTAAATTTAATTTACAATTTGCATTCATGTCTAAAGAATGGCAGCTGTTGAACTTAATTATTTGTTATATACTCTAACTCCAGAATACACCCTAACACTATTCAATCATTGTACCTGCATGCTTTCTGCCTTCACTAGCTTGCCTTCACTAGGTTTTGTATATATTTTAAGATCAGGGGTAAGCCAATTAACTTTAGAGTCTGCTCTGCCATTCATTATGACCATATCTGAACTTCTGTATCACACCCTTTTCCTGCACTCTTTATTCTTTTACTCCTTCAGCATTCAAACAATTGATTCATGATGAAGAAACGTCTCCACCTTTTTGTCTTAAATGGACCATCCCTTATCTGAGATTCTTAATTTTATGGTTCTTGACTGTTCAGCCAGGAGTAATATCCTCTCTGCATCACCTGCCTAGCCCAATTAGGATTCTGAAATTTGCAAAAAGATCACTTTCAATTCTTCTGTGGAAATCAATGGCTCCTTATATGAGGGGTGATTGATAAGTTTGTGGCATAAGATAGAAGGAGTCAATTTTAGAAAACCTAGCACTCTTATTTTTCAACATAGTCTCCTCCTACATTTACACACTTAGTCCAGTGGTTGTGGAGTGTACGGTTCTTGGACCTCCAGAAAGTGTGCACAGCAGGGGTGATTGATAAGTTCATGGCCCAAGTTAGAAGGCGATGAGTTATACAACTCTCGTTACATTTACATGCAGTTCAACTCTTTGAGTGATTATGCAGAAAGTTTGAAGTTAATAACTCTTCGGGGTGATTGATAAGTTTGTGGCCTAAGGTAGAAGGAGATGAGTTATTAAGTTCAAACTTTCTGCATAATCACTCAAAGAGTTGACCTGTGCATGCATATACCGAGAGCTGTATAACTCATCTCCTTCTACCATAGGCCACGAACTTACCAATCACCCCCCCCCCCCCCCCCCACCCCCAGTACAACAAACCTGCAATCCCAGGTATCTTTCTGGTAAATCTTTGTCTCAATCCCTTTTTGGCAAGTGCTTCCTTTTTTGGGCAAGGGGGGAAAAACTGTGCATATTCTCCAATATACTACTATTTTCAAATATGTTTTTCTACTCATCCTAACATGATGGATAGCTTTTCAATTTTCCTGTGACATACTACATCTGTTAACTTTTCACTTGCTCTCCTAATCCTTCAACATATTTTTTCTGCTTCCTTAGCCTAAAAATTGGATTAATTTATATTTCAACTTTATTTACAAATCATGCAAAGGTCAATTGAATCTAGAGTAGTTTGCCATAGCAATAATTTCCAGCTGTAATAATACTCCAGGAAATTGGACAGGACACTTCCATGCTCTGTTTGCATTAGAGCACCTGATACATTTCTAAGGTCAATCATGCGCCTATCTGTGTATTTAATGATGTCACTATTCACATGTGCATATTTAAGTTCTTACAAGGATATACTGAAACCTTTGGGTATGAAGTACACCCAGCAGAGAGCAGTCACCATGCAGCTAGGTGAACATTGTGGGTTTTTTTTGCAATGATCATTACAGCCGCTAAAAACAGTAACTTGACTGGACAGTTTCAGAACTAAATGCAGCTTTCCAAAGTCCAGGGTGTGCTAAACTAACAGAGATGTTTCCTCCGTCAAGTTCCTCATTCAATGGGGTATTCAACACTGACACCTCCAACAGTTCTCCATTACTGAGAGTGTCAATACAGTCATAACTGGCCACGTGGAGCACCTTAATGCAGGGGACAATGAAGCCCATCAACAAAGGATTTGCTCCCAGGGAGTCTTTCGAGAGAAAACATTTTACTAGGAGCTCTCCAATGAACCATTTATCCACAGGCACAGGGTTTTCAAAGTTGTCTTGGAGAGCAATGTGACTATCTATGGAAAGACAAACACAAGTGTGTTCTGAAAAGGGTCTCAGCCCAAAACATTGTTTACTCTTTTCCATAGGTGTTGACTGGTCTGTTGAGTTCCTCCAGCATTTTATGTGTGCATCTATGGAAAGACCTATGGCCACATCTCATACCAGTATTTCATTTTCTGTAAATGTTAGACTCACCATGACTTTGAACTTCTTCTCCATAACCTTCTATGATTTTAATTTCTGTGGCTGGGTTCCAAAGTTCTGGAACTTGACTCTTCGTTCTTCATCTTTCACTTCTCCTTTAAGACATTCCTCAAAGCCAATCCATATCCTTGTCTGTCTTGATTATTTTATTTGATTGTACTGTGAAATTCTGTGGTTTGTTTTATTATGTTATATTGAGATAGCCTTTGTAATTAGAAAGGTGTACTGCAGAAAGCACATGGTCGTCCTACCAAAATTCCTCGTCTTCCACTTAGCTCAGTGCTCATTGCAAACTTCCTTTCACAGTATTAAACTACTCCTATAAAAGAGAACATGATGTTCAAGGAGCAATTTTCTGAGTTTGAGCTCTGGGGGGAATATTGCTCCCTTACTCTGCGTATTGGAAGGCAACTGGCAAACTACATGTTCTCTCTCCATTTTAATGAATGAAACATCCCAGAAGCAAGTCCAAGGGTTCTAATCTGTACTGCCAGCAGGCAGAGTTCACTAGATAGGTCATCAATTTTAAAGCTTTGCTGCTGTTGTTTAAGAGTTTGTGGTAATTAAGTCAATGTTCTGCTGCTGAACTTCCCCAGGGATTACACTAGTTCCTGCCACAACTCCAGTAGAAGGAACTGGTAAAATCTCCACAGAATTTCAAGTCCTCTGTTTATTGCTGTCAGAATACACAAATAGTGCCTGCAATTATTCTTCAGAGATTAAGAAAAATAGAAATTCAACGTAATGAATACTCTGAACTATTGTAAAGAATTAGGGGAATGGTTCAAAGGGCAAACTATTTCTCACTAATGAATGACTCCTGAAAATACATAAGCTATTTATAGCTGCTGCACTTTAGATGCTGATCCATTAGAAAGTGTGAAGAATACCAGCTTTGGCTGGTGATCAAAGACACTCTGACCAGAGAAGTCATTTGATATACATGACAGGAAATAACTTTTGGTAGTTATTCCCTCTAAAACCCAGAGAGTCTGACTGCAAACATGGATGCAACAGCAGATTTGAGAAAAAAAAATTGTGAGTCAGCAAACCTGCAATGAATACCAGTATCAAGGCCACATTTCACTAAGCATCTGTTTCCCTTTTACTGTGCTTCCTTGCAGCTGTAAGCCTGTCTCAACACACAGCTAATTAGCAAAATAACATATTTGTAGGATATGACTAATATTGTCACACCGAAATCTTAAAGCTACTTCACACGTTGATCTCAATCCAACTATACTATATACACTCACACAGCTTACAGGAACTTTATGCAGCAGATCCCTCTTTTAGCAAGATTTCACCATTAGTGCCAGCATTGCCATTGCCAAGAGCAATGGTTCCTAACCTTCTCTTCCAGCAGAGGGTGGATTTAGTCCTCACCTCCTCTTCAGGACATGGAGGCACAAAGTCACACAGCACTGGTTCACTTCAGCAGATGCATAGCACTCATTAAAATTACTTTTGTTCAGTGAATGCTGATGGAGAAATCAGTGGAATGGCATCTCTGGAGTACAAAAGGACATGGACCATGGACATTCACCAATGATAATGAACAAGCTGTCTGTTAGCACTAAAGTTCAAAGTAAATTTTATTATCAAAGTATACAGTACATATTTCACCATATGCAACCCCGAAAATCATTTTCCTGTGGACATTCTTGAAATTATATATAATTTCCAGCACAACCTATTATATTGATGTTGATTCTGGAGAATGACCAGGTGAGTGGCAGAACTCCCCTGCTCACTTTGAAATAGAGCCCCAGGATGCCAGAAGGCCAGATAAAGATGTGGAGTTCATGTCTTATCTGATGCTTTAGAGCCCCCTCTGTACTGAACTGCACATCAGTCCAGCCTATATTATGCGCTCAAGACTCTGAAGTGGAACTTGAACCCACAATGTTAAGAGTCTTAATTGAAAATGGTGCCATTGAAGTATGGCTGAATACAATGGGAGCTATGAACCAGTCAGATGTAGCACAACAAATAAGCAGAAGTGGTGAGGGGTAAAGATAGTGTGAATCAGCAGTCATGGAATAAAGCACAGATCCCAGGAGTTGATAGCTTCTGGGAACTCTGAACAACAAACTCCTTCAAATAAAATCTTGAGAAATACATCCTCAGTCCCATGTGCTTATCATGCAATATGGTTTCTCATGATCACTACGATCCATTTCTCAATTTTGTGTTCATTTCCTTCTATGTTCTTACAGTCATTACACTTTAAAAGAACTTCACTGTTTGTAAAGCTCATTTTATCCTGAAGCAACTTCAAGAATGATTTTTAGCGTCTTTGTTTAAAGTGGCATTTTTGCTAAAGGCATAATAAAAGGTAGGTCTACTGCAATAAAAACAGAAAATGCTAAAAATACTCGCAAGGTCAAGCAGAATCTGTTGAGAGAGAAAGGGTTAGCATAACAGGTCTGGGACTCCTCCTTAATTTGCATTATACCTATTGTGCCCTGCTTCAAAAGTGTGTGTGTGTGTGTGTGTGTGTGTGTGTGTGTGTGTGTGTGTGTGTGTGTGTGTGTGTGTGTGTGTGTGTGTGTGTGTGTGTGTGTGTGTGTGTGTGTGTGTGTGTGTGTACACGCACGTGAAGGGAGCGTGCATGTAGCTGCCTGTGTTCATTAAATGTAATAGTGCCTTAGATAATTGGTTTGAGTATGAATGAGAAGATTTGATATAACATAATTTATATGGATGATGATTTTATATTTTCAGTTCTATGAAAATTATAACTTCCTAATTTTTTTGATTTAACAGTGATTCAGATTCAAGGGAGAGTAAAGAGCAGAAAGGGAATGAGTGGGCAGACATCAGGGCAGAAAGGGAAGCTGCAAAAACAGGAGGCCACTGAAATTGCAAGTGTGCAGGATGAAACTACTGGGGCCAGTTTAGTAAAAATTATATGACGAGGTGGAGGCAGAGGAAGAGAAATGGAAGAGACAGGGAACAAAGGAGGGCCCGGAACGTCGACTGTACTCTTTTCTGTGGATGCTGCCCAGCCTGCTGAGTTCCTCCAGCATTTTGTGTGTGTTGCTTGGATTTCCAGCATCTGCAGATTTTCTCTTGTTTGTGAAAGGAGGGACCAGATGGCACTGGATTCATGGAGAGGCAGGAGTCACAGCAGCCCCACCATGTATTAGGCAGATACCACTGAAGTCAAATAATGGGATAGTGCATCAGTGAAGGCATAACATGATCATGACCCTCCCAGTGGCCCAGTGGTGACCAGGAAAGGGCAAAGATGTTGAGAAATTCTGTTGCCACTGTATCATTTGGACCCAGCAAAAGGGCATAAAGGTGCAGTTGGCAAACTAGCTACGACCAAGGGGACCCTTGGAAAGTATCCAGATGGACTTCATGGTGCCCCTGCCAAAAAGCATTGTTTGTTGATCATGGATCACTCTACCCTGTGGGTAGAGGCTCTCCCAATGTGGTTCGGAGTTTAGCTCAGGAAATCCTCCCCAGGTGAGGAACCCCAGCCCAGGTGGACTTGGATCAGGGAGCACATTTCACAAGGTGAGTAATGATTCCACAACAATTCCACATACCCTACCACTCTCAGAGCTCAGGAATGGTAGAAACGATGAAGCAAACAATCAAAACTGCCTTAGCAGAAGCTATAACAGAGACAGGAAAGACAAGGATTGATGTATTGCCAGGAATCCTGATGAGATTGTGAGCAACCTCAAATTGCATGCTGGGTCTGAATCCTACAAATTACTGATGGACCACGCAATGTGACTCACTTATGTGGTGATTGTGGGTTGTGGTGAACCTGGAATTTATAGGGATAAGATGACCCTGTATGTAAAGGATCGCCGTAACCAGCTTAAAGTTTTGGAGGACTGAGCAAACCTACAGCAACCTATTGTTGTAAGGGCACTGTATTTGAATGCCCATAGTATTCAAAACAAGGTCAGTGAACTTGTGACACAAATCAGTACAAGGGGGTATGATTTAGTGGCTATTACAGAGATGTGGTTGCAGGGTGGACAGGACTGGGAATTAGCTATCCAAGGATATCAGGTAATACGGAAGGATAGGCAGGAAGGTAAGGGAGGTCGGGTAGCGCTCTTAGTTAAAGCTGAGATCAGGGCGATAGTGAGAGACGATATAAGATCTAAGGAGCAGAATGTTGTATCCATCTGGGTAGATATTAGGAATAGTAAAGGGAAAAAAATCACTGGTGGGAGTTGTCTATTGGCCACTGAATAATAACATTACAGTGGCACAGGCAATAAACAGAGAAACATCTGAGGCACGTAAGAATGGAACAGCGGTTATCATGGGGGACTTGCACATAGATTGGATGTATCATGTTGGTTGAGGCAGTCTTGAGGAGGACTTGATAGAATGCATCCGTGATGGCTTTCTTGAACATCATGTTACTGAACCTACAAGGGAATGTGCTATCTTAGATCTGGTCCTGTGCAATGAGACAGGTAAAATTATCAATCTTGTAGTTAGGGATCCTCTTCGCGAGAGTGATCACAGTATGATTGAGTTTCTCATATAAATGGAAGGTGCAATAGTTTGATCTAAAACCACCGTATTATGCCTAAACAATGGAAACTACAATGGAATAAAGGAGGATTTGGCTAGTGTAGACTGGGAATACAGACTATATGGTGGGACATTTGAGGAACTGTGGAAGACTTTCAAAGAGATTTTTCACAGTGCTCAACAGAAGTATATTCCAGTTAAAAGCAAGGACAGTAAGGGCGGGCAGGGCCAGCCTTGGGTAACAAAGGAAATAAAAGAAGGCATCAAACTAAAAGCTCATGCATACAAAGTCGCCAAGAGTAGTGGGAAGCTGGAAGATTGGGAAAACCTAAAAAGCAACAAAATACCACTAAACGAGCAATAAAGGATGGGAAGCTAGATTATGAAAATAAGCTAGCACAAAATATAAAAATGGATAGTAAAAGTTTTTATAATTATATAAAGTGGAAAAAGGTGGCTAAAGTGAACGTAGGTCCCTTAGAGGCTCAGAAGGGGGAATTAATATTGGGTAATGAGGAAATGGCAGTGACTTTGAATGACTGTTTTGTGTTGGTCTTCACATCTAACATGCCAAAGAGAGATGTTATGGATGAGATGGGAGTTGAGGAACTCGACACAATAGCTCTCACTGAAGAGGTAGTGCTGAGTAAACTTATGGGCCTGAAGATAGATAAGTCCCCTGGTCCTGATGGAATGCATCCAAGAGCACAGAAAGAAATGGCAGATGGACATTATTTATTTGGATATCCTGAAGGCATTTGATAAGGTGCCACATAAAAGACTTATCCATAATATATATATTATATATATGTAGATCCAAGATGGCGGCGCGACGCAGCTTGCAGCGCCACTCCAGAGCTGATTATCTGTTATTTGTGAAGCGGGGAGCCGTGCGCAATCATAATCGGATGAAAAACGGATGTGGGAGCACGGAGGAACATCTGGAAATCTCCAGGAAGACCTTCTTCGTTACTGCTGCTGCTGTGAGGTCCGGGTCTCTGCTGGGAAGAACAGGCCCCCAGTCCTCGGGGTCACGTTGCCAATGGCCGTTGGCGGGGGCGTCTTAATACACTTGGCAGAGGATGGTGCTCGGAGAAGCTGTGCCAGAGGGGATGGTCATCGGTTCGGAGGTTCGACGGACGCGGAGTCCGCTGTGGTCAGGTCGCTTTTGGTGTGTGCTGCGTCTGCGAGGCTGGGTTCAACGGAACTTTCACTGTGTGCTGCGTCTGCGAGGCTGAGTTGGGCGGCGCCGTGGAAGTCCATAGCAGGGGTATTCCCTTCTGCCGCCTGTGTGGGATGACGAGTCTATCGGGACCCTGAGGACTTGTGGAAACTGTGTGGTGGTTTCTTTTGAACTTATAGTCTTTTAACATCTTTGGACCATTTTTACTGTGCCCATGGTCTTTTTTTTTTATCAATTATGCTATTGTTTGCACTGTTGTAACTATGTGGTTTTGTGCAGGTCTTGTAGCTTTAGTTTTTGGTCTTGTTTTGTCTGGTGGGATTGGAGCTCCTTTCCGGGGAATGCGCTAAGATGGTAGCTCGATATTAATACGCAGCAGCCTCTCCGGACTCTGGACTGGGGATTGCCAAACGTTATGTGGATTTTCTGGTGTAGTCTGTTTTGTTATGTGCTTTTGTGATATCATTCTGGAGGAACGTTGTCTCATTTTTTAACTGCATTGCATTTGTGGTTTCTAAATGACAATAAACTGAATCTGAATCTGAATATAGAGTTAGGGGTGATGTATTGGCATGGATAGAGGATTGGTTAATAACAGAAAGCAGAGAGTTGGGATACATGGGTGTTACTCTGGTTGGTAACCAGTGGTGAGCGGTGTGCCGCAGGGGTCAGTGCTGGGTCTGCAACTTTTCACGATATACAGTTATGATCTGGAAGAGGGTACTGTGTGTAATGTATCTAAGTTTGCTGAAGGTGCTAAATTGAGTGGAAAAGCAAATTGTGCAGAAGATACAGAGAGTCTGCAGAGAGATATAGGTAGGTTAAGTGAGTGGGCAAGGGACTGGCAAATGGAGTACAATAATGGTAAATGCAAGGTCGTCCACTTTGGAAGGAAAAATGAAAGAGCAGAATATTATTTAAATGGTAAAAAAATTGCAGTATGCTGCTGTACAGAGGGTTTTGGGAGTGCTTCTGTATGAGTCACAAAAAGTTGGTTTACAGTTGCAGCAGGCTATCAAGAAGTCAAATGGAATGTTGGCCTTCATTGCTAGAGTGATTGAATTTTAGAGCAGAGAGGTTATGCTGCAAATGTACAGAGTACTGGTAAGGCCACACCTGGAGTTTTGTGTGCAGTTCTGGTCTCCTTACTTGAGGAAGTATATACTGGCTTTCGAGGCAGTGCAGAGGAGGTTCACCAGGTTGATTCCAGAGATGAGGGGGGTTAGACGATGAGGAAAGATTGAGTCACCTGGCAATGTACCTGCTGGAATTCAGAAGAATGAGAGGAGATCTTACAGAAACATATAAAATTATGACAGGGATAGATAAGATAGAGGCAGGAAAGTTGTTTCCATTGGTAGGTGAGACTAGAACTAGGAGACATAGCTTCAAGATTCGGGGGAGTAGATGTGAAGGAACTGCTTTTCCCAGAGAGTGGTGCATCTGTGGAATTCTCTACCCAATGAAGCAGTGGAGGCTACCTCAGTAAATACAATGGGTGATTGATAGGTTTGTGGCCTGTTTTAGAAAACCTAGCACATTAATTTTTTAACATTGTCCCCTCCTACATTTACACACTTAGTCCAGCGGTCGTGGAGCATACAGATCTTGGACCTCCAGAAAGTGTCCACAGCAGTGGTGATTGATAAGTTTGTGGCCTAAGGTAGAAGGCAATGAGTTATACAGCTCTCATAACATGCACATGCAGTTCAACTCTTTGAGTGATTATGCAGAAAGTTTGAATTTAATAACTCATCTCCTGATCAATCACCAAACATGAGGAAATCTGCAGATGCTGGAAATTCAAGCAACACACACAAAATGCTGGTGGAACGCAGCAGACCAGGCAGCATCTATGATATATCTATGATGACATCTATGATATCATAGATGCTGCCTGGCCTGCTGTGTTCCACCAGCATTTTGTGTGTGTTCCTTATCAATCACCTTATCAATTTCATCCAGGAATGAAAGGGTTATCACAAGGTGATTCCTTATCAATCACCTTGGACACTTTCTGGAGGTCCAAGATCTGTATGCTCCACGACCGCTGGACTAAGTGTGTAAATATAGCAGGGGACTATGTTGAAAAATAAATGTGCTAAGTTTTCTAAAATTGACTCCTTCTACCTTACGCCACAAGCTTATCAATCACCCCCCGTATATTTAAGACAAGGTTGTATAGATTTTTGCATAGTGGAAGAATTAAGGGTTATGGGGAAAAGACAGGTCAGTGGAGATGAGTCCATGTCCAGATCAGTCATGAACTTATTGAATGGCAGAGCAGGCATGACAGGCCAGATGGCCGACTCCTGCTCCTATTTCTTATGTTCTTATGTTTGCTGATCAGAGAGAGCCAGAGGGACAGAAGATAATCCTCCCACAACTGCGAGACCAAGTCATGATAAGGGAGCTGCCTGAAAGGTAGGGTTCACTCCCAGGTGGATAGGACCACAGGTGGTGCTTCTGGTAAATGACATTTGTATTTATGTACAGACCCAGTGAAGCAGCCAGTGGAAACACTGCGCTCAGGATAAATCGCCCTGAGTTTTGGGCTCCTCATCTAAGAAAAGATGTGCTGGCATTGGACAGGGTTCAGAAGAGGTTCACAAGGATGATTCCAGGAATGAAAGGGTTATCATACGAAGAATATTTGGGTCTGTACTTGCAGGAATTTAGAAGGATGGGGGGGGGGGATCTCATTGAAACCTTTCAAATGTTGAAAGGTCTATACAGAGTAGACATGGAAAGGATGTTTCCCATGGTGGAGGAGTCTAGGACAAGAGGACACAGCCTCAGGATAGAGAGGTGTCCATTTAAAACAGAGATGCAGAGGAATTTCTTTAGCCAGAGGGTGCTAAATTTGTGGAATTTATTACCACAGGCATCTGTGGAGGTTAGGTCGTTGGGTGTATTTAAGGCAGAGCTTGATAGGCTCTTGATTGGACATGGCATCGAAGGTTACAGGGAGAAAGTTTGGGAGTGGGGCTGAGGAGAGGAAAAAAGGATCAGCCTTGATTGAATGATGGAGCAGACTTGATGAGCCAAATGGCCTAATTCCTGCTCCTATATCTTATGATCCTATGGTCTAAACAGTGTGATTTACCCTCTTATCGCCCTCACAGATGGAACAAGAATCAAGTCCACCCATTATCAGTGTTATTACATAGAAACTAAGTGATGAACTCCAGCCTGCATTGTCACCTTTGACCACACATGATGGAAAGAGACCCAAAGATGAAAGAGGATGGAAACACAAATGCAAAAGGCAGAGAGAGTCAGTGAATTGCAAATAAAGTTTAACATATAGCGGTAACTATACTTTGTAATGAAATCTGATTCTTGGAGGTGGATGATTGAGTGTATAGATCAGAATAGAAAAATATTGGGGGAAAAAGTTGGGAAGTGATCTGAGTTAAGGCAGAGACAGCAAGTTCTACAACCTTGATAGTAAAGCAGACTGGTAAAGAGAGAAGAAATTGCACACAGCGTCAGAAGGCAGCCTCTCCAGTTGAATAGAGAATGAATACAAATAAGCGGGGCCTTACAGTAGTTCGGCCAGCGATCAAAAGGACAATCTAGGAGGGCATCCCACGGAGTGAGGATCTTGCTGCTGTTTGAAGAGAGACCACCCCAAACCCTTCTGTAGATTGATCAAAAAGACCAGTTGTCAATATCTCTGAGGGTCTAACCTGGTCCCAACATATCAATGTAGATGCAGCTATAAAGAAAACATAGCAACATAGAAAACCTACAGCACAATAAAGGCCCTTCGGCCCACAAAGTTGTGCCGAACATGTCCCTACCTTAGAAATTACTAGGCTTAGCCATAGCTATCTATTTTACTAAGCTCCATGTACCTATGCAAAAGTCTCTTAAAAGACCCTATTGTATCCACCTCCACCATTGTTGCTGGCAGCCCATTCCACGCACTCACCACTCTCTGAGTAAAAAACTTACCCCTGACATCTCCTCTGTACCTACTCCCCAGCACCTTAAACCTGTGTCCTCTTGTGGCAAGCCTCTGACTATCCACATGATCAATGCCTCTCATCATCTTATACACCTCAATCAGGTCATCTCTCATCCTTCGTCGCTCCAAGGAGAAAAGGCCGAGTTCACTCAACCTATTCTCATAAGGCATGCTCCCCAATCCAGGTAACATCCTTGTAAATCTCCTGTGCACTCTTTCTATGGCTTCTACATCCTTCCTGTAGTGACGTGACCAGAACTGAGCCCAGTACTCCAAGTGGGGTCTGACCAGGGTCCTATATACATTACCTCTCAGCTCCTAAATTCAATTCCACAATTGATCAAGGCCAATACACCGTACCCCTTCTTAACCACAGAGTCAACCTGTGCAGCTG
This sequence comes from Hemitrygon akajei, assembly GCF_048418815.1. NCBI lineage: Eukaryota > Metazoa > Chordata > Chondrichthyes > Myliobatiformes > Dasyatidae > Hemitrygon > Hemitrygon akajei. The sequence goes on along the minus strand of NC_133143.1, from coordinate 18,375,579 downwards.
CTTTGAGCGTCCTATGGACTCGGACCCCAAAATCCCTCTGATTCTCCACACTGCCAAGAGTCTTACCATTAATACTAAATTCTGCTATCATATTTGACTTACCAAAATGAACCACTTCACACTTATCTGCGTTGAACTCCATCCTGCCACTTCTCAGCCCAGTTTTGCATCCTATCAACGTCCTGCTGTAACCCCTGCACACTATCCACAACACCTCCAACCTTTGTGTCATTAGCAAACTTACTAAGCCATCCCTCCACTTCCTCATCCAGGTCATTTATAAAAATCACGAAGAGTAATGGTCCCAGAACAGATCCCTGAGGCACACCACTGGTGAATGACCTCCATGCAGAATATGACCCGTCTGCAACCACTCTTTGCCTTCTGTGGGCAAGACAGTTCTGTTTCCACAACGCAATTTCCCCTTGGATCCCATGCCTCCTTACTTTCTCAATAAGCCTTGCATGGGGTATCTTATCAAATGCCTTGCTGAAATCCATATACAATACATCTACTGTTCTTCCTTCATCAATGTGTTTAGTCACATCCTCAAAAAATTCAATCAGGCTCGTAAGGCACAACCTGCCCTTGAAAAAGCCATGCTGACTATTCCTAATTATATTATACCTCTCCAAATGTTCATAAATCCTGCCTCTCAGGCAATTCTCCATCAACTTACCAACCACTGAGTTAAGACTCACTGGTCTATAATTTCCTGGGCTATCTCTACTCCCTTTCTTGAATAGAGGAACAACATTCGCAACCCTCCAATCCTCCAGAACCTCTCCCATCCCCATTGATGATGCAATGATCATTGCCAGAGGCTCAGCAATCTCCTCCCTTGCCTCCCACAGTAGCCTAGGGTACATCTCATCCGGTCCTGGCGACTTATCCAACTTGATGCTTTCCAAAAACTCCAGCACATCTTCTTTTTCAATATCTACATGCTCGAGCTTTTCAGTCTGCTGCAAGTCATCACTGCTATCACCAAGATCCTTTCCCATAGTGAATACTGAAGCAAAGTATTCATTAAGTACCTCTGCTAGTTCCTCCGGTTCCATACACACTTTCCCACTGTCATACTTGATAGGTCCGATTCTTTCACATCCTATCCTGTTGCTCTTCACATACTTGTAGAATTCCTTGGGGTTTTCCTTAATCCTGCCCGCCAAGGCCTTCTCATGGTCCCTTCTGGCTCTCCTACTTTGCTTCTTAAGCTCCTCCCTGTTAGCCTTATAATCTTCTAGATCTCTAACATTACCTAGCTCTCTGAACCTTTTGTAAGCTTTTCTTTTCTTGACTAGATTTATTACAAAGGTTCCTGTACCCTACCATAACTTCCATGTCTCATTGGAACGTACCTATACAGAACTCCACACAAATATCCCTGAATATTTGCCACATTTCTTCTGTACTTTTCCCTGAGAACATCTGTTTCCAATTTAAGCTTCCAATTTCCTGCCTGATAGCCTCATAATTCCCCTTATTCCAATTAAACGCTTTTCTAACTTGTCTGTTCCTATCTCTCCTATCTCTCTCCAATGCTATTGTAAAGGAGATAAAATTATGATCACTATCTCCAAAATGCTCTCCCACTGAGAGATCTGACACCTGACCAGGTTCATTTCCCAATACCAAATCAAGTACAGCCTCTCCTCTTGTAGGCTTATCTACATATTATGTCAAGAAACCTTCCAGAACACACCTAACAAATTTCACCTCATCTAAACCCCTTGCTCTAGGGAGATGCAAATCGATATTTGGGAAATTAAAATTTACCATCACAACAATTCTGTTATTATTACACCTTTCCAGGATCTGTTTCCCTATTTGCTCCTCGATATCCCTGTTACTATTGGACAGCCTATAAAATACACCCAGTAAAGTTATTGACCCCTTTGTGTTCCTAATCTCCACCCACAGACACTCTGTAGACAATCCCTCCATGGTGTCCACCTTTTCTGCAGCCATGACACTATCTCTGATCAACAGTGCCATGCCCCCACCTCTTTTGCCTCCCTCCCTGTCCTTTCTGAAACATCTAAAAACTGGCACTTGAAGTAACCATTCCTGTCCCTGAGCCATTCAAGTCTCTGTAATGGCCACCACATCATATCTCCAAGTACTTATCCACGTTCTAATCTCATCCTCTTTGTTCACAACACTCCTTGTGTTCTCCTTGTGTTAAAATAGACACCTCTCAAACCTTCGGTCTGAGTACGTCCCTTCTCTATCACCTGCCTATCCTCCCTCACACACTGTCTCCTAGCTTTCTCTATTTGTGAGCCAGCCGCCTCTTCCCCAGTCTCTTCAGTTCGTTTCCCATCCCCCAACAATTCTAGTTTAAACTCTACCCAGTAGCCTTAGCAAATCTCCCCGCCAGAATATTGGTCCCCCTGGGATTCAAGTACAACCTGTCCTTTTTGTACAGGTCACACCTGCCCCAAAAGAGGTCCCAATGATCCAGAAATCTGAATCCCTACCCCCTGCTCCAATCCCTCGGCCACGCATTTATCCTCCACCTCATTCTATTCCTATTCTCACTGTCGCGTGGCACAGGCAGTAATCTGGAGATTACTACCTTTGCAGTCCTGCTTCTCAACTTCCTTCCTAACTCCCTTCCCTTTTCCTACCTATGTCATTGGTATCAATATGTACCACGACCTCTGGCTGTTCTCCCTCCCACTGCAGGATATCTTGAACGCGATCTGAAACATCCCAGACCCTGGCACCTGGGAGGCAAACTACCATCTGAGTTTCTTACCTGCATCCACAGAATCGCCTGTCTGACCCCCTAACTATAGAGTCCCCTATCACTATTGCCTTCCTCTTCCTTTCCCTATCCTTCTGAGCCATGGGGCTGGACTCTGTGCCAGAGGCATGACCACTGTTGCTTCTCCTCTAACAGTATTCAAACAGGAGTACTTATTGTCAAGGGGCACAGCCACTGGGTACTCTCTCTAGTACCTGACTCTTCCCCTTCCCCCATCCTGACTGTGACCCAATTGTTTGTCTCCTGTGGCCCTGGTGTGACCACCTGCCTGGAACTCCTCTCTATCACTTCCTCGCTCTCCCAAAACAGTGACTATACTTCATTAGGAGTTTGAGGAGATTTGATTTGTCACCTAAAATACTTGAAAACTTCTAAAGATTTATGTTGGAGAGTATTCTGACAAGCTGCATTACTGTCTGGTATGGGGGGCAGTGGGGGGGGGGCAGGCTACTGCACAGGACCAAAAGTAGCTTCAGAAAGTTGTAAAATTAGTCAGCTCCATCATGAGTACTTGTCTCCATGGTATCCAAGACATCTTCAAGGAGCAATGCCTCAGAAAGGTGGCATCCATCATTAAGGAGTCCATGACCCAGGACATGCCCTCTTCTCATTGTTACCATCAGGAAGGAGGTACAGAAGTCTGAAGACACACACTTAGCGATTCAGGAACAGCTTCTTCCCATCTGCCACTTAATTTCTAAATGGACATTGAACCCATGAACACTACCTCATTTTTAAATTATTTCTATTTTTGCACTATTTTTAATTTAACTATTTAATATATACATATGTGCTTACTGTAATTCATTTATTTTTTTCTATATTTTTCATGTATTGCTGCAGGAAAGTTAATAAATTTCATGACATGTGCTACTGATATTAATCCTGAATCCGATTCTAATTCATTCTGTTAATCTTCTGTCATGTCATGGAATGTGAATTGGTGCCTGTAAACATGAAATAAAGTTACCTTGCTTTGCCTCTGCCCACTGATACCCACTACTGATAGTTCAGGTATCAGCGATTAAAGGAGTGAGGAGGATTTGATCCAATTTTTGTAAAATTTTATTGGCATCTTTGCTCAGTCTTGTAGATTTCCAGTTAGGGATGTTAGATAGAGTGGATGGAGGTGCACATAGAGATATGATAGGTGAGTGATTGGGGAAGGAATCCAAAGTGATGGGCATCTTTGCTGTCCTGCTTAATCAGATCCTCCTTAAAGTCTGGCCTTCCTTGGACAGATTTCTGTCCAGAGGCCAAGAGGAGGGTATGTTAGGGAATGTTCTAGAGTTATTTGAACATAGCAGATATTAATTCAAACAAGAACCAGGCTTCAGTTCTTATTGTAAATGTAAGTAAGTTCAAGAAGCTTGCAATTAGCGTTCAGTATATTTTTGTAAATTACAAGCAATAAATTTAAGTTAAAAATGCGGGCTTTTCCACAGACTAAGAGAATGCATATGCAAGAGCCAATTGTTGTGTTAGTTGGCTCCCAGCAAACCAGACAACATGGCTAAGATATTTACACCATCGTGACTGGAGTGTAAGCTGGCAGACCAGACTGATGTTGTCACTTAGCATATCAAACACGGTCACAAGTATAGACCATCAATAGTTTTTGCTTACTTACCCTATTTGTGTACTCAGATACAGCCCTGACAATATTAGTTTTGGGTATCAGTCTCTGTCATCAAATATGTTTTAGTATATTTGTGTTAATTAATTTTTCCCAAAGACATTTAATTCTTCCAAGGTGTCTAATCAATTACAATGTGCTTCCACTATGTATCTCTAAGGAACCATTTGTCAACCCAAAGTATTGAAGTGAACAATGTCATTGTAACTATTGAAATTTTATTGTATCACCTACTGTTACTTTGATCTTAAGGGTATAAAAATGTGATGTACCTTTGGGTCTGTGAGCCTCTACTGAGAGTGTCTCCAGTATGATGCCTGCTTGTTGAGCTGAATAAAGATTTCTCTATCACCAGCTTCAGTATCTCCCAGTAACTTAGATCAGAGTCACAACAAAAGGCCTGTTTTCTAGTTTGGGTCCCTGTTTCAGTATTAACTTATGAAAGAAGATTAAGTTCTTCTGTCCACTACCAGGCTGATACAATGAAGATAGAAAAGTCATCATCAAAGAGCTGTGACTCAATATGTGTGTGAGCATTGACAAGGTGAATGGATTCGCTACTTCCAAACACACTGCTCTATAAACAGACCCTATTCTTTTCTTGCTTTATTGATTATATCATCGCCAATCCTCATTTATTATAACACTATTAATAATGATAGAATAGAAATCCTTGAGGTTGAAGAAAACTCCTGATTGAATTGGAGGGGCACACAAAGTAAGATGCACAATTATTGATGTCCTCTGGCTGCTGAAAATGACCAGATTCACAGATCCTAAGTTCCCTCTTATTCTATTGCCTAGTGGGAAAGCCTGGTTGCATTCCTATGAAAGTTTCAGAATAATGGTAGTGTTTTTGACAGTTGTTGGTGACACGTAGCTAACCAGGTCCAACAGTGAACAGGTCGTCCAGGAAGCTGCAGCTGTTTGACATCACCCAGCATGATAACCTTAGTTCAGATGCCTTTTGCCTGGACAGGTAGTTACTGTAAATTGCTAGTCTAATCGTGTGGCATATTTAATATCAACTAATAAAGGATGTTTCTGAGACTAACAGCTCTTTAAGTGATTGACTCTTCTCTGGATGCCAGCATTGGTCCATAGAGGTGTGCTGTGCTGTAGGGTGCAGACTAAAGCTGTCCAAGTTTAAAAACAGCAGTTAGTGAAAGAAGAGAAAAATAGGACACATTGAATTAAAAAGGTAGAGCCATGTCTGTGAAGAGAAAAAAAAGATGGATACCTGAAATAGTTAAATTTGATATTTAAGTCTTGAGTGCTTTAATGTGCTCAGATGGAAGATGAGGTCTCAAGCTTATGTTGCTTGTCACTGGAGCAATGTGGGAGACCAAAGCAGAGATGTCAGAATGGAAAAGGGATGGAGAGTTAAAGCTACAGCTGATCTGAAGCTACTGAGTATGTTCAAACGCCAGAGATGGCTAGTCCAGTAACACTATCACTGCATCACCATGGTCAATTTTATCAAAAGGAACTCATCAACATGGAAGTATTTTTTTTACAAATCTTTCAAAAGGTATTTATCAGGAATCCTGCAAAGAGTAGGTTACATAGGAAAAGAAACATGTCTGAGATCTTCAGATAGGTGAGGAGACATGCAAAAGCAAAGGGCAGCAAAATAGACTCAAAAAACAAAATAAAAAGTAACAAGCAACAAAGCAAAGAAAATTCTAAGAAGCAAAGAAGATTGAAAGGCACAGAGAGAATTGTGGGATTGTGTTAGTGTGCATTTACAATGCAGAGAATACCAGCAATTTGAAAAATGTGACATAGAAGGATTAGATCAGGAAAGAAAAAGAGAGATTTGTAGAAACAAATCATTTTGATTGTTCATCATAATGAACAGTGCTATTAAGGTAGCTAATGTTTATATATTTCAGAAGCAGTCTAAATTCACTGATATATTGAAAATTAATATTTTTGTGAATTTTATTGATCTGGTATTGAAATGGTGTCATGTTCACAAGGGAAGGTGAAGTTTAATATTGGATTACAGTGCTGAATTTGATAACAGATGAGCATTGTATATGGGTGTCATGATAATGTCACCATGCAAATGACAAAATGACAATGGAAGGGAATATAAATACAAAATAATAAATCTAGATGGCAGCCAACTGTGAAAATAACAAATTAGTGAGAAAAAAAAGACTAGCTTGTTCTGCTTAAAGCAAAATTGATTTATTTTAAGATTGTCAATGACAATAATCCAAACAACAAATGTTGAAAAGAAAATCCAAAGGTATCATGCTTATAAACATTGAACTACATTCAAGATAATTTTGCTAACCCTTATCTCACTTGGTCTCTCCACCTATGACCATTCTTTTCCCTCCTTTACCACTTTCCTGCTCAGCCTGAAACTATTATTACTGTATTTTAGTCTACATGGCGCTGAGCTGTGATGTCTGTCGACATTGTGACTCAACTTAGTTGATTTTAGGCTTGTAGGGATGATTTTAGGGGAAGTGCAGGGAGTTAAGGGTCAGGGTAGGGTTTATCTACAGTGATGAGGTGGAGTTAGAGGTCAAGGGCAGGAGTTTGTTTTGCTGTTGTCATTTTGTTTAGTTGTTGCCGATGCTTACGTTGCTCTGTTGAGCACTGAGCGCATGCTTCTAGAATCTGCGGTGACATGTGCAGGTTGCCCCAGCACATCCTTCAGCTGTCTTAGTTAAAAATTAACTAATGCTTGAGGAAATAACAAAACAAAAAAAACATGTAAAATAGTGTCAGAAAATGAAGCTGATTGTATGAAAAATAAAAATAACTTTCCTGATTCCATAATCTATTATAGATCTTCTAATGTGGGCAAAAACAAACATATGCCAAGTTTTCTGATCATTAATTTACAAATGTTGAAGAATGTGGCTATATTTCTGACATGTTTTCCCAATGGGCACAATGTCAGAAGTTGACTGCAATCTGCTGTAATGTTTGATATATATCAGTAAAGTGCAATTTCCAAATTGAATTTAAAGTTTTCCCATTCAGGAAAATATGCAATTGGAAAATTGTAAAAATTTCATCATCAGCATAACCTTCTGCAGGTGGACAGATCCCACTCTGTCCAGATGGCAAAACATTGGTAAATACAGATTTGTGTAACTGCACTTACTTAAATTCCTAAATGAAGTGTAATAATGTTTGGAAATACATTTGTGCTTCATCAACACACAGATGCTACAGCTCCATATGTTCAGCCAAGCTTATAAATTACACTAGCATTACATTATTTTACAAACAACTAACAGAAAATAGCTTAAAGATTGGAAGGTGTTCAGCCACATTTAGTCAGCACCAAGGGTGCCAATGTAGTTGAAACTTCAGTTGTAAATTGCAGTTGCATCATTACAACACATCCTGTGCTACGTGTCAAATTCATTTGCAGTCTTCTGTCCAAGTTGTGCTCACATGCTGGAAATAGTCAGAATACGTAAGTGCTAAAGTTACTTCTTGTGTATTGCAGGAATGACACATGCCTGTCAAAAATGAGTGACGTAATTACATCAAACATAGGAAACTAGGTCTGAATGAGGGAAAGAAAAACCACCGCGAACACTCGTCTGAAGTGTTTAGGTTCACATCAGAGGAAAACTTCCTAGGCAGAATTGGTTTGCATATTATGGTTAGTAAATTTTATAGATTGGGAAGAAGGGTACAATCTTGCTTCAGGACTTTCAGCTGTGATCTCACTGGGGTACCATCATGGTACCCCAGTGAGATCAGGAGGAGAGGCTCTGAAGACATTGTCTCCTTACTAGAGGAACCTTTAGGAGCAGGAGAAAGAAGAGGAGGAGGAGGAGGAGAAGGAAGAGGAGGAGGAGGAGAAGGAGGAGAAAGAAGAGCAGGAGGAGGAGAGGAGAAGGAGGAGGAGGAAAAGCCAGTCAAAAGTTGCTGACTGAAACAACAAAAGAATATTTTTTAGTGAAACCCTGATTTACTGGGTGTCTCTGGAAATGCAGCTTGTTAGCTCCTTTGTTAGCCTGCTGTGTTCTACCAGCATTTTGTGTGTGTTGTTAGCTCCTTGCTGGATTCCACGACGAGAAACCGGCCTTTCTCAAATTTCGTATGTCCAGTGTGTATGTGAATTTGGTCCCACCAGATCCATGGGGTTGGGATGCCTCACCCACCCAAACCCTAGTTTGTGTGAATACTCTGTGATTTACTGCCCCTGGCAATCACCTGTCAGCACAAAATAACAGATCATGCACTGCATAGAATTATAAAGAAACGTATTTAAGAATGCCAACTTAAACAAAGAGTTATTAGAGGAAAGAAAGAAAAAATACAAAAAGGGCCCATTATACTTAAACAGTCGCATGTGCATGGTGGAGCTCAAATCTTGAATTTGTCTGTTACTCATGCTCTGGACCCTTGACCTGCGTGAAAGCCCACACCACCTTCAGAAGGTGGTTTGAAATCCATCATGTCCTACAGGAGTATTGGTCCTTCCTCCTGAAGCCATTCATCTGCACAAAGCACCTTGTGCAGCAGGGACAGCATCCTCCAGCATCTTCCCTCCTGTATTCTCCCAGCTTCTGCCAGCAAAGACCTCTCCACCCAGCATTCTCTAGAATCTTCTCCCAATACTGCCTTGATTGGCTGACACCACATTCCCAAGTTGAACAACAAGCCTCTTATCTCAGCTCAAACCCAAACAAGCTGAAAGTAGAACAGACTGTTCTTACAGAACTGCTCAAATGAAATACCTACAGCATAGCAGTAAAAATCTTAACCAGAGCGTTATATTAGTGTTCAATAATGTCATATTGGAAGTGTTTTTACTGCAAGGTAATATAAATTAATTTTGCTTTAAAATTTGTTTTAACACAACTGAATTTTTCCTCCCTTCCTCAAAATGCAACTTAGTGTGAATAATGAAGGGTTCTAATTTTAATTTGTGTGTCATTTGTCTAAATGTAATTAACAATCAAATGGCAAAGCGGATGAAGTGTGAAAATGCTCCAGTGTAATTGATCCACAAATAGCAGAGCAAATACAATCCTCCTGACTTCTACCTTATCCGGCTGCTCTCAATCAGCACCACGTAATGGAAAGGAATTGTAGTGAAAAGGAATTGCAGTGAAAGTAGTTATACGTGGGGGCCAGTGTGTTGATGCGTGACAATGTTGTCAACAGTGCTGTCAAGTGGCATTGATTCAGTAATAACCTGTACATCAAAAACTTGTTTAGGTCTTGTCAAGAGCGCTCAGTCCCAGATCTCACCGCGGCAGTGATCCAAACATGGTGTCGGGAGAATGGTGTCTTTCACCAATAATAAGGCAATAATGGACCAACTTTGGTATCTAGGGGATAAGAAGTATTAAAATGGATTGGGGGGGAAGATCACTTCAGTGATCAAAGTCACTCCTTGCCCAAGGGATATTTATAGTTGTAGACAGCCAATTACCCCAGCCTCAGGATGTCAATACACAAGTTTCT